>NC_085047.1:27516288-27825112 GCF_963662255.1 Cinclus cinclus | reverse complement strand
GAAGCAATCACCCTCTCTTCACGAAGCTTTCCCCCTCAATTTTAAAACTAGCAATCACCAAAGTCAGCGCTGAAGCAGTCCCATCCATCTCAACTTTCACACAAGGAGACAGCTCCTACAAACTGCTTATCGTCCCACCAGTCTCCCCCTTGCCTGTCTGAAAAGCTCATCTTCCTCCTGCCGCCGGCTCTCTTCCAGCTGCCGCCGTCCACTCTCCTCTGCTTCCCGCATCCACCTCTGCCTCTCAGCCAGCATGATCAAAGCATGGATCTTCTGTTCTTCTTGCAGCCTCTCTAGCTCTTTGGACAGAAAATCAAGCACATTCGCCAGTGTCCTTCCTTCTACCGTGGCCAAGTCTCTTTCCAGTGCTGACAGCTTTCAAAAGAAAAATGAAAATAATTCTGTAACAAACCCCAGGAACATTGTACAAAGCCCCAGGACTACCACAGGCATCTGAGATAGCTTTGCAGCATCCACTCAGACCAGCCATGGGACAGTTCCAGGAGTTTGGCACTCCTCATGCGTTACGTGCCCTGACCGTTCTCTGCACAGTTCAACTGTAAGTACCTGCAGCTTCAGGCACTGAACCTAAAATTGTACAAGTTACTAACTGCTGACAAATTTAAACAGATAATAATTATATTAAGTTTTCAGAACTGCAAATGAGAACTGCAAATGAAAGTCTGTAACAGTTGAGACAAGATTCCAGGTGTTCAGGATTACTGCGCCATTCACTCCTTGTTCTAAGCACATCCTGTTTTATGAGTTGGGTATGTGTGATTGAACTACAGAAAGAGACAAGATCTATGGGGAATTATCTCCAGAATGGACACTGAAGCCACAGCCTTGGCAGGAGAGAATGTCTGGAACTGGCTGGGATGCTGTGTGCTGTTGAAATAAGCAGGCAGTTACAGAATAGACCTAAACTTAAAAGTTGAAGTGGAGCTGAAATATCCCAGGCAAGTAATAATAAATCAGCTTTCTTATACAGCTGTACCACTTGCCCAAACAGTGTTTCAAAGGAAGTGGGACTGTCAATGCTGCACACATCTAGATGTGACAGCACTTAGCCCACAGGTGTTTCAGATGGAAGAGGGTGATGCAGGAACTGCACCCCACAGGGAGGGAGAACATAAGACTAAAGTGCTCCCTCCTCTTCATTGCTCCAGGTGCTGTATATAAAACTGGTGTGAAATGGAGGAAAACAACTCAGGAACACTCTTGTGTTAGATTTTTGTTATATATGGGTCAAAAATTTTCAACTCCTCATATTTGACTCTGTTATGTGGAGTTTCCATGCTCTTTTGGCAGGAAGCATTTCTTTTACTCTGAAATGGTCAAAAACCTGAAAAAAAAAACCTGTGACCACCAAACCCTATAGAACTGAGAGTCATCAGTGACTTTCTGAAATAGCCACACACATAGAAAACTCCTGCACACGCATTCCAGAAAGTTTTGAAGTTCAAAATGTTTGAAAACCTGAGCCTTGGACTGTGAACCTTCAGAAACAGTAAAAAAAAACCCAAGTGTGAGAGTAGAGGAGGCCGATACCAGCAGAGGGGGATAGTGGCTCTCCAAAAAGGAAATTTTGAGATCAGAGGTCAGCATCTTTACCATTTGCTCTCTCTCCTCTATGAATGTCATTATGGTGTTTGAACTTCTTTCTCCTTCACTCTCACCTGGGCTTCCAGAAGAAATGGAGCACTGCAAGTTTCAAATGCCTAAGGCTTTTATTCTTCTCTTAATTCCTCAGCAGAAATATTCTGTATTCCTGCATTCCATACCTGGGCTTCCTGTGCATGAGGGAGGATCTGGAAATGCTAAATGATAAATCACAGTCACCTGGTTCAATTTTTACTGAGATCTAGGGGGAAATTTTGTTGCTGCCCAACCAGCAGGAAACAGTGGTCTCAGTTCATCTCCACCAGGTAAACTTCCCAGGGGATGTTGTTACTGCAATATGGAAGCCGCCAAATTGCCTCATAGGCAATTTGGTCATCGTAAAAACAGCAGAGCAGTAAAAACTACAAGAAAACTTGCAGGAATGTGATAGATACTGTATTCTATGAAATGTAGTGAACTCTGTACAAAATTATTTACAATCCACTCCCAATCAGCATCTGCCATTTAATTCACTTTGCTCTGGAAGGTTGTGGCACTGTAAGGAAACAGGATGGGAATTTGTATCCCTGGCTCTCACTAGATGCTTTGCAGAGAATGGAGCCCAAAATTTCTTTGCTCTGCATAGAGTGGCAGGTACTTCAACGTGTCACCATTCCTAAGGTTCTACAAGTCTTGAGTCCAGTAGAATTTACAAAGTAAGTTGGCTTTGGCTTCCTTTGTGAGGTTTTATGTGTGAGAAGGAGCCTGAGAGGGTGCCAAAATAGAAAAGGGACAGGAAAATGACAAAGCAGTAACAAACACTCGGAAAATATCTGACAGATGTGAGAGACAAGCACGTATTGTGATACCAGGTCATAGCACTAGTCAAGTCGATTGAAATGTGGGAAAACTCATCTGACACTGCCGTTTGTCCAAATCTCTGCAAATATAAATAAGTTCTCTGTCTGCAAACAAAGCAAACACAGCCTGCATAGCAGCTGTGGTCAGGGTGCCTCAGTCTGTTTCTGAGATTCCCCAGAGCCTCCAGAGCAGTGAGAGAGCAATTTTAGTCCCTCAGGCATTCAGTGCTTGGCCTGTGCTAGGAGAGCTTTACTGCTATTGGGATGCCTTCTGTTCTGTTGATAATAGAAAACATAAAAAATTAAATGTGGAAGTATTGTGGTACTGCAAGCGCAGAGTGTCTGGTCAGGACAGAGCTGTGAATCAACCTTCCCATCTATGCAAGCAAACCTGGTGCATTTGTGAGTCATGCTGTTGCTGTAAAGACAGTGTCATTTGCTTCTGTGCCTTCAAGAGCAGCTGTCCATCCTCCTGGAGCACGTGAGTGGTGCGCAGCTCTTGGATCAGATCCAGGCACTTCTCCTTCCCTTCAAACATCTTTAAAATAAAGGTAAACAACTGAACATATTAAATGGAGAATATAGAGCAACATGTTTTTGCCAGCAGAGCACACCCATTTTCTCCAAGTTGCAAGGTCAGCTAGTTCTCTGTAACAAATTTGTCGTTGCATTTAGGCAAACACTACAGCTGTCAGGTAAATCCACTATTTAAAAAAAAATATTTTAGTAGTTACTACTACTACTACTATTATTATTATTATTATTATTATTATTATTATTATTATTATTATTTTGTTTGGCTTTACTCAAACCACTGGAATATGGAACACCACCACCTATGTCAAAAAGGTAATAGTCTTCTGCATACTCTGTTATATCAGTCTCAATGTCAAAGCTTCAGTGTTTCAGCATCTCCTGTCCTCTAACCTTCATTTTGAGGGAGCACAGCAACAGCCCAAAGCCATAAATTGGTGGGGAGGTTGCTGAAACTGCTGCCATCCCTGTTATGGGGTTATGTGGCCCAGCCCTCCCTGACACTGTTTTACTTTCAATCCTACTCTCTTCCAATAGGACTTCCAAGAGCAACAAAAGATCACAAAACCCTGCTTGTGTTATTCTCCATGTCAGTAATATATTTCTGATCCAGCAGTAGCTGGAAGAAGATTCCTAGAATGGTGGGACATTTCATGTTGTGGAAGTCAACAGTCCTTCATTGGCCTCAACCATCCTTCTCAGAGATCATCACACAACTGGAGAACACTTGGGTAGTCTTTATTCCACCTCAAGCCACTTTCACAGTATCATATTGTTTGCTAAAGCTCAGGGTCCTGCATGGGAACACTTCAAAACATTAAATAGTTACTGCAAGACAGAGCACCAATTGTACTCTTTGTGGACATGGAAACAAACCTTCAGAACTGGTCTGATCACAAGTGACAGACTTGCTTAATATAAAGCCCACCAGGCATGGCTAATGAATTAATTTTTAGTTAGACCCCCTTCTGTTCCCCTGAAAGCAGAATGATGGGTCCTGCACATCACAGTGGTAGGCTTCAGTTGCTCCTCATTTGGGGTCCAGTTCACCACCAGTGGAAACCAGAAAGATGGTATGTAATACAAGCTGTCCTGCTGAGATGTGGGACATTTTTTGTGCCTGGGACCTTGGCATAATCATGGTACAATGTACTCATGGTCCAGATCTAGTCTAGAATTTGCTATTTGAGTAATTCTGCTATGAAGAGCCTCACTACCCCTGATTAGGGCTGTGGAAGAAAGATTGCAAACACCCTTTGCAATCAGTCATTCCCACCATCATTCTGAAAACTGACATAAACAGACAGAATACCATGTTCTGAAGAGCCCTGCCTCGGAGCAACTTCTGCAGACAGATCACTGCCAGGTCCATTTCCTCTTCCTGCTGCCAAAACATAACAAATACCCACACAATTATTAAGCATTTCTTTGGAGACTGGGATTTCTGTAGATTGTCTAACTATTAAACAGTCTAACTCATATCCTGTCTTTTCTTGGTTGTTTCTGAACACCATTCTTTTAATTTCTAGGGAAAGGAAGGTGAGTCAGAATAACATGTACTCCCATGTTTTATAAAGGATGGGGAAGAAAGGCTGTATAATTAGATTCTCTCTGAGATTTTAGAGGGTCTTTAGCGATGAGAACCTATTGATAAGGAGATGTTGATGTAGAAAATTACTGTATGGATTTTTAAGTACTATTTGTAGCTTGACTGAATCTAAGTTTGCAAAATGAGCATCAGCTACACTAATTTAACAAGACACTAAGAGGACAGAATATGTCCAAGAGACATGAAACCATGAAAAAGGGTTTTAAATTAAAAGGAAACATATACAATTTTTCTTTTGATATTTATTCCAGTGCTGATCTTTATCAGAGTAACTCAGTAAATTTAAGACTCAGAAAGTGATAGTTTGGAAGTAAAATTAACCACAGTCCATTGTGATTTGTCTCTTTGAGAACTTTACTGACCTAGCATTGTGTGATTGATACCAACTTGGAAAAATGATGGAGCATGGTGGTAAAGGGAACATGACCACAGAAGGTAAAAAAATGGGCTTATTTTAAATAGAGGAAGTAGATGAAGCACAGATGGCAACATTTTTTCTAGGTGAGGAGTTTTCTGGTTTGGAGTTGACAGTAGGAAAAGGAAAAAAGTCTGTTGGGTGCCTGGGAAAGATAAAAAGAAATCCTAAAATTGGAAGCATGGGTTTTTTTAATAAAGAACCTATGAGGTCTGCATTGACATGTGGTATTTAAGAAGTGCTGAAAAAACAGAGAAGAGTGTGGGATGAGAGAAGCTGTGTGGGCTTGAATCTCAGTTATCTGTTCTTTCTTAGGTGTTGAATTGAGTTTTCCAAATGCAAAAGGAAGCATTCCTGCCTTTCCATACCAGCACCCAGGAGGAGCAATGCATAACCAGCGAGAGGACCTGTGATTTGGTATGTTCTTCTCTGGAAAGAAGGGATGAATTTTCAGTCCTAGAGAGCTAAACTTTACCACATCAACTGGCTACAGTGTGAAATCCATTCAGGACAGTTTTGGAGATGGTGAAGGAACACATACTGGTAAGCCAAACTGCTTGGTGTGTTATTAACTAAGATTAGGTTTGAATTTTTATGACAAGCATTTTTTCATACTTCTGTTTTTGAATGCTGCAAATAATGCCTTAGCAAGTGTAATCAGCTTGTCCATCTGCCTGCTACAGACCAGCAGGAAAGAATGAGGGGAGATGAAAAGCTTATCATGCCCTGCAGAAAAAAAAAGGAAAATTAAGGATATAGAAGAATCTAGGAGAGAGCTGCTAACTAGAGGAGGCTGGAAGAAAGTCATAAAGTAATGAAGGAATCCAGAGGTGCTCTGTGAGTTTGTTGTGATTATTAAGTCCATTAGAAATGACTGGGGGAGAGATGGTGAGAACGCTTGCAGTAGTGCCTCCATTCTCTCCACTTTCTTCTGGCATGGTTTCTTTCCAAGACCTTCAGTTCCAGAAGGAAGCACTTAGCAGTTGGTACTCACATGGGTGCGTTTCAGGAAGGAAACATTAACAACAGGGAAGAGCCTTGTCTTCACTGCTCCTCAGAGTCACCTGGTAGGAGAAACCTTACTTGGATTTGGCAAGGCAGGAGATGTTAGTGCTGCTCTTCAGGGGCTCAAGTGGCCTGATTTTACAGATGGAACTTCACTGGAGAGCTCCATCTTTTATGTACGCGCACATAAAAATTATTGAAAATAAACCAAATGTTGACAAAATTGATGAAGATGGAATTCTGTTGTGTTGGAATTCTTAAAAAAACCCCAACTATAATCTGTAAACACACTCAAGAATGTCAGCATGTGGTAGAAAAATTTTTCTGATTTCTTTATGTTACCTCAAAATACTGAAAAATCTGCCGAACTGGTAAACCTAAACAGTGTAAACCCACCACTGCAATACAGTATCCAATGCTTAGCAGGTGGTAAAGCTGTGGAAAGCTTTCCCCAAGGAAATAAGAAATTCTTGCTCCAGTCATCTTAAAATAGACTGCAAAAACCACAGAATATCATACTGCACAAAGGAACACAGCAGCACAGATGATTTAATAAGACTTTCTCTCTTCACTTTCATGGTTGTGTGACTTTTAAATTCACAAATTTAAATTGTAATTCTGTCTTATTCTTAGTACATCAGGAAAATGGGGTTAGTAAGAAGACAAAACAGTCCACTGGGGCAACCAGCACTTAAGTATGTTACTTTAAGAAAGGAAAGGAAGTTGCAGCTCCCCTAAAAAGTAATTTTTTTCCTACCGCATATCACAGCCTCCATGACACATCATTACTGCTGTTTCAATCTCTGCAGGAGAATCATTATCTGTGAACTGGTGCATGCTCATCAAACACTGCATCCTGCATGATGACAAGAGCTTTACTCCAGAAAATTAATGAAGTGCATGTTCAGTGCTAAGCAGTCAATGTCTCTCTGGCTTCAGTAAATCTAAACTTAATTGCTTCACTGGATTATGACAGTATTGTCAGATCAGAAGGTTGGAAGCTACTGAATAATAATGATAATGGTAATAATAATAATGATGAAGATTATGATGATGCCTTTTTCTTCCCCAGGAACAAGGGAATAACATGTCTACTAATTTATGTCTTAATAAAATAAAATTTATTGAAGGATTTGGCCAACGGATACTGTAAATTCTTTCCAAATCTTCGGCTGCTAGTATCCTTACAGAATAGAAACTAAGAGAATCATAAGAAATAACAATGGTTATTTTTAACATGGATGTACACAAAAAAGATAAAGCTCCCTTCTTTCATTCCCTGAGCATTCCTTTAACAACAGTGTAGGAAACAATGAGGAATCAACAAGGAAAGAAGTGCTAAAACCAGCTCACTTACAGTTGATGGCTTTTCCAGGATTAAAGTGGGTGGCTTAGGAACAGGGCTTTCTACTTTTTCAAGGACAGGGGGAGGCTTCTTTGGCTCCTTGACTTCATTCTTCTCCAGCAGTGCCTACAAAAGATATCCAATTTAATGAGAACATGGGTAGATAGAACAACATAACAAGGCCAGTCCTCTAGATGATGACTATTACTGACCACACTGACTACAGGGAGCTGAAAGCTCTTGTGGCTTCCATTTCTTACTGCACATCAGCTGAAAAACTGAGTATGGTCAGTAGATGAGGATATTGGTTGGTCAAAAGACATTGATGGGAATGTCAAAATCATATCTAAGAAGGAAGCAGGAGTTTACTAATAAGTCATCAGCAATTGTGAGTCACCTAAAATTAATCTAAAATGGGTATGAACTTCATCTCTAATTCTCAAATAATTAATTTTCTAAGAATTCCATAACTCTTTGCCTTTAATGCTAGGTAATGCTTGTTACTATGGCTGAGAAATGTTACACAGTCAGGAGATTTTATGAAGGGGTCACTTGAAGAGGGTACTGTCACTGTTTGGTGACAGTGAAATGTCTTTGTATGATAGGCTATTACTACACAAGACTGAACCAAATGACCCCTTTCTAGCAAAATATGTTTTGGAACTCTGCTCTGCTCATCTACAAGAACCCAGCAGCACAATGGCACCCACAGCAACTGTACAGGTAGACTGGGGGAAAAAGAGAAACTGTCTTGCCCAAAAACTTCCTTCTACCAAGAAAATGTAAAAGCCCATTAAGTGTGGGTTTCTCTTGCTTGCAGCTGATTGGTGGCAAATGACACACTTTGTCACAGACTAGAGTGGAAGTGCCACCACAGCTTCAGCTTTTTCAAGACATTTTCAAACTGTTTTAAAAAAAAGTCCAAGTCCTGCCAATCTCCCACTGACAGCCCCTTAGAACTAGATATTCAGATAAGCATTTCCAACTGCATGACAATGCTTGCCTGCTGCAGGACATCACATTTTGGCTTGCAAAGAAAGGAAAGGGAGTATATCCATTTAACACTCCTTCAAAACTATAATCCTACTACTGTATGGGTTGGATTTTTAGTTTTTATTATTGAAAGATCATATTTCAGCAAGGGAAAGTGTGCCTTTTCCTTTTTCCACTCTCTCTCTTTCAAATGTTCAAATACAGCATTTCCAGGAAGGGAAATCAAAAGAAAAACTTTAGAAAAACGTTCAATGCTGAATTTATCTCTCCAGTAACAGGAAACTGATGGCATTTGCACAAAATTTAATTGTGAAATTAATGAAGTTTTGAAACTCCAGCAGCCATTGTACAAAAACCCTTCTTGCATGTAGGATCTTTCAGGTCAGGATAATGAATTGCTCCAGGAAAGGGGAGAAGTTTCTAGATGGAGGGGATAAAATACTTTATTACTGAAAAATTCTTAAACAGTCCATATTAATAATGCAAGAATCAGAGCCTATTAACTGCTTTTCAGCCATGTGAAATGATCATAGCTCAAAAATGTTGAGACATTTTCTGAACTATGTTTTGTATGTGAAGACCTTAGAGTTCTCTAGTATGAAAATTATAACAGTGCTGGCTATGATTTACAAGGAGATTTGCATGGCAGAGCAAGGGAAGCAGAAAGAAAAAGCTGCTGTAATTGTGACTCTTTTGAGAACAATGGCTACTATGTTTATTAGTAAAATCTCACTTTCATAAGAATTTTTCTAATAAAACTGTGGCCTCCAAAAATGTTTCCTGCTAACCAGAATAACAAAATATAACCAGACTAATAACTTTTAATGACAGAAAATTCTATTATTAATTTGGACAAGAGGGAATCCTTATTAATGTAGATTTGAGATATATTGCAGATCTTGGAAGTGGCTTTATGTTTTCATATCAGCACTATCTAGTGCCTGCTTGGCTATCTTTACTAAGTAAAAAAATAATGCTTACCATTTTCTTTCTCTAATCTGATGTTTTAAATTATTTTAAGATTTTTAATGTAAGAAAAGAAGAAGAAAATAAAGGGATTTTACCTTAACTGGTTCTGCCTAACTTAACAAGTTCTCATTTTTAGAAATGGGGACACCAGGACTCCAGAATCACTACAAAAGTACATGATTTTAAAAGATAAAAGTGCTAAATTTCTGAGCAATATACACCAAATGCTACTGCCTACATATCATACTTCTATTTTCCTGATATAGACTACATTCCTTTATTCAGGTTAGAGTCAAGGTAGGATCTGATTGGATTGGACGGTGAAAGAACTAAGTAATCTCTTTTCGATCCTCCTGGAAAATGCAGTGAACAGCAAATGGCACTCATGCTTTTCACCATACACCCTGGCTTCTCTGCCAGCTTCTGAGAGAAACAGGACTCTTGAGATGGTAATGACTTAAGAAGCAGCTCTCCATTCATCAAAGAAATCATTCAATCCATTCTTTAGATTCCTCCCTTATCTTCTCTGCAGTCCTCTCCATTCCACAAGATCCTAGGTACATTTGATTTTCGTATATACGGCACAAAGTATACAGTCATGGTTCTCTTTCTTTCTTTTTGCTTGCAAGTGATAATTGTGGGATTACAGTATCACAGAATCAGTGAGGTTGGAAAAGATCTCTGAGATCATCAACTGAGCACCACCAACCTATGATTGAACACCATCATGGCAACCAGACCATGGCACTGAGTCTGTCTTTTTTTTCATGTCCAGTCTTTCTTTAAACACCTCCAGGGACTGCGACTCCACCACTGCCCTGAGCAGCCCATTCCAATGTATATGTCAATGTCTGTGAAGAAATTCCTCCTAATTCCAGTCTAAACCTCCCCTAGTGCAATTTAAGACTGTTCCCTCTTGTTCTGTCACTGGTTGCCTGGGAGAAGAGGCCAGCCACCAGCTGGCTACAGCCCCCTTTCAGGGAGATCGTCGAGGACAGGCTGCCAACCTGCTTAGCTGTGCAGCATGGCTGCTGCATATTGGCTGATCAAGACTGACATAAAAGCTCTCGGAGCCTGTCTGAGCATGAGCCAACTAACACTCTGTGGAGATCTGTTCTTGAAGAAATAACTGCTTAAACAGCCTTTCCTATGCTTTGAAACTGGCAGAGATTTTCTGCAGAGACATTCTTGGCCCGTCTACTTTTCTACCTCTTTCCAGCAACTGGATACAGGAAAACAGACATGGTGAGAATTGTACTTAATGCTGAGGTGAGAAGTTTCTGGTTCTGACCTCATCTTGATCCAACACTTTGACACTATCTGATACTTCACCCCTCTTGAGTCACCAGAGCACAGTCTGCCTAAAGTCATGTATTGTTCTGCACTGGGATGTCTTCTACCACCTGCTGCATTCCCTGTTGTATTTACTTACCTCTTATTCCCTGCAGTAGTTATCTGTATTGGTATGTAATGTCCTTAATGCCTTGGATTTTCATACTAGGCTATCTATATAATGGCTCATTTGCATTCCTTAAAGCACTGTTATCTGTGTGTGCTAGGAATTATCTTTCTTTGTCCTTTTACTGATCTGGCTTAAGATAAAGATTTTTGGTTTTACTGTAAATTTGGGGTCACTCCTGTTTCTGACATTTTATCTTATTTTAGAGAATTATTCAAAGACTACTGAGTGTACATAACACTTGTGCAAAAGGTTTCAGGATGATCCTAAAAAAAGTCTGCTTCTAAAATCACTTCTTTTTGGCTTAGTTTCATGTCTGAAAAAGCAGTTCTTGTTCTTAGGAGGACACAGATCCTTTTTGTAGTTACTTGCATTATTGCTTATCCCTTCTAAAAAAGCTTTAATGTTAGGAATACCCTCAATATGGCAAACAAAAAGGAATTTAATGAGGAGAACTCATCCATCTTTCCTCATGTTTGGCCAGAGAAGCAAGCCTTGGAAACTTCCTTTATTAAAACTAACTACTTCTAATGCAAATATCTAGCATTCCTCCTATATCTGTCACTTTCCTCCAGATCATCCAGGAAAAATTTTTTAAAACTCGCTGTAGAGCTAGATCTCCATGTGCTCTCTGAATTTTCCAGGATTCCACTTTATTTCTAGGATTGTGGGAGAGTATTTATAGATTAAGTGTGCTACAAGAGCACTAAAATAAAGCTTTAGAATAGAAAAAACTGATCTAGCTACTCAGCTGTAGAAAAAAGGCAAAGCAACACAGTGCCCTTGTAAGATGATCCCTAATTACCTGTTTTAAACTTCTTTTCTACTGTGTGTGATGGGAGGTTTGTTAGCACAATTGGGACTGCTTATTCCAAGTGGTAAGAGAGCTTCTCTCAGGGAGGATTCTTCTAAATTCTATTAATGCAAGTACTCTGCATGCTTTACTGGTCTGTTTTTGACAGCTCCAGCAGCATTTTGAGGTGGACCTGTCAGCAAGACTCTGCTAAGCCAGAACATGCTATAGCCATCAAACGTCATAATCAAAAGCCTCTGATGGGAGAAATGACCAGGAACAGCACCACAGAGCTCAAGAGCTAATTAGGACAGTCATTTCTTGATCCTCTGAACAGCAAGTTTGTTTAAATCTAACAGTGGCTGAGGCAGTCTGGGTGTTTTACAGTGTCAGTACTTTCTGCTTGTCTGGACCAACCAGTCTGGTGTCTAATTCTGTACATCTAGAAGCAGCAGTTAAATTTTGCATAATGGATTTATTTTATAATTTTTGCCTGCAAAGGAAATGGTTTGTGATTTTAAAAGAATATACATTTGGGATTTTTGTGGTGGGGAAATTACTATTACCTACGTTAGCCTCTCAGCTGCTATAAATCAATACAGACCAGGTGATCCACACCAATTTAAGAAAGAAAATGTGCAGAATTGTCTGCATCTGTTCTGCATTCCATCTTCCTTTGTCTACCAGGTTTTTTTAAGAGACATTGCTGTATATAAGCAGCCAGCATTCGACTGCTCACACTTCTCTGTGGCTACAGTTTGAACACTTCACCGCAGTCTTTCAAATCATGAGAAGTATTTTAAACAGAATACAATTGTTGTAACTGGAATTCAACTCCAAAAGTTTTGACTAAAATTCTGCTGACAATGAGAACCATGTTATGATGCAGATTACACAATTACTTCTTGAATTTAATGCAAACCCACCCAGACTCAAACCCCTTCAATACTTCTGTGTATTTAAAACTATAAATTTTGTCCTCACCCTTGAACTATTCCTAAAACACTCAAGATTTTCTTTGAAAATTTTCTTTTTGGATAATAATGAGATGCAATATTTCTTCTTTACAAGATCCAGAAAAATTTGAATTGAAGATAATATGATTGATTTTTGAGAGCAACATTTCCATTTAAAATTCTGCAATAGCAGGTTACTGTCTGCTTTGAAATTATTATTACACTAAACCAAAAGAGCTATACATACATACATATATACATACATATATAAAAATATATAAATGTAAGTGAAAGTTGCCAAGCTTTACAAATTAGAGTCACTATTTTCCAAAGATACGGCAGGCAGCCAAGAATATTGCTGATTTTACATGAAGGTAACCCTCAACAGCATCACAAGAAGTGTACTTAAAAGTACACATAATTTACAAATATTGTGATTGCAGATGCAAATGAGGCATTCTTTCCTTGGTGGTTAATTGCATATATGGACACCTCATCTGCATGAACATTTGTGATAAATTAAGACATACAAAATTAGCATGTTTGTAAATCAGATGCTGTTCTTAGGGAACAACAGTGATATGCATCCACCACCGTGACCTGACTTTATGAGTGGGGTCATTTTAATCATGCTTTGCTGCAGATGTTTTTACAATATGTACTTAAAATGTACTTTTTTAATTATGTACAAAATTTTTAGAATATTAATCCAGATTTGCTTTCTTTAATTATTGGAAGCTTGACAGTGTAGCCAGTAGTGTATTACAAAATGGAGCACGAGAATGAGAAAAGGGTGAGATTTTCAAATTGACATAGTATGTTCCAATTCAAATACCTGATCTGTAGGAATACAGATTTGTTTGTGCTTGTTTTCTATAGGATTGGAGCAGAAGCAGGAGTGAGAGTACTGATGGGCTGAGTATCAGATCAGCACTGGTCAAACCTACAACAGTCTGCATGTTTGATCCATTCTGTCCGAGAAGCTGTTTTACAGACTAAGAATTCAGCACGGGAAATTGAGAAGAAGCTTTTACATCTTCCCAATTGCATTTATGAGCAGTTCAAATCTAAGAGGAATTGACATGCTGCTGGATGCAGTTTCATACCTGGTGAACTTGTGCCAGGACTGCCTCTAGTCTTCCTGACCTTCTAATATAGCCAGTCTTAGTGACAGTGCATTTAGGTTTTGGAGCTTTTATCTTGAGCTGGGAGATAGAATGCTGGACAGATTTTTCCAGTTCACACAATCCTAAGATTATAATATGAAGAAAGATTATAATACATACAAGGATTTTAATACAAACAATGATTAAGTAGTGGAGTGATGGGGAGAGAAACTTGAATTTTGTTAATATCTCAAGTAAGTATTTCCCATGACTAAGTCTTCCAAAATGCCTTACCTGCAACAGTGTTAAGATAGAAGTTTTTCACCACATAGTAGTCAGAATTGTTGTCTGGGAAAAAACCAATTCGAGACAAAGGACCATATGTTTGTGATGAAAAGTCATTATACTCTTTGATGATATCTCGTCTCTCCAGCTTTCCCATCCAGTTCTTCCTCTTAGATATCAGTTTCCTGAGCACTGGAAAGGAAATACAAATGTGAGATGGTTCACATAAATAGTTCTATAAAAGCCCTATCTTTATAAATTCACAAGAGCTTTTGCTAGATAAAATAAAAATATGACAGACCAAATGCTGGCCATGCACATTGATATTGTGGATGCAACCTATTTCATTTTGAGTAACCTAGTGTAAATAGAAATGGCTTGTCTGAAAACTATCTCATACCCCTCTCTTCCTGTTTTGCAGACTTACTCAATGCACAGTCACGCTGAATCTTTCTTATTTTCTCTTCTTTAGCCTTCTGATGATTTTGCCAGTGGTTGTACAAGCGCATGGCATCCAGCTCATTCTGATTCTCCTCTTGCCTCTGCAGGAGCTTCTTAAAGACTTCCATTTGAACCTTCTGCAATCTGCAAGGAAAGAAAAGGTCAGGCAGTATTGAGTGTACTCTGCAGTGTTCTGTACTAAGCTGTCACCATCAAATCCTACATACCTTTACAAATAGCTCATATTGCATATCTCATATTCAATCTTTTATTTTAAAAAGGGAGTTAAGCACTGGTAAAATGTATCGTGGTAGCAGACCAGTAGATTAAATTTAAGAAAAACATCCCTTCCCAAAATCAGAGTATTTTCACAGAAATAGAAGGCTTGTTGTAGCCTTCAGTCAATCCCCTAAACCTTCTTGCTCCTCCTCTATTCAGCCAATAATTAAAAGAAATAAAAGAGTATAATTGGACCCCTACTTATCTATTTCCTCTTCTCTATAGGCCCACTCCTTCATTTCCATGGCCTCCATCATCTTCAACCTTTTAGTAACATTTGAGGGACTGTCCATGGGTGGCAGTGCTGCTTCCCAAGCGTGTTTTTCCCGGATGCGGTCAATAATCTCCATCTCGGCTTGTCCTGCTGGCAGCCCCCGACCTTTCAGGGACAACAAGCATTAGCTCTTTAGAAGATCGGCAAATCCTACAAATAGCCACCACCAAAAAGTATGAGAGGGCTGGATGGGCACAGGCCCATGTGTTAAACACAAGCAGAACTGTCAAAAGCCAGAAGGAAATACTTCTAAGGCCAGTGAGATTCTACAGTATGAGGCATGTTAAAACCTGCAATTGCTACAGTTCAGTGCACATTAACACTGGCATTTCATTCTTCCACTGCAGGATGCAAAGGGAGAAAAGCTTTTTTAGGAAGATACTTTCTGAGAATGAGTACTTTCTTTGGCATGTGCAGTGTCCATCATCGTTACAGGTGAGACACTGGGAGATGAGGATCACAGGTATGTTCCAGGGCAGCAGTCTTCATACAGTTTTTTAGACAATGTTCAACTCAGAGCAGCTGAAGAACAGTGGGTAAATGGAAAAACGGTTCCTAGTTCACATTTATGAAACATGACCTTTTTATATTGAATTGGCTTCAAAACTCTTCATGAAATACCCCAGAATAGCACCATTAAGTAGGGAAGTATCATGCTTATTTTAGAAACAGATAAAATAATTGCCCCAAATGCACACAAAAAGGACCACCAAAGCTGGCAACAGACTTGAAAATTGAAATTGAAAAGAAAAGAACTTCCTGCTAAAGAGGTGACATGATTATTATAATTTATCTTACTTTCACAACTCACCCCAAGTGAGTGTAGCAAGTGTCAGAATTTCAGGGACTGAGCCACTGCGAACTATATATACAGGGGAATAGGGATGTGTCTGTGCTTCACCATCCCTATAATCTGTTTGGGTCCCCAGAGTTCGGAACATGAGGCCAAAGACCTGGCTTTCTCCTGCAGCTGACTGGACATGCGACTCTGTCCTAAAAACAGGTGCAAGATTGAAGAAGATTGGTCACATTCATTAAAAAAACTCCAAGCAAGCAAACTAGAAATACATCAGTCAAAGGTGGGAGTCTTAAATATGTTTCAGTTTAACATTACTCCCATTGATGTTAAATCCATTATCTTTAGCAAAAGCAGACTGAGGCTATACTGAGTCTGAAATACCCTCCTTAAGTAAATAATCCAGAAATCTTCTAGTTTGAGCCCTCATCATTATTAAATACAAATCTTCTCTATGGATCCATTCCAAAGCATTGCCTTTAATGGATACAAAATCATCGAAATAAAATGAAATAGGACTGCTTCAATTTAGTTTACGTGTTTCTCTTTCCAACAATTCCAGAATAAAAATTTAATTCTGATACAAGCACATGCAATTTCCACTGACTCTACTAGGAACTGAATTTTATTATGTGACCTCAAAATTTGATACTGCTGAAAACCACATTAGAGTACATCATGGATGCTCTACATCTCTGAGCAACGCCTATCACTGAGATTGTAATAAAATATCAGATTTTCCAACAATATTGCTCTACTAGAGAATCTTCTTTGAAATGGTATCTCTTCCAGAATTCTTTCTGTTTCAAGCCTCTGTTTCAGTCTTAAAACACTAGAGGCACGTCCTTTATTCACAAAGCACCACTTAAATACTGCAAGCAAATTCTGAAACAGCCCATCACCTGTTTCCTCTAGAATTCTCAATGATGAGAACAGCACCTTACCTCTTAACAAGCTTTTCCTGTTGGTTCATTATGAAAAATAGTGGTCACCAGCTAAACAGTTTCCTGATCTTTTTCTGTGAGATGCTACCCATTACAGCAGTAATTTTCCACAAGTCACTACTTACTCTGTCTTTGTATGAGCAACAGCTTCTGGAACACCTGCTGGAGGCAGCTTAAGAGGTCTGAAAAGAGAGAATGGAAGTAAGACAAGAATGAACATGAAAGATCATTATGGTCAAGAAAAACTGCAGTCCACTAAATTCAGTAGAGTTAATACTGATTTTCCAAAACTCTGGTTCTGTTAATTGCATGTTTAAGAATTGTGCCTGAATATTAAGAAACTCTTTAATAGCTAAGGAGGAACAGAGGAAGTTTCACCAGTAGGACTAAGAGTTATTCTTAAGTCAAAGCAGAAAGTGGAGTGACAAAACAAGACAATTATTAAAGTTAGTTTTTGTGTTGCCAACATTTTGTGTATATTTCACTAATTAGCTTAATTTTTTCACCTGTCACTTTTTTGAAAGAGTTGTGGTTTTATTAGTAACTGCTTGAAATCCTTTAACTCAATCCTACAATCATCTGATAAGCTGGTTTGGATTTACCTAATTCTATTGTTTCCTTTTATGCAATATTTTATGAGGTATCATGAAAGTGATAAGGCCTCCACTACAGATTAATAATTCCTTCCTAGGAATTCTTACAGTTTGCATATTGCAGTTCTCTATTGATTTCCCTTAGCCTTTGGGAGACTTTGAAGTTTAATTTCATATTGCAGAAGACAACATCATCTTTATTCTTTTAAAGTTGTTAATAAAGGAGCCATAATAGACTTCAGGTTAATAAACTTGGCAATATTTTTATATTTAAAGTGAACATAGTGGCCAACAGCTGCTGGGTAAAATAATGAATGCAATTCAAAGTGTATGTGACTAAGTCAAGAATGTTTGTATAGTAGCTGTTGGTTCAGATCTTGAGTCCATTGCTGACCTGCAGTGTCTTTCTGGAAGGAGCACAGCAGTCCTGCAGTAGGGGACATGGATGAAAAGTTAATCAAGGCTTCCCTTTACTCCCTTTCTGCTCCTGGTAGAAACTGGGAGTTAAAAGGTTCCTTCTTAAGGCAACACCTTTCTAGGGGTCTGGAGAACCACACTGGCTTTGTAAATATCTTCTTCCTTTGCACAGGATGATCTACAACCCAAAGCTTTCTTATTAAATACAGAATGTCTGATATATTTGCTTATATGGTAACATACAACTGAAATTCTGTCACAGTGTGAATTTAAAAAGACCTTGTGTTTTAAGACCTTGTTACTATTACAATTTTCTATTTTATTAAAAAACTGATCAAAGAACTGACAGAAAATATAGAAAAAATAATGCTCTGGCCTTTACTTAGGTACTCGTGAAAATGCACAGAAACAAACTGAACCCTGTTTCAAATCAGTTCGTTCCTTACGGTGCAAAATACTTGTAGCGATTTCTTCCATCAACTTCAGGATCTTCATACACAATTTGAGGTATCTGAAGAGAAGACGGATCTCTGAAAGTCAAAATACAGGGTATCATTTAGGAAGTACATTCAGAGCAGTTATCTTTTCTCCTTATGCCTTTTTTTTCCCTCTCTCTTCCCTCTGGTTATACTATCCAACATGCACATTATGAATTCCTCCCAAGCCTCACACTTATACAAGCAATTATATTTTGTTTGTTTTTTTCATATTTACCTATGTAGCAAAACAGTCTGGCACTTTATGTATATTTCCCACTATGTGTGGTCAAGAAATCGTCTTTGCTGCCCTTATTAAAACTTTCTTACGAGCTTTTTATGAAAAGGATTAACCACTTGTACATGCTTGACTTTGTAAAGGAAACTACATTTATTGGAAGTGGGGGGAGCAAGCTCATTATCTTGCAAGTGAAACACTTCCCGAATATGTGTAAAGACACAGAATGAGCAATGAAGACACTTTCTGCCTTTGAAAAGCAGATAGAGAGATTTTTGAGCAAACGTTTAAAAATTTAGAATCAGCAATTTCAATTTGAGCTCTCCAGTAAAGGAGAAAAATTAGGACAATCATGGGAATGTTTCAAAATTTTGTCTGGAAACACTGGAACAGCCATATTTTTTGCAAGAACACTTCATTCACACACACACACCTTTTGAATTTAAATTAGGCAGACTTTAAATTTTTCACTATAACATCTTGAAGAATTTATTTTTAAGGCTTTGGAAGATCATGTGGAAAACAGGCAGTTACTGAGATAATGGGTAGGACTGAGAAACTGGAAAGCTATTAATCAGGATTGCTATTTGATTTCACTGATAACTGCTTATACTCCAGTCTTACTCTTCTTAACTTGCACAGTTGTTAAAGACAAAACCCAGAAGTTCTTCCCAGAGAAGTTGTGGATGTCCCGTCCCTGGAAGTGTTTGAGGCCAGGTTGGATGGTGCTCTGAGTGAAAGGTATCCCTGCCCATGGCAAGGGGATTGGAACTGCATTATCGTTAAGGTCCCTTGCATGCCAGACCATTCTATGATTCTGTAATGATTTTATTTCTTTGAGCTATGTATATGGCAAGTCCTGAAGGCCAGGTTTTCTATAATTTTCATTTCTGGCAACATGTACAAATTCTGACCTCAAGATGTATGGGCTTGTGGGTGCTGGGGTTGGGTGCTGATGCCTAATTTTAATTACAAAGGTGTATTTACAGAGATACAATTAACAAAACATTGCTTGACAGCTGAGATCAAAACAGAGCTGAGATCAGTTGTCTTTCAAGCCCTCATCTAATTCCTGCAAACTGTGCTGTGGAATCTGTGGAGGCACAGTATGGCTACCTGCCACAGGAAAGCTTAGAGTGAGATGCTTCATTAACCTCCCGTGACACACAATTTACTGCCAAGGTAAGTTTAAAGTCATCTCTTCCCAAGGCTTTCAGTCACATCACATAAGAAATGAGAAGGGAATGTTCTGAGATGCAGTGTTGTAACCTGATATACTTGCTCAGCACTAATCAACCTATAATTGTAAAGTTGTGTTTGTAATTCAAATGAGTTAATTGAGCTGATGGCTAGTTCCACTAGCTGATTCTTTACGTATCAGACTGCTGCTCCATCCAGATGGATTTGTGTTTCATTCAGTACAGGTGGGCACTTATTCTTATATTACCATAAACCGTTCATCCTATTATGGTATAGTTATAGGCACAATGGGAAACCAAGGAAATAGCCCTTTTTATTCCACAGATCCTGCCTCTTGCATGTCCTTGACTTATATTTGCTGACTTTGCTGAAATAAATGAGCATTTATTCCCAGTAACCTTGCAGAGGCAATGCAACTACTGAGAAGACAGCTGGGAAATATTCTGTCTTCTGTATCTGCAGCAATGTCAATCACTGCAGGTTGAAACAGAGAGGATGTATTTCTCTTTATTTTGTTAATTGCAAGACATTTTGCAAATACATGTTGTTGAAATGTAAATCAATTTAAAAGCAGTGCAGGTGTCAAGTTGTTAGAGAACAGCAGGCAAAATATAAGAAGCCACTGAGGTGTTCATGTGCTGGGGACAGTTTGAAACACTGAAAATAGTATTAAGAAAAAAATACTTCAATATTATTATTATTACTATTATTATTATTAGAATATGCCTTTGAAACTGAACAAAATCAGGTGTGAAATCCACTCCATCACTCTTGAGCATCTTTGATTATTGTCTGGCATGTGGTAGAGCTCAGTTACCAGCAACCCCAGAGCAAGCACCATCTGAAAAGCCCATGGTCTAAAGTTAGTTGCTTAAAGCAGAAAGAACCTTCAAAAACAAAAGCCTAGGCTGACACTTGTAGTCTTGAATACAGCTACAAGAGGACTTAAAAACACCTGTGATGTGGCAAAACATATAAACTTTTTTTTTAATATCTGTTGAATCAGAACCCAAATCGTGATGCCAGGAACCTAAGAACTAAGAACCCCCTGCACTACAAATGTGGTGTCCCCATTCAGGCCCCAAGGACCCTCAAGGGAGCAGCAAAAGCAACCTAACCAACTGCAACTGCAAGGACTAAAATCAAAGAACTAACACTGAAGTAACACACATGAATCACTGAAGTCTTCATAATTCATCTGATCTGAAAGAGATTGAAATATCTTTCCTTTTTTCATGGCAAGCGCTGCAAAGCAGATAGCACAGGGATGAAGGAAATGTGAAACATCCACCCTGTAAGAAACAGATGGGTAACCATACTCCACAACAGCTGCAATCTCTTAATTTCAAGGGAAATATAAGTAGGAGCAAATTGCAGTCATCTCCACTTCAGCGTGCACGGCTTTTTGTTGGTTTTGCTTGTATGTTCATTTTAAATTGTCCAATCATAGAACACTTACACAGCAAGCTGCTGAAGAGCCTCCAGGCGCTGCTGAGTCCTCCATCTTTGACCAATATATGCAGGCACTGGATCTTCACCCTTGAAGCACAAACTGCAGGCTGGGAAATGGATCAGTCCAGTAGCCATGCTTCAGAATATTGGTGCCTTTACCTGGCATTTGTGTGGACACGAAGAAGAGAGGCTGTAATTTAGCCACTTCAAGCAGCATTAAAGTGATCAGAATTCCAGCCTGCTGTGATTTACAGGACCGCACATTCAGGATGGGGAAAGAAGGTGGCAAACGTATGCTAATGATGTCAGCAAGTTAGATGGTTCTGCTCAATATGTGGAGCATACCAGACTAGCAGCAGATGCACAGATTTGTCTTCTGGCTGTTTTCCAGTGCTAAACTTACACAGAAAACCAAAAGGTCTAACACTTTGTTACATAAAGAAGTTAGCATGCAGTAACTGTGAACGTGCAGCAATGTGAACTTCTATTCCATTACCCCATCTAACTCCATCCTATTTCTAGTGCTCTAGAAATTAAGTAACATGTTCCACTTGCAGGATAAAGTTACATTATTTTATACGGGAACAATTTTAGCATTTATTAAAAATAACTCAAAGGGAGCTAGCATACAAAAATGATCACACTAAACATCTGCACCCTTCCTTTTAAGAACTCATTTCCCAGGGTAGATACACCTTAAATTGCTAAATTTATGGTTGCCAATAACTATTTGCAATCATAAGTGATGTAGGTCTACTGGTTTGAGCTTCTGTAGACTGAAATCAGAATTGAGTTGTGAATTGCCCCTTTGATTTCAGCAGGTGCTAACTCAAATGCATACAGGTGGCATTTCAAGTATTCACCAGAATGTAAGATGGTGTCAGCTGAAGAAGCTCTAGGCACCCTACCATGAGTAGCTGCTTGCTGTGCATGAAACTGCATTTTTGTTCCATTTACCTTCAAAAGGAGTTCAATTTTTGAGAGTTTAGAGTACCCTATGAACTAATAGTATCACAACCTCTGTCCACCCCAATTTGTGAAGCTACAGATTAAGAATTCAAGGATGTAAGGTTTTGAATTGCACATTATGCACTTACTGATTGATTCTAAAACATGTTTTATGCAAGAGTCTGCCACCACACCCATCTGCACCATTACACCTGTGACATGACAACTTTAGTGACAGGATGCCTGTTTCCTTCATCTGGCCTGAACTGTTACCACAGCCGTATTGTTGCAAGGGTCTCACTGGTGACAGGCAATGTTACCAGCTCTGTGTGCATGTCTCTCTAGGGAGAGGCAGACATATACTATCTTGTTTTCATGTAGATATAAGAAATATTCTGAGATAATGGAGTAAGAGGTATTGAGCAACATTCTTAAAAAAAAAAATGCTCCTTGACTCCATTGTTGGAAAACTGCTCAGGGCTTTTCTCCTTGCTGTCCAGCAATGCAGTCTGAGCTCAGAATATCTACTTTGCAGCCTCAGTCACAGGCATAGCTTCAGGAGGACTCTGTTTAAAATCAAATTCATTGTGCAGTCACACCAAGTCTGTTTTCCTCTGGCACTCTACCTGTATGTATGCCGTGCAGCTATCAGTCACTGCTGTCTGAAGGTGTGACTGCAAACCCCACAGACATGCCCTAGCTGGTTTTAAATTAGCTAAGGGGAATGCTGACAGCAGGGGAGCAAATGCAGTAGGAAGCTAAGCATGGGGTAACTAGGTAAGGATTAGGTAGGAAGTTAAACTCTGCTAATTCTGTATGAAGAATCAGCATGGATTTACAGTCTTTATTGGCTGCTTAGATGTCACTAGATATTTCATTTTAGTCTAAGTAGGCTATCTGTAGTATAAGTATATCCCAAGGTAAGTCAGGTACTGTGTGAAATGACTGCTCTGCTTGAACAACAGCCCAGCAGCTGCCCACTTATTTTATTAGATCTAAGTAACATATACAAGCTATAGTTAACAGCATTTGAAGATAGTCTGTTAAAAACACTGACACACATCTTAGGAAATTACTCAGAACATGAAGCTGGGTATTTCTAGGCTGCTGTTACAGAGTCACCATCAATCATGGCCAGCAATCATGGCTACTCCCTGTGCTGTCTTGTTTTAGATAAAACATCTTTTTCTGCTTTGTATTTTGCTGTTTTAAGGGAGCAGGTTAGGACTGAGAGTTTCGTGTATGCAGAAAAGGACAAGGTGAACATGTGAGCTGTCTTTGGCCAATACCTACCACTCTATCACCAAGCTGAGCGTGGACATTTGACTTTGGAGGGTCCTTCTCACTTCACAGTGTGTACAGAAGGTCTGAAAGACAAGTAAACAAATGCAAATAGTTACATATTTGAGGAATTAGCACTAATCATCAGGCTCCACTTCCCTCATTAAAAGTCTGTCCATAAGAGAGTATAGAACACACTAGGAAGAAAGAACTGAAATGTATGTCTCTCTATCAAACAGATGCCACCATCATGCAGACGAACCTCAAAGCTGAAATCCTACTGTTCTACAGAAGATACAGGTGAAAAATGTAGCAGAAAAAATTGCTTTCTTTGGACGCACTGTCAACTTAAACAGAAAACGTGATGACATAAAACATTAAAAGGAAGGCATGGTGCAATAGTAATCAGTGGAAATACTACACTGTACATGATGATTCCCTCTGGGAACAGCTGGCTTTGCGCCAGCAGATGTTTGATGGTCCCAGCTTCGTTGGAGCCGCCAGCCCTATCGCTAGCCCGCTGCTCGGGCGGCACCCAGCTCGTACCGAGCTCGGCGAGAGCTCCGGGGCCCTGGCGGAGGGGAGGTCCTGGGGCAGGGGTCCCCGGCGAAGGGGAGGTCCTGGAGCAGGGGTCCCCGGCGAAGGGGAGGTCCTGGAGCAGGGGTCCTTGGCGAAGGGGAAGTCCTGGGGCAGGGGTCCCTGGCGAAGGGGAGGCCCTCACGCCCCGCCCGCCCAACTCCCGGCCCCGCGGCCGCCGAAAGGCTCGGCCTTGGCCGTAGCGGTGCCGCCGCCCGGGGCCGCAGCGAAGGAGAAGCCGCGGCAGGGCACTGCCGACCCGGCGGGGCCCGGTACCGAAGGAGCAGCCGAAAGTCCGGCCGGGAGCCCGTCCCGCCGAGAGCGTCGACCACGACCGCCGTTCCCATGGCCACGGCGGGCGGGCGGGGCCGGCAATGTCCCGCCCCTGCGGCCGGGCGTTGCTGCGGGCCGGACCCTGCCCGGCCCGGCCCGGCCCGGCCCTGCCCTGCCCTGTGGGCGGCTGATCGTGTGTCTGGCCGAGGGCAGTCTCGATCCTCGGGGTTTTCCTCGGCTGCTTCCGGCGTGATGCTGCTGGTGCTCCTGCTCCCTCCTGCACCCCGCACCCGCTTTCGGCAGAGCCCTAAGGATTCGCTGTGCCGCCTCCATCTTGTGCCGCCTCCGGGAGAGAGGCGCTGGCGGGGGATGTGGCTGGACTTTGGAGAGGACAGGGTGCGAGCGAGGCCGGGAAGGGAAGGACGTGTGTATTTTCGCTTTTCAGCAGCTGCTGCTGGAGTTGTTTCATGTGATGCTTGCTCCCCGGAACCCTCGCTTAGAGCTTAGGAAATCTGGTTTGGCAGTTGCAGTTAGGGACAGGATTCAAGCCTGGATATTCTTATTCTTGGCTTTGCTTGTCACTTCGGACTTCTGCAGCTATAAAGTGGTGAAATAGAATCCAGAGAAGGGGAAGGGAGTTGTTGAAGGGTCTGGAGCCCAGGTCCTATGAGGAGTGGCTGAGGGAGTTGGGGTTGTTTAGCCTGGGGAAAAGGAGGCTCGGTGACCTTATCTCTCTCTGGAATTCCCTAAAGGGAAGGTGTAGCCAGGTATAGGCTGGCCTCTTCTCCCAGGCAACCAGTGACAAGATAAGAGGACACAGTCTTAAGATGTGCCAGAGGAGGTTTAGATTGGACATTAGGAGGAATTGGACATTGGGATGGACTGCCCAGGGAGGTGGTGGTGTCACCATCGGTGGAGGTGTTTAAGGAAAGACTGGATGTGGCACGCAGTTTCACGGTCTATTTGACAAGGTGGTGTTTGTTCATATGTTGAACTCGATGCCTTGGGGTTTAGCTTTTATGTTTTTGAGACTCTCTGCTGCTTAGTGTGTAACTCTAAAACTTCGTGTTAGGTGTTAGTGAGTTCTCTTCACAGGATTGTTAAACAAAACAATCCCTTCTCAGCTAGAAAATCAAGGACAACCTCTACCCAAAAAGCATAAACAGCAGCTAAGGGAAAGGGGCAAGCCAGGGAGCTGATACTTCATAGCCTGAGGCTGTGGTTGGATAATTGACCCCAACATGTAGATGAACCGAAACTCATAGAAGTGTAAAAACTCATGACGGGAATACATCTTGGATTTCACTTGGGTGTGTAGCCCCAGCTGGGCTCTTGCATTGCCCAAGGTGTATCCTTTCAATAAATACCTATTTTATTCCTTTTGCTCTGCCTAGTCTCTGTTTCAGGTCAGCTTTTCCAGACATCACAGTGATCTCAGAGGTCTTTTCAGCCTAATTACTTCTCTGGTTTTGTGAAAATAAGGTTGGTACGTAGTGTCCAGAGAGGCTGCAGGGTTTTTTCATCTGTAGAGTATCTCAAGAGACCTGCACAAAGCATTACCAATAAACATCATGCTTTGCAAAACATTGCTGTTTCGTCAAGGAGGAGGCTATCCTTTTATATAACAAAGTTGGAAGCTTCTTCATGCTACATGTTAAAATCAGAAATGGTTAATGTTTTTGTGAACATAAGGAGATTTGCAGGCAGCTCTCCCTTGGAATAGGACATAAAAAGCAGAGAAATTGCAAATGTGCCCTCTCCTCTGTCTATAATCTTGAAGCAAGTCCCTTATATTGTTTTGTGTGCAAAACTGTATATCAAAGGGTTATTCACAGCTTTTCAAGTCTTACATAAAATACTGGACCCTCAGTACCACATTACAGGAAAGCAACTGTATAACTGTAGTTCCAAATTCCTTGGCTCTGTGAATTTACTTGGGGACAGTTCAACTTTGAATGCTTGTTTACTTTCTTAAAGGCCCGTCCCTTGCCTGCAGCAACAACTTTTTTAGGTTAGTGGGTCAACTGAAGATGTGTCTGAACTAAGAAAAGGTGTCACAGCTTTGTTTCTGACAGACATCATCTACATCTGTAGGATGTGACTTCCCACAGTGGATTGATCCGTGCCCTAAAGATACCCAACAGGCTGTAAAGACCCTCATTTTACTAAAGAGCTTTACAATGTGATACATTATTATAATTATTTATGTGGCAACAGAAGCCACTTTTTAATAGGGTTCCCTGGCATTTCTCATAATCACGTTCAGTTTTCCTTTATTGTATCTTATTTCATTAAAAATCCATTATTTCCATGCTCAAATTTTTCCATGTTGAACATCTGCCTTGGGGTAATGAAGTGGTGTAAACTGTACTTTGACCAAAAAAATATTCTTTGTTGGATCCACCCTCAAATATTTTTCCACATTAAAGTTTTCAGAGATTACAAAATTCAGGTGGCCTGGACTTCTTTTTTTTCTTATGTGGAATGGATCCAGTCAGAAACCAAGTTGAGAAGTAACAATGGAATAACTAAATGGGTTCTTAGGAGTACTACAAGATGTCAGGGCATAGCCTAACAGATAAGTACTCTCTGGAGTCATGTATGACCAAAAAGGTCCAGTCCCACTATTAACTTTAACTGCATTAAATTGGACTAAATGTGAGATGTTGCCATGTTTTTCTTTGTTCATCATGAGGTGCCTGGCCCTGCTGCGTCTGATCTGTCAGGTGTTGGCACCTGAAAGACTGTACGGGGAACCAACTCTGGAGACTAATGCGGCCAAAAGCTATCTTGTCCAAAAAAAAAAGAAAAGTTTTCAGGTCACTGCATCGTTGCCTAAAGGCCAGTAGTCGCTTATGGGAGGTGACAGGTATACGTGGCTGAGTTAAAAAGCTCAAGGTTCAGGTTCATGGAACTTGCTTTGATTAGAGTGTGTGTGGGGGTAAAACATTGGCTAAGTTTTATCTATATTTCTAAGAAATCTCTTTGAACTTCAGGTATAAACAGTGGACAGCCTTACAAGTATTAAAAGTTGTGCTGATAATTACTATATCGAGTGTTCTTTGCCCGAAATCTCCACATTCTTGTGGATCTGAAGGTGTGTGAGACCTGGCCAGGGCCCCTAGCATGGTGTTGTGTGCTATGGAATGCACTGCGAGGGCAAAGTGGTGAGGTTTGGTCTGAATGGATCTTATTTATTTGTTTCTGACATAAACCACACATTTACAAAGAAAAAGATCCCAAAATACACAATGCTCTTGAGAAAATATTTGATCCCAGGCATTAAACTTTGGCAATCTTGTCTATGATCAGTAGGTAAAAGGGACTCAAACTTTATCTGGTAGGTTGATCTGTGTATGTCAAGGACATACCCTGTTGCTCTAGTGAAAGTGAGGTGCAGTCAACTAAAGTGTAAGCAATCAAAAAAAGATTCCTATTTCCTAAAAAACAAACAAACAAACAAAAACCTGACTGATGAGCTTTTTGGTTAGATCTGTGGACCATGGGCTTGGGTTTTGGTTTTTGTTAGTTTTTTCATATATAACTTTCCCAGAAAAAGACTGTGTTAGTGAGCTGGGGTGTTGCCTCTCTGGATTTTTTTTTTTACAGACACTTGGCTGTAGGGCACACCAGGTGCTCAGATGTATGAGTAAACTGTCCACACCCTTGAGAGTTACTGCACAATCTGAGTGGATTAAATTTGCATGTTGCAAAATGGCAGAAAAGTGCGCTAGTTTAGTTGCCTGTGACAAAGGCTGAGCCAAATTAATTTTACCTCATATTAACCTTGAGATAAGATAGTGTAATTTGCTGTAAAATTAATTACTGCTACTCTGTTGATGGACTTGTTATGCTGTGATGACTTGCTGATGTGTTTGAACTGTAAAATCAGACAAAGGGAAGTAGAAAATATAGCAGGAGAGGATTAGGCACTAGTTGGGGGCAGAGCAGTAGCTGAACAAAGACAAGATGGATTGCACACGAATGTATGATTTAAGAGGAGAAACTTGGCTGGCTGAGCAAAGAAAAAAATAGGAGTGGGGTGATAAAAAACCAGTGTGGCACGGGGAGAAGTGAGAGACAGGGTGAGCAGACAGTACAGCAGAACTGAAGAGATTTGGACAAGAAACTGGGAGACCTAGTTGAGGAGCTGAAAAAGTGAGGAAGGGTGTGGAAAGGCAGGATTAGGGAGGATAAAGCAAAGAAGTTGAGCTAAACAGATGATGAGGTTCTAGTCTGTTTTCCTTCTGTCCTCCAAAACCTGGGAGGGAACTGGGCTTCTTGAATGTGACTTTCATCCTGCAATCCATGGCAATTTGTGAAACCCCTGGCAAGATGTCATCCATCTGGCTTTAAGTTTCATTCTGTAGATGGTCATCCTCTGCTGTTAGCAGGGGTCAAATGACAGCGCTGTCATGGTGCTGGATGCCTGTGATACTTCGTGGTGACTTTTTCTAGTTAGTAAAAAAAAAAATCTAAGATACAGGCAACAAAGTTCTAGCGTTAAAAGCACTGTTGAGGCTTTGATATCCAGAATTTCCACAAGTAATCAGTATAAAATGGGTAACCGTTAGGATGCCATTTCCCATTTTTGCCACAGGATGCCGCAATTCTTCCATGCATGGTCCTGCCCATCACAGGCTATAACCTGGGTGCCCCCGGTTCAGCTCTTGCATCCAAATGTGAACTAATGTAAAATAGATTCCGACCCATCCAAGGTAATCCCTTGGATTCCTATTTGTTCCTTATCCGTTCTACACAATTTATTCTCTGTACTATAAACGTATTTTCCAGTTGTGTGGTTCAAAAGGAAAGAAGCAGCACAAGTCTGCAGTCAATATCATTGGTAAGTTTTTAATCCAGAAGAAAGGAGCCTTCCTTCCAGCCAGCAAAAAGGAAGATGTGGTCACTATACCCATCAGAATGCAGAGGTAAGTCTCAAAAAGATGGGAGAAGACAGATGCTGTGAAATCGACTGCTTTGTGAATTGAGACCTTATCTCTGTGTTGACCTGTGGCTGTAGTAAGGCATGGTAAGCACTGTGGAACACCTCACTTGTGACATATTTTATTAAAACGGTCTTGGAGTACTGATCGTGGTAAATGGAGCTTCACTAAGGTGAAGTCTGTGGTTAATTCATGCTGTTTTTACTATAAGCCATGCTAAGAGAGGTATCTTCCCATTCAACACATGAAAAGAAAAAAAAATAGATGAAAGTGTTTACTAGGAGACCTGTTCTCTTTTGCCTTCTTTTTCTCAGTATGACTGTGGGCACATTTCTTGTAATAAAAGCAATATACAGATAAGGATAACCTAAAAAGTCGAAGTTCAAAGGAAATAAAGTAGTAGTATTTTGTGATCACAGGTAAAAAATTCACTTCAAAGCCTGCTAAAAGACTTCTGTAATGATTATGATTAGCACTTAAAAAAAATATTTTTTTAAAAAAAAAGCAGTGTAGGAGCGGTGAGGGAGTTTTGCACCACTTAATTAGTGGTTTGTCTCAGTCTCATCTGCCTTCACTCAGAGCCAGGATTAACTAAAATACAATAAAAACTTATTTTCTCATGTTCGGGCTTGGTTGTTTATTATTTCTTATCAGAAAGTACAGAACATTTAACAGCACTTCCAACTACCTGCTGGAAACGAGGAAAAACGGTGAAAGATACAGTTGCTACAAGGTCTTTAAAAGCCAAATAGTCCAGTAGAGAATTAACACCTACATGATTTATACTTTTGACCCAATAACTAGATTCCCATGACCCTTAGTGTGACACTGACTGACCAACCAGAAACTACTACCTGAAATCCATGAAGAAGGAAAAAGAAGAAAGATGAACAAAGAAAGAGACAACACCTAAAATCCTCCATGTTGTCCCCATACCTATTACTATACTATAAAAACCTCAAATTTAAAACTCATCACCATGTGAAAGCACACACTTCTAATTTGTGATTTTAACTTCATCATTCATATTCAGAAGTCATCTCCAAGGCCTCAGGTCAAAAGCAGTGCTCTGCAGGGGGTCAGTGCTGAAAGCACAGAAAGCTCAAAACCCCCAGGATTCTGGGATCCAGCATCTCCCTTTCTGTTTGAACCATGAACACTGTGTTGACATCTTTGTCAATACTTTGGCAGATATACTGAAGTAGACAAGGCACGAATACTATGATGACAACCAGCACATACATACCCATTTTCAAAAATTTTTTCCACAATGGTGTGAGACTCAGCCAATTACTCAAATCATCCAACTATGATCCTTCTTTGAGTTTGGAGCTACCATCCTGTAAATCTTGTATACTTTTATGTAGATACCAAATGATCAGAAAGAGTCATGTAACACATTCCAGCAAAATCTTCACATCCATGTCCATGTACTAGCAATAGAAAATCAACTGCTGCTCTGTTTTGCAGAATTCGCATCTCTCTCCTTGAGCATCAGTTAACAAATCACTAATTGTGAGAGAGATATCATAAGCCACAACCTAGTTGATCCAATTGTTTCAGAGCTGCACCTGCAGAAGCTTGCGGCGGAAGAAGAGCTGCCACAAACCTTCTTCCAAAATTCCATGCTCTAAAGTTGTCATCACCATCAGGTTTATATTCATCAATGGATCTTTTTTCTCTTACATTTGTTCTCTTCAATAATTTTTACATGAGGTGTTAGCAAAGTAAGTCTCCCAACGATGCATGGACTACTTTTGATGTTTGATGGAATGGCAGGCGAAACTCTATCTCCATAAATGAGAAAAATCACCTGCGGTAACTGCAAAGAGCTATAATCAGGTACAGTGTGTGAAACTGCAGTTAAATTGCACCAAGATGTCACATTTTTATAGACAACATAATTTGGAGTGATATATGTAATTCTGTCTTTACTTTGTTTTGACCTAGGAAAATTAAATATTATACAAAATTCCATTCTCACTGAGCCAAGAATTTCCAATTCTAGAGGTTCATGGGATGCCTGAGGAAGGAATTTGGTCCAAACACTCCATTCCCCAGTGGGATTTGCAGTGAATCAAGACGATCTGACAAGACATTTCTTGGAACTGGCCAATTGTCTACCTGCATACCAACCAAACAGGTTGAGAAAGGCTTTTCTGGACATGAATTCATTAAACAAATGGTGTCCAGACCTGATGAATTTGTCAAAGTTACCCAAACATTGTCTTTCGGTTGACTCACAAGGCATGGTCGCGTTACCAAAAGCAAACAACGAAGTAATAAGGCACAAAGGTAATATATTATTTAGTTTCATCTTTTTTCCTTTTCTTTTTTTTAAATTTTGTTTCCAATTCAAAGCCAGATGTAATACACCAAATAATTTCTTTTTCAAAAGCCCTACACTTCGTGTAAAATTCCAAATCATAACATGATCCAAGCCACATTCTTGGCAATGATGCTTTACAATATCAATGATTCCCACAGTTTTTGCATTGACATAAAACCCGAAGCTCACAGCCTTTGCATGTGGGGTAGAAAATGTTTGTCTTCGAGACCGCAGTTCACGTCTGCATGCTCGTCTCTTTGCTTCTGGGGACATCTGCTTGTGTTTGTGGCCAATTGGGTTTCACATTCCTCAGGGAACCCACTTCGGACCAGCACCTGTGGAGACATAAAAAACAGACTTTTCCCCAGGTTGTTAGTTGTAATGGATCTTTAATTTTTGCCTAAAACTTAATTTTGCCTGGAAAAACCTGTGACCTAGAAAGTTAACTGAACAAACACCTAGACAATCTAACAATGCAAGTCAAGTTCTGCTGTCATTACTTTCGTGGAGGTGTCTTGTCAAGGATTTACACGAAGAGCTGCAAGGATTTTCTCTAATCTTTTATCTGCAACTTCTAGAAATTTCTCGAAATGTTCTCCCAAAGTGCTTGCTTGAATTGTTGCCATATGTTGATCATATGTTGTTGTTGCCAATTGATCTAAAGTGAGATTTCTGTGTGGATCTCTAGCATAAGCTTCTATTAGTTTTGTGAGAGCTCTCTTCCATTTGACTTCCCACAACATGAATTGCACCTCTGTCAAGATTGTCATGACAATTTGTCTACAATCAAAAGGTACCAAATCATAATTACTGAAGATACCTTTTAATAGTTGCGTGAAATATGGAGAGCCTAAACCACTCTCTTCCTATGCTTGTCTTAGGTCTTTGATTACGTCATGTGTCAAAGATGCCCGTCTGGGATTTGCATTTCTTCTTCCATAGCTGACTGGCATGGCTTTTTAGCTGTGTTGATGCCATATCAAAATCTCCGTTTTTCAATGCTTTTCTTCTGATCTCATCCCAATCTGTGAGCATTTGTCTTGAGGGTTTCTTTGTTTTCTTCTTTTTTTGGGATGGCCCCTGTTCCTGAAGAGAATGGCACTAATTCCCTGTTTGTAGTCTGTGAATTGTCTTTCTTTTGCGTGTTTGTGTCCTGAAAGGATGCTCCTTCTTCCGGCTTCAACGCTGTCTTCATGTCTTCACTCCCTCCTCCTTCTGTGAAGTAACTTGTGTTTGGCATCTGTTGTAAATTTCAAGTATTCGGGGGTGCAGTAATAGAAGCTGCCAGATGTGGCGCTGTAGGAGGAGGTTTGACATATTGTTCACAAAATGGCGTTAGCGGAAGGACGTAAGCATTATTTACGGAAGTGTACAGTGCAGACATTTTGTCGTACGGAAGTGGTGCGCATGGATCCGCCATCTTGTACGGACCGAGAGCACATGGCTCCGCCATCTTGTGACCCACACAAGTCCTGTTCAGTGCCCCATAGTTGAAATGAAAGATCTCTGAGAAATTCTCGGGATTGTATTATGATATGTCACTGTTTGGCCAAATGGAGGATTGATTGGTGTGACTGAGATCTCTGAGGGGTGCCAGGGACAGGGAAAAACCTGTGCTGCGCTTGTTCGTTCTGTCAGCGACTGGGAGAAGGCTTGCAAAAAGTTCAATGTTCGTGCAGCAGTTTTGGGTATTAGGGAACCGCTGCGTATGTTTTCTGATTCTATGTTTGCAAGCTCCGCTTCGGAATCTTGAGCTGTCCCCTTCTCCCTCTCTAGTGTTATAAGTGCATATTTTATTACTGGCTTTTCGCAACTATTCAGAGCTTTGCTGTATGGATATAATTTTTATTTTCTGCTATTACCGAAAGTCAGACGTAGCGTTAATAGGTGATAGTATGCTTGAACTGTCTGCGTGGTTGGGGTGACATCCAGTGAACAGGTGAGGAGGACCCTGCTGCTGACATGCCAATTATCAATACTCGGCGTGTGAGGAAAGAAGGAGCAAAAGCTTAAATTAAAGTCGATAAAGAAGATGTACTAAACACCACAACCAAGAAACTCGTATGCTCTAAAAAGGCGGACTCAAGGAGTGGCCATGCTAAACAGCTCTTGGAAAATGTAAACTAGTGTATGGAAAAGTTTGAAAATGCGTGAAGGTCTGTGAATATATAACAGGCTAGAGTAATGGAAAAGGTGTGTAAGGGGTGTCTCCGAAGTAACAGGTGTGCTCTTGGCTGATTGCCAAGCACCCGGCCGTATTAAACCCGTTGCTTTATTTCTGTCTTCTATTGTCTTTTTATTAAACCTTTTAAATTTTACCAGGAGAGTGAATTCCGTTTTTTCACACTAGTTTCTGGTGAACTACGTTCTCCCTCCGGCTCCATCTCTCCCTGGCTCTGCCCTGCCGCACTCTGCGGGCTGGCTGAAGGTAAAGCCGCGCTTGTGGTATTTTAAACTGCGCACCGCCATGGCTCGGAGCCGTGCGCACCGCCGGCCCTGCGGGCTCTGTCGGCCTCGGCCCCCCCGCCGGGGGCTGGCCCGCTCCCTCCCGTCCGGCCGCCGGTGCCTTCCCCCCACTGCTCCGACCGCCGCCGCTCTGCTCCACGGAGAAGTCGGCTGCTCCGATCCCAGCTCCCTTGCTTGCATGGGGGCTGGTTTTTTGCTCTGCGGGCGGCGGTAACGATGTAGGCGCCGCTGAAGCTGCTGCGCTCGCCCCGCTCGGCAGAGGGGCTCGGGCCGCAGCGCCTGGTCCCTGCTGAAGCGCGGCTGTTTGAGCTGCTGCGCACTTTGTGCTGAGCGGGGGTCGGCCGTCCCAGATTCAGGGTTGTTTCCCGTGGGTCGCAGAGATTTAGGGGGTCCCTCCTCTGTCGGGAGTCGCCCAGCGGGAGCCGAAGGCGTCCTGTCCTTGGCTAAGGCTTTTCCTGTGGGTTTTTAGGTTTTGTCCCGACTCTCTCCGGATCGGGAGGGGAGGGGGATGTGCCCTGCACTCCACCTCTCCCTTTTTCCATGTGGTTTGCATTTCAGGGATATCTATCATGGGGATCATCTCTTTGCTCTCTGCTTGCTTTTTGCACTTATGTGTTACAACTTCATATACCACTCTGCAAGCAGAAAGTAGCTTTGCAGCTGCAAGACTTCCAGTTGTTACTACATTATACAACCGGAGATTTAAAGCGTCCCAGAGAAATGGATTAAACAGGTTTTTTTTGGGTCCTCATTCAGAAATTGTTGCTGGGCCCATTTTAAAAGATCTTCTAACTGGTCTCCAGATACTTTATTGGATGGTCATTTACCATTAAATCTATTTGGTCCAGAATGTCCTTTTGAGACCTGGACATTACATTGCCCATTTTTTAATAGATTACCGTGAAGATAACAAATCACTCCTACATTACTAATAGTCAGTTTTCTCCCTCGGGCCCCTCCTTTTCCATAAATGACCAGAACCATGGGCTCCTGGTTCACCTCTCACTAGCATCTAGGGATCTCTGAGCTCCTGTTCACCCCAGGGACTTTTCCAGCTTCCAGCTGCTCACGTTATTTTCTTCAGGGAAGTCCTGGATTCTGAGACTTAACAGGTGTCTTTGTTCCTCACACACAGGCACCAGTTACAGGAGCGGTGAGGAAGTTTTGTATCACTTAATTAGTGGTTTGTCTCAGTCTCATCTGCCTTCACTCAGAGCCAGGATTAACTAAAATACAATAAAAACTTATTTTCTCATGTTCGGGCTTGGTTGTTTATTATTTCTTATCAGAAAGTACAGAACATTTAACAGCACTTCCAACTACCTGCTGGAAACGAGGAAAAACGGTGAAAGATACAGTTGCTACAAGGTCTTTAAAAGCCAAATAGTCCAGTAGAGAATTAACACCTACATGATTTATACTTTTGACCCAATAACTAGATTCCCATGACCCTTAGTGTGACACTGACTGACCAACCAGAAACTACTACCTGAAATCCATGAAGAAGGAAAAAGAAGAAAGATGAACAAAGAAAGAGACAACACCTAAAATCCTCCATGTTGTCCCCATACCTATTACTATACTATAAAAACCTCAAATTTAAAACTCATCACCATGTGAAAGCACACACTTCTAATTTGTGATTTTAACTTCATCATTCATATTCAGAAGTCATCTCCAAGGCCTCAGGTCAAAAGCAGTGCTCTGCAGGGGGTCAGTGCTGAAAGCACAGAAAGCTCAAAACCCCCAGGATTCTGGGATCCAACAAGGCAGAATTAAGGACATGTTCAGCCTATGGTTCAACGTATGACAAATCCCAAATTTTGCCAATATTTCAGTCATCCTCTGGAGGACACTTATGTACTTTACTTGGATTGGGTCGTCTTCTTAAATGATGATTCTTAAAGAACGGAGCTGACATTTGGATGATTTGCAGGGCTGTAGTCAGGCATGTTGTCTTGCCTCATGAGGAAAAGGATCTTGGATTGAACTCCATATGGAACTAGTGAATTCCTAATGTTCTCACTCCTTCATGTAATATTCAGAAGAATAAATGCCAATACCATTGTGCTCGCTTGCAGGTTTCAAGTTTCAGTGTGTTAAGACACTTCTGGGGACTGAATTTTTGTGCTTGCCTGATTTGAAGTGAGCATTAGGAAACTCCCAATTTTCTCTGACTATTTTAGCCACTCCCTGAACAGAAATTAAATATCTGGACAGAAGCGCTGCAGAGATTAATTCCAGCTTATTATGACACAGTAGAACTCTTCTATATATTACACTCTTATTTAATCTTAAACAATTAGTGCAACATAATCTTTATACAATCCATTAAAGCTTTCAGCATTTTCTTATCATCCTTTAATTGCAATCCTCCAAATAAAGGTCAGGTGAGGGCTAAAACACATCCAGGGGCCCAGGGGTTCAGACCTACCAGAGATAAAAAGGTAAGGAAGTAATGACAAGACACTGGGGTTATTGGAAGAAAAAAGCTAGAATCAGATGGAGTCTCAACAGAGCCCTTTCAAGGACTGGCGATCACAGCCTGCAGTCTCTTCAGTCTTGAAAGTTCCCCTGTCTTTCCTTTCCCCTCTATCTTTGCCTGCACCCACGCAGTCCTTCTCGCGTCACTTGCCAGTGTCACATGGTGGAGACTGAACCAAACAGGATATAGAGCACATCACTGTTGTCTTGGCATACCAACTCTGAGAACATGGTAAGAACTCAGCCTCTAGTATGTTGATCTGGAAACATCCTCTCTTTGATACTTTGAAATCTTCGTATGCATTCTCCCTAGGAGAGAACCAACCTTGAAGAACACAATCACATTTTAAATAAGGGACTAGAGCAGTTAATGCCAGACCATACAGGAAGCATGGAATAAAATGTAGAGTTATACAGAGTAAGTACCAACCTAAGACAGTACTTAGACAGGACTTAGTACTAAGACAGATAAAATACTGCACAGCATACTGAAAGTCAGGGTAAAATAAGATGTGGACTTGAGCTGAGCATTTAGATGAAGTTTTCTGCCATGTAGATAACATATGTTCCCATGTCACTTTTTTAAAAAATAATTGTACTCAGATACATAATATATTAAGGAAGATGTCAATGTAAGTAAGCACTCTTGAGAATCCCTCCACCTGCAGGGACATGGAGATGTCCTAATGCTTCATAAAGTCTGATCGTTAAGCACATGATAGTCAAGTCCCATTGATTTTGGTGGGAACCAGGATTCTAAAGGTCCTTGAGAAGACCAGCAAGAAGAAAACAAGTGCAAATGAATGAAGTGTTCAAAGTTGAAATCTAGAATGACCACTGATGTGAAAGAAGTGGCTTCAGAGTGACTGAACTTTCTACATTATCTAGTAACTCTGTGAAAAAAAGCTGTGGGAATTCTGAATGGATTCAGACGATATGTGATGTTGCAGGGTCTTTATAAGCAGCTTGCAGCACTGCACAGCATATGTCTTCATATGTAGTACTTAAAAGAAGTGAGATGGGAATGTGAGTATATAGAAGTACATAGAAGTATGCAGCTGCAGTCAGTGACATCTCAAATATGGAATGACTCATGTATTTGTAAATACTAATGATTCCTTCCAGGCTTCCAGTTAGGTCCTGCATTTCATTGAGAATGTTAAACCACTTTTTGTAGTAGAGCTTCACATTTCATAAAATATGGTCATGAAAGACTTTAATAGATTCAAACAAGCCAGGTTTGCTACTGACACAGACATGAAAATACATTTCATCAAGCAGAATAAAATTGTTAATAGCAACAGCACTTACAGGAAGGAAAAGGACAAATGGAATGTGTGCAGTGGGAAAGAAGTGGACCTACACTCTTCCTGCTTCTCAGTTGACTGCCAGCTTTACACCATTCATGAGAGTTGCCAAAACACTGCCTGGTTTGCAGCAGAACTGATCAAGGTTAGAAGTTTGTATTATGGATGGTTTTATAGAACGACAGTATTTTTCTTCAATCCACAGGCTCTTGGACTTGGGCTATGAATGAGGTTTCCCATGATGTACAAGCACAGACCTTAGGCAGCATTTGTTTTTTGTGGGGTGACTAATTGGAAATGCATCCATGTAGTGGTTTATATTAACAGTGGCTCAGCTGTCTGATTCTGGTCAGTTCTGATGATTCATATAGGTCTTTTTGCAGAAGTTTGAAAATCTTGCTCTTTCAAGCCATGATAACTTATAATGGAAAAGGTTTCCTCTTTGGAAAGATCTTTATAGGCTGCTGTCTTAGGTAATTCTGCAATATTAGGGAAAAAAATTTCCCCATGGGTGACTAATGTGTATCTGGTTCATGCCTAAGTGCTTTTAAACCCGGGCTATTTTTTTCTGATTTTTTACCTGAAAACAGCAAGTCCAGCTGCAGTGTAGGGACAGCCCTTTGCAGATTCATGTCTTTTGGAGGACTAGTGATGCTATTTTCCAAATGCAGGTTAACATTTTCTAAGTCACTAAGTATAGAGACTATCAGAAAACAGAAAACAGTCTTCTTCTGTCGTGCTCTTTTGTTGTGCTGGCAACAAATGCAGCCATTTGAGTGCAAACACCTGTCTTTCCCATGAGTCTGTGCAATGGGATTTGTTCCAAAATGCTCAGATTTTCATGGGTGTTTCCTCCACAAAAGGGAACAGCTGTCACCCCAGCAAGCACTGAATAACCCTGACTGGCCTTTAAACGCACATTGAACATCAGCTGCTGCATATCTGCATTGAGGAAAATCTGCCACATGTCTTGTGTCTAAATGCTCACAGTTCCTGCTTCTAACATATGTGGGATAGGCAGGTTATTTTGTGGCACGGTATAAAACACCAGCTTCCTTCTTTTGCCTTATTACCAGGGATGCTGCACACTAAACTCGCTGACTCAGATTTTGCAGTGTTGCGTGCATGGCAAATCCCCAGTCTTTACTAATATGTCTAGATATGCTTTCAATGGACAGTGACAAGAAGAGGCATAATATGAAAGTGATGGTAGTCCTAATCCTAGCACAAACTAGGGAGAGATGTGCAAAAATGACGTGAGGAAGGCATTAATACCTTTTAAATTTATACTAAAGCTTGCAGGAGGCTTGCTGTCTTCTTTACTGGAGAGGACAGGGCCAGAGTCCTGGTCCCAGCATGAGACCCCAGAACATCTGGGATGCTGTGGGCTGAGTATTGCTGTTAGAGACAGCAGTTCTGGTTTTAAACTGGAAAGTGACTTCATTCTTTCAAACTATCTTCCCCCTCCAGGCTGATGCCCTGACGATTTGGCTGTTTTTTCTGGCAAGAGATGATCTGTTACAGTACTAGCTTTGTAGAGCATTCAAGAGACAAAAGAGACTTTAAAGTAATCTTGATTCCGCTTTTGTGCTTTTAAGGGCTTGCTTGCCAGTACGCAAGGCGTCTTCCTCCATACTAACTTCCGAAGTGGTCTCCCAGGAAGGGCGTGGTTCAGTCTTGTAGAGAATCCTTGTGTACAGAATTCATGCTGTAGTCCTGAAACATGAGGATTTGCCTCTTCAGTCTGTGCACTGCTTCTTGGGGTGATACCAGCCCAATGTTTGAACCCCTTGCCTTCACCTACAAGTGGAGTTTGAATCTTAGAGGGGGTGTAAGTAATCACTTAAGAATCTCTTCCATTGTACTAGATAGGAGCACAAGTCCTTCTATCCCAGCATTCATTGTCTCTCTGTCCCATTGCCGAGTGATAGTGTTTGGTAGTTGTAGGTCTGCAACTCTGATCAGGAGAAACTCGTATCATGTTTCTGGGCAGTTACTGTAAGAGGCAACAGGTTCCTGACAAGACATCTTGTTCAGAGCTTTGAAATCCTTTATTTTCACATTATCTGAGTATTGACACAAAACATAAACAATTTCTTTGACAATAAAACACAGCACATGCTGTGGAGCATTGGCTGTCTTATGTTTTTACTCAGTCAAAACCAAAAATACTTCTTTAGACTATACTGAAGAGGTTTCTTTTTTCAGGATGATAAAGTGGTTCCCAGAATAGGCACTACATGGAAAATACCAAAATACCTTCAGCTCAGTTTCATCACACAAGACTTCCACAGCTTAATTTACCTTCTATCATGTATATGAGAAGTGTAAAAAATCTGGAAAACCCCAGACTACCCAAGACTGTTACTTCTGACTGATATTGATAGGGGCTTACCCAACCTAACAGTAACAATGAATATAAATACATTTCTGAGGTTCCTTGAAAAATCTGTCCATTGGAGACAAGTACATATATTTTGGACAACCATTCTTTTAGTGGATGAAACTGAGGACACAAGATGCCAACAGCAATGACTGCAGTGCTGCTGTGATGTTTACCCATTATGAGCCACTGCTGTATGTTCTTCAATTCTGATAAAGGGCTCTACAGGGGGAGTAATTTGGAAACCCATGACAGCTGGACATTCACTCCCTATTTCACCCATCAGTCCTCTAAATCAAGAACTGTAAATGTCCAGTGCTACCTGTAATCCTTGTACTCTCACACTTGGCACCAGGCTGCCAAATAATATGGCAGCCTCGGGGAGGGGGGGGGGGAGGTGTGGTGTGGTATCTTTTCTCATTATGTCTTTCAGAGACCAAATTTTCACTGGATATCTTTTCCTGGGCAACTGTTCTGATAATTTTTCTTGCAGTCAGTCTTTTTTTCAGTCTTCCCTTAGCTATTCCTCCTTGACCGGTAGATAAATCTGTTCATTCTGACACATAGCTCTCTAACATAATTCTTCTGTCACTGTCAGCAGGGAGAGGATGAATAGAAAACAAAAATCACTGAGTTAACAATCAATTCTTATGCACAATGCAATGTCAGAAGAGAAATGGCAGTGGTCTCCCCTCTGCATTGTACTCCAAATTGGTGCAATCAGTATCAAAATGTTAATGGCTATTCTCTTCCTTCTCCTCCCTTCCAGCCTCTGTCCTTTCATACCACCAAGAAATGATTGCTTCTTCTGGGGTGCTTCTGTTACGAAGTGTAACCCTCCCTGCAGGGAGCATGGCCAAAATAGCAGTGCTCCTCCTTAATGTATTTGGAAGGCTGCTGGAGTGGAATGCTGCTTCCAGAGATGTTAAGTCTTCAGAGGCCATACCTTTGTGTAGACCCATCTGAAGTCAGCTCTCAAGATGACTTAAATTTTAACCTCCCCCTGCCCTTCCATAACTTGGGCCAGAGTATAAAATGTATTTTGTTTTGTGTCTTCCTGGTTTCTACAGGCCAAATCATTGGCTTTCAAATTTTCTTTTTAATATAAAAAAAGCTAAATAAAAGATATAATTCAACTGCAAACTTGAGAAAACCTCTTGGAGGTTTTATTAGTCTTTCCCTCAGAGTTTATGTTGCTATCAACAGCTCTATCTAGGTCTTTGGAAAGTGGCCAGCAGATAAAGCTTTTAGGAAGAAAAGACAAAAGCTATTTAATTTTAAAGGAAAACATGCTTAGTGTGTTTAACAAACTAGGAACAACGCAGTGCTTTGGAGAACTAATGTGTGTTTTTGATAGATGTTTCAGTCTCGGCTTTTATCTTGCAGCGTGTTTGTGTGAATTCAGGAAAATAATATTTTGGTCAACAAGTGCAACCTGTACATGACCTGTTCCAGATCATGATACCTGGTTGCATGGCCTGACAATACATGTGTGCTGAACCAGGAGGCTGCATGGGTGCAGGACACCTGAACAACCTTGCCAGAGAAATGGCATAGTTGTAGCTCAGTAGCTCAGCCTACTGAACAGAGATCCATGGATAATTCAGCAGGTGGCCGATTAGGTGGGTGAGTGTTAATGACACTTTCTGCTCCTCCTTGTTCTTATCAGTGTTCCTACAATTTTGGATCCCCTTAGTACACAATATAAACTGCCTTTATTCTTTTACTTAAACTGCGTTAGTTCTTTTTTGACTCTTGCAACACCCCATAAAAAGGCACAGCAGCTGCATCCCAGTGGGTATGTTAATCTCTTCCCTACGCAAGGTCTCAGCAGCCACATCCAGTGCTGTCCTGTCCTTCCCCCATTACCTGTGTGAGGTATCCCTTTAGTCTGCAGTGTGCCTGCCAGTCTAATATGTGTAAGTACCATGCTGGAGCCCTCAGGAATGGTAGCAAACATAAATGTAGCACTGGGAGGTGACAGACTATGGCCCAAGTCAAGCTGCGGCTTGTATGTGGCAGGTATCTAAAAGGGAAGAGTGGGTACTGATGCCTTGGTTTGGAACAGACTAAAATGGAAAAGCAGTTCTGTATCTTCTCCCTTATTGCCCGTGGTGTTGTTGTCCACAAAAATCAGATTCCTTACCTGGTGTGCAACAACCCAGTAATTACACACTCAAAAGATACACTGATTATTTATTTGATAGTTGTGCAAGCCTGGGTGTCCTGTGGTATTCCACAGATCAAGCACACCGACTACCAAAGCTTTTTACTATTTATGTATTATAGCAAAAAAGAAAAATTATTCATGTTCATTGGCTACAAGTTACATAGGTCTCTTATTAATTAGTATTCTCTCGTCTATTGGTTAACAATTTTCTCACTTTTCATGCTAAATATTGTCTGCATGCTAAGTCTTCTACTTGAGTCAGTGTGTTCCTGGGGTCACTGGTATATGAGTTGGTGGTCACCATCTCCCCCTACCTGAATTAACTTTTACCCATCTGGAGCTATTTTAACACAATTGCCGAGTTAGTTTTAGTACTTTCTTCCTTATCTTGGGAGTTCTGCCAGATGTTCTTATAGCCTATAAATTTTGCATTCTTTGTGTCCAGTATCAGTGCACATCCTTTCCAAGACTTGCAACTCTCCCCCCAGGTCTGAGACCACTGAAGCATGTCAAGCATGTCAGCACTTTGGAGCTTGTTGCTCCTGTTTCACAGACTGAATTGCCTTCTTGTTGCTTAGGACTGAAAGCATAAAAGATCAAGCGTTAGAGCACACGCCAAGGAAACTGCAACATTAATGTTCCCAGTGATGGTGACTGTGCTGTATCCACCCCTACGAAGAAGTGATCCTGTTTTCCCCACTGTGTGAGTAGGAAGAAAGAGGTTCAGGTGGCCGGCCACAGTTTTCAGCGTGGAGCCCGGCCCTGGCAGAGCCGAGTGCGTCACTTGCTCCCCTTGCTGACTGCAGCGGCTGCCAGCCGCTCTCGCCAGACGACGCTATATCTCCTCCCCTCCGCCCGCTCCCTCCCCCCGCTTCTGGCCCCTTCCGTACCCAGTGTCTCTGGAAAATGTCACTTTCCCCCCGTCACTGTGTGGCAGCGCCCGCCCTCGCCTTGGGGTGACGCCCAGGAAGAGGCGGGGGAGCCGGCGGGAGGAGGGCCCGCTCCTGTCCCTCCCAGCGGGCCGCGGGCCGGGAAGGGGCGGGTGAGCTCTGCCGTAAGCAGCCGCCCTCCCACGGCCGCCGGCGGCCCGTTCTCTCCGCGGGCTGAACGTGCCGGGAACTGCCCGCCATGTCCTCGGTGGTCGCCGCCAGCTGCGACGGCAAGGCCTCGGGGGAGGCGCGGGGGGAGAAGAAGCCGCTGAAGCCCTGCTGCGCCTGCCCCGAGACCAAGAAGGCGCGGGACGCCTGGTAGGAACCCGGCCCCGCGCTCCCCGCGGAGGCCCCGGTGTGTGCGCCCTGCCCCGCCGGGGTTCCCTCCCGGCCCGCCTGCTCCTCCCTTCCAGGAACTTGTGCCCGTGCCGGCGTGCGCTGGGCCTTTCGGGAGCTCTCCGCACCAACAAGGGGGGGTGCGGGAGCGTCCGAGGGAGAGTGCGGAGAAGGAAACTGTCTTAAAAGGATAATTTAGAAATGAAGAGGTTAAAACCTCATGGCCTGTGTTTGAAGTAGGTTTCAAAGATCAGCTTTTAATGCTGCTTGTAAATCTTCACTATTGTTGATTGAAGCAACACGTTACCAGCAGGTGATAACTTCTTTATTGTTCACCTGAGTATAAATTACATTCTCTTTTAAGTAAAGCAAAATGCTCTGGTTTTTTGAGTCTCAGAGGATGGCATTTCCCAGAAAAGTTCAAAATTTGACAGTGACCTGTATAGCTGCATTGGTAATTGAAGGCTTAGTCTTGATCATAGGACCTATAAAATAGTATGAAGGGCACCCTCAGAATGGAACTCCTGTGTCTTTGAGTTTTTAAAAGTTTAAAAATCTTTTAATGCTTTTGAGTCTTTGAAGTCTAAAAAACTTTAATCTGATAACCAAGCTGTCTCTTTTTGTTTTTTACTTTGCTGGTGATATAAGTGGTGTTTGGTAGGTGACATAATACTGAGTACTGGTTTTGCTAAATTTACGTGAGCACGTCTAATTACATGGTAGAGTGAAGGTGAATCCAGGGCCCCCTAAGAAAAGAGTGGTAGGATGGATGTTACTGGTCAGATGGAGTTGCCCTGGGCAGCCAGGGGACATGTCCATACTCATTGTAATAAAACCGAAGAAGAAAACTAAACAGCTCCATCATTCATTCAGAAACAAGTCTGAACTGCCTTTGTGGTATACATGATATATCAACAATGAGACACTCTTACTTGGATGGAGGAGTAACATCAAAAGTTACCATATATGGTGAATAACCTTGTCAACAATAGCTGGACAGGTATTGTGTTTTGTTTTGCTTTTTGCTTCAAGGTCCTTAAATTGCAACTGAAGTTGGACTAAAATATCATTTACTGTTTAACCTGTTCTGTACAGGTCTCTTACTGGAGAAATTTTGTTGCTTCCCTACTGAATAATTTGAAACTGGCAAGCTCAGCATACTTGATGATGTGACAGCCTTGTGTTATATAATGAATCCCCATCCAGACTTGCCCAGAATAGACCCTGGCCTGTTAATAGAAAGTTGTGTTATGCCTATTGTCAGAGTTTTAGGTGTGCAGCTCCATACTTGGGCAACTTTCTGGGATAGTTTCATAGTGTCCAAAACAGCACTACCCTGGACAGGCTAGGAAAAAAAAACAAACAAACAAAAAAACCACCAAACTAAAACAAAACAAAAAGCACCTTCTGGATCCTAATAGGGATTTTTAATTTTCCCCAACAGTTTGTCAGTTCTGTTTCTTTGACTAAAAATAAGTGAACAGTTTATTGCTGAATCCTGGAAATCTTTTTGTTTTGCTTTGCAGCATTATTGAGAAGGGAGAAGAAAATTGTGGGCACCTGATTGAAGCTCACAAGGAGTGTATGAGAGCTCTGGGCTTCAAGATATGAGTGAGATGAGCAGGACTAAGTGGGGTGAGTACAGCCTTCAGGACCTCTGCCTCTGAAGTGCCCTGGCACATCAGCTGGTGCTACTGGAAGGCCCAGAGTACTGTTCATGATGGTGTTGTCCCTATGAGAGAGCGCAGAGCAATCTTCATTGACATTACAGCTAATGCTGCTGTCCTGTGAGGATGGTGAAACCCTTGGCAGTACACAGCCTCTGTGAGTCACCCTTCAGCAGTAGAGAGTGGTGCCACCTCTATTGTCCTCTGAGAGATCCAAACCTCAGTTTAGATTTCTGGTGCTAGGGCACATGAGAGTTGGTTTTTGTGGGTGTGTGATGGGTTGATTGTTGAACTGTTGCTCAATATCCAGTGGAAAGCCATGTTTTGTGAAGCTGTGTTTCCTTTCTCTTCTAGATGATGTCTTTGGTGTGACTGTGTTCTGGAAAGCTGCAAAATAAATTATTTCTGCAAGTTACTTCAAAGAACAAATAGAAACAAATATTCTATTTATAGAGTCTTTAATGATAGAGTATGTGTCACATCTGTAGCTTTTCCACTGTTTGCTCTTGACCACTGCTACAGAAAATATATTTTTCCTCTTAATAAAAGCCTGAAAATGACCAATGTTCCTGACTTCTGTTTCTTTTTAAGTAAAGAAATTACAGTGTCCTCCTTACTGAAAACTAGCGGGCTGCAAGAATGAGAGAAAACTGCGTAGTTATTAACATAGGAGCACTGATCACTGTGGTGGTTGAACAGAGAGGGCTTTGGTGGGTTTTCCCACTGATGCAAATCATGAAATGATAGTAGCATTGCACTCTTACAGCTTTCAGTCATTTCAGCTTACAGAGCAGTCATGGTGAAGCTTGTAGTGCTATTCGTGACAGTAGCTGTAACTATGTTTCTACAAAGGCAAACAAACTTCCTTAGTGTCAAAATTGTATTTGATTTCCCCATGTTCAAGTTCTTCTGATGGTTTTTGAATACTGCTGAGGTGCATTCTTTATAATAAAAAATCAGGTAATTCCCATCTCAAACTCGCTTGAGCCAATAGTTCTTCAAGGGAAAGGGAGCAGAGGATTGTTCCCTGTCACTGCAAGTGACTTTTGTGTACTGGTTACTTGCATGAAAGTAAGGCTTTTTTTTATGCTGAGTTTTTGTCGTGTTGGTCTTGTGCTGTGCACACATGGGCTTTTGTTTTCTGGCTCCTTTTTTCACTCGTATGAGATGATAGTGAAAGGGTAGTTGTTGCCTTTGATTCCCTCTTAACAATATAGAGAAACATTAAGTGCAATTTCTGGTTTGTTATGGGTGGGGCTTTTCTGGCTTCATACTATGTATTTGTGCCATCCTAATGTTACTCTTCCTGTGGCAGTGAGTTGACTTTCCTAAAGATGGTATCACTGTGAGATTTGGGCATGATGATCTCTGTGTTGTGTGGCTATCACGGACAGAGGATTTATTTGCCAAATGTAGTGCAGGCTGTACCTTCACTGCATCATCACATGCAGCTAAATATTAAGTGCTACTGGTAGAGTCCATTTTAAGTGGGGAAATCAGTGAAGTACCTGTTTCCACACTGCCTGTTTCAGTGCTGAAAAGCTTGACATGTCTGTTTTTCTTCTTCACAAACACATTTTGTAGTAATGCTTATGTGCTTACTTCCAGGGAAGGATATTAATGCTGCTCAGGTGTTTTCTATGAACTTGCCATCTTCATTCCAAATTGTTTTCAAATTTGGTATGTCCCTTTCCCATTGAATCAGTGTTGGCTTCTGAACACTTGTCTTGGATGAAGCAACATCCCTGGATGAAGGGCAGTTACTCTAATGCAAAGCAAGGCATGAAAATAAAATGTCTCTTTGATAGTAAGAGGTGTTTTTCACCTTTGCTGTGTGGAAAACTGTAAGTGCTGTGAAGATGATCTGTATGGCCATGGTACTGTCAAGGAAGAAAGGAAGATTTAGTCTTGGTGGTTCAACCACTTTACAAATTTTCCTTTTAAAAATGTGAGTCTGAAAACACTAAGTTAAGCTCTAGTGTGTGCTCTGAGATCTATCTTTTACACTGCTGTATCGTTCTCTCTCCAGTGTCACATTGCAACCCAGCAGAAAACTTGTGTAGTTTCTAATGACAACTTTGTACTGTTACTGCTGTGGGTTGACAGCTTCCTGTCTGCCTTTCACAGAGAAATCACAACAAGTCATCCTCACCCATGGTGCTGGCTTCAGCATCACTAAAACACCGCTGTTTATGTTCTGGAAGATGTCAGAAGAAGGCCTTTTTTTGTCCTGTTGAGTCATTAACACTGTTCTAGTTTATTTTTTACTCAGGAATTTATCTAACTGAAGAATGAAATTATTTACTTCCTTTTTTCCACTTTCTTTGATGCCCTACAAAAGAGTTTTGGTAGTATGAAAAGGGAGGAGAAATTGCAATGGTGCTTCTCAGGAAATGATGCTTCCTCTCATATAATTTTACATTTCTACTCATAGCAGTTCAGTTTTGTCTCACAGATCTAATGTAAAGTATCTTTCTCCTAAGTGTTCACAGTCCTGTTATCCCAATTCTCCATTTTATCAGATATCAGCCTATCTTGGAGAGAGGGCTTTTTATAGATTTTTTTAGACAAGCTGTCAGGATCCTATAGCAAGTATATGGAAATGGTATGAAAACAGAACCTCTATCCCAAGATTTTTATTGTGGTGCTTTAACTATAAGATCATATGTCCTGCTTGCAGAGAAGGTTGAGAGAAAGTTCTTAATTTCCCTGTAACTCTGTAAGATGAGTGTTGTTCTGCTTCAGTAGCTAGGATTTATTTCTTCACTTAGTTGAGGGGTTTCTGAAGACCAGGTTCCCTGTTTCACTTTACCTTAACAGAAAGCACCCTTGCGAACAGACTCTACTCACCCTGTGCAAAGCTTAATATGTCTTCTTTCCTTTCCATGTGTCAGCCTGCTAGGATGGCTCTTAGGAGCCCTGCAGCTCTGCATTGCATGAGGCCTCATCATTGCAGAAGTAAGATTGTATTGGCCAAGACCATGGTGAATTCTTTAAGGTTGCTATAAAACATTGCTGCAGCCCTGCCCAGGAGACAGTATTATTCCAGAGCACTATTAGCTAGGAGAGGTGATTAGTGTGTCTTTAACTGAGTGGTGCCAGTGGGAATGATGTTAGGCAGGGCAGCTGCAAGCATGGCCTGAAACACGACCACCCTTGAAACCCTATCTCTACTCCACTGACCCATGCAGGCTGACTTCATCCTGTTTTGGGAGACCACGTGGGTTGCATCAATGCCTGAAATGTAACTGCATCTTGGCAGTGAGGCAGATCCTGCCTGTGTGACTGATAATGTGTTACTTGAAGCAGGGGAGGAATTGCATTCATGCAAGTTTTGTGTAGCTGACCATGGCAGACTGACTTCAAAGGCTCTCTTGTGCCTGTGTCCTGGGTCACCCAAGTGGGAAGTGTTGTCTGTCCTCTTTGGGCTAAATGAAGGTCTGAGGCGGGTTATAAACTGCTATTAAAAAAATGAAAATATGAGATGATGTTTCTCAAGGGTGCTTCCCAGCAGAGCCTGTAATCCCTCAACTAGGATTTCCCACACAATGTGCTTCCAAGTGTTACATGTTCACAAACCTTTTGACAGGATAGTCTCATCTTCATGATAGATGAAACTGGATACCAGAGGCTTGCCCTTGCATTCAAAGTTCTCTGGCTTTGAAAAGCTTCTCCTTGTGCCCCTTGATCTAAAACATCCCACAAAAGTGAGCTCCCTCGCGTAAGGGGAATCTGTAATGGACCTGGAAAGTATTAATTGAGAGCCAGTCTCTCTTATTTTGCTAAGTCCCTGCCTCAGTTACAAGTCACAGTGGGAAAAGGGGGTGACCTTTTTTCTTTTTTGTGCTGGCTGTCACTCTCGCAGGAGTGCAGAGTGGTGGAGAGCCCGATGTGTGACTGGAGCTCGCTGTGATAAGCTGGTTGTTTTCCCTTTTCCCTTCCCCTCCTCGCGTTGCGCTGGGCTTATCTGGCTGCCTGAGTTATGTTAAGTAGCGGGTGCATGCTTGCTCTCCGTTCTCCTCGCTGCTTTTGCTCCTTGGATTTCAATTCCAAACATGGTTATCCATTTGGGGTCTCTCTCCGTTCCACTGCCAAGAGATACACATTCCACACTCAACACCAGCTCCCTCTGCTGCTCTCTCTCACGGTCACTATTCCATTTGCTGCAGCGCAGGCGAGACACGCAGTGCAAGGGGATCTCTGTCCTGTCTGTGAGTTTTCCAGCTAATGGCCTCGACTCTCTTTTTGACTGAGCTCTTTTGGCCTCAGGTTTGCCAGCTTCTTTTCTCACTGCTGTGGCTAAGAAGGGGGCCGACTGACGCATTGTGAGCCACAAAGAGGAGAAGTGAATGCTTTTGGAATTTTTCGGGTGCAAAAACGTTTGGCAGCACTTTTTTAGTGTGTTGCTCTGAAGTATTGCTGTGGGACCAGACGGTGTTCAAGAGGAAGAGGAGGAGGAACAGCTACCCAGCAGCTCTGGTTTCCAACCTCTGCAGCACCCTTTGTGTATGACAATTCATTTTGAGCACAGGACAGCTGGGGAGGGTGGGGAGTAGGGAAGGATGAGTGCAAACAGCCCCTCTTGGGACCAGGCTGTTCTCCAGCCTCCGGTGTGTGATGCCTGGAAGGAGATTATGGAGGAAGCAGCCTACCAGCTGGCCAGCTGCATTGTCCTCCTGGGTTACATGGGGGGAAGTGGCATCTTTGGGTCCCTCTATGTCTTTGGCCTCCTGGCCCCAGGCTACTTTTGCTATGCTCTGTGGGGCTGGCTGAGCGCTTGTGGGCTGGATATCTTCATCTGGAACATGCTGCTGGTCCTCGTCTGCTTGCTTCAGCTGGCTCACCTGGCTTACCGGCTCCGCAGAAACACCATCCCAGAAGAGTTTGAGCTCCTCTACAAGACCATGTACCTGCCCTTGCAGGTGCCCCTGGAAGTCTACAAAGAGATCGTGAAGTGCTGTGAAGAGCAGGTCCAGTCACTAGTCAGAGACCAGAATTATGCAGTGGAGGGCAAGACGCCCATTGACCGCCTCTCGTTGCTGCTGTCTGGCAGGTAAAGGCCATTTCTGAACAAAATCTGACAGCAAACTGCTGTGGTTTATTGTTGTATTATCACCCTCTGTAGAAACTGGGGTGAGGATTGTTTCCTTTGTGTGAAAAAGATCTGAGGTATGCATCGGTTTGTTGGGGAAGGGGGAAATTGGTTTTTTGGAGTGTTAGTTTTGTTTTGTTTTTCTGGCTTAAGAGTATTTCAGGGAATGGTTTGCAGACTCAAGCTGCTGGCAATGAAGTGGCCAGCTCAGCCTTACCTGTGGTACTTTTGATGAATCCTTACCACTTTTCTGTCATTTTGAAGCGATCTTATTTCTGATGAGAGCAGACTGGCTATGAGAATGTGCTTCTGGAGGCAGGAGAGCAGTGTGTCTACACCTGTGGTGTCTGGGGGTACTAGGCACACCTCTGCGATGTGAAGAGCTGTGTGCTGATTGTGCTGAGGCCTCAGCTCACCTGCTCTGTATGGCCAGCAGTATTCAGGGGCAAGTTCCTGTTCCCAACACCCCAACCCTCAGGGCTTTGATATTTTTCACTTTGAGCATCATTTCATCAAAAGAGTGAGTATTTTCCTGTGGTGGATCCTGCCTAATTAAGTGCCCTTCTTTCCCTGTGCTGTCAAGCATTTGTGATATTCCTTCTTCCGGTCCACCAAGGAGAACCTCAGGGACCTCTAGACAGACATTGGAGATTTAACTGAATTAACTCTGCTGATCAAGTACTGGCATTTGTTCCCCTGAGATTCTGTGGCATGCCTTTAGCAGCATATCCACTTAAAGATTTGCAAAATCCAGGTGCATACAAATAGCAAGAGTGTTGGCTTCCAGTCTGCTGCAAGGAACTCGGCACTAATGTTACATAAGAATGGGAAAGGAAGAAGATCTCTAAATAAAGAGCAGTGCTGAGCTGCAGGAAGTGTATCTCACAAGGATTTTCCTTTGGGGATACAAAGCATCACCTGGGGCTCCTGTTTTACTGCAGTGGCCAATCCTCTCTGGTGAGGGAGTGTGTGAAGAAGAATGGTTGATCTTCCTTTGTTTCGGTGTTGGTCCGTTTTTTAAGATTCGTTAAGAGCACTCTGGGTCCACCAGGATGTTGAATGGCAAACACTGGAGGGAAATTTGGTATGTGTGTTTCCTGTAGCAGTTCCCCTTACGGAACATCTCTGGTGAGATGGCTCTGAAGTTTACCGTATCTGCTCTATCTGCAAATAATATTGATGGGGAAGAGTCTGTGCTGTCTTGACCTGCAATTGATAATGTGGTGCTACTCTGTGAGCATGAAAGTGCTGTAACAGACAATGGCTAGTTGTTGGGCTCTCTTTTGCAATGAGAAGTATGCATCTTGGCTGGTAAAAGATGCTCCATAGAGATGGAAATGGATTTACATTTCCTAATACAGTACCCACTCTATTTCTTTGTGAATTCCTTGCTGACCCAGCAGAGCATTGCTGTGATGGTGCTGTCTCTTAAACTGAGTAATTGGGGTCTTGGAAATGCAGAATATGACTGGATCAGGAAATGTGCCTTACAATCCCTGACCCTTCCAGGCAGCACTTCCAGCTGATTAGAAGTCAAAGGTAACTCCTGAAGGCAAGAACAATGGGGGTACATGGTGACAGGAAAGCAAGAGGCCCCAAGTCTGGTGATGCAGAGCTATGAATAGAACTCCAGAGTGCCCTGGCATTGTCCTTGCTTGAGGCCTATGCAGGTCCTTCTCTATGCTCACAGCAGAACTCAGTGCACATTTGACCTTGACCCTGGCAGGCAATTGTAGCAAAAGTAGGTGAAGGGGATACTTAGAAGGCCAAGAGAAAGTGAGCAGTAATGTACAGCTATCTATGAGCTCCCAGGGTGATCTGTGAGTAATCATGGGCAGGAGGATTTTGGGGGATCCTGGGTGTCATGACTTCTAGTACCAAAACCAGGTATGCCCTTGTGTAGTCCCGGAGACAGGAGGAAGATAAAAGTACAAAGAGCCACAGCCTGGCTTAGAAGTACCTAGAAAGCAGCAGCAGTCCTGTGGGCTGAGAAGTCCTGTGTTAGGACCAAGCATTGCACCTGTGCAGGCTGTCTTTGTAGCAAGAAACAAAAAACAGGTGGAGTATGGGGAAGTGGCAGCATATAGATTCCCACAGAGAAAGGAGGGATCACTTAATCACTAGAGCACCTGCAGCTGTCCCAAGAGGGTATGTGACACCGTGTGAGACAAGTATTTCTTTCCTCCAGGTGGGACACACTGTTTGAGCTATCAGGTTTGTGTGACATCTGTTTTGTGGCCTAAACCAGTCTGCCTTACCTGTCCTCTACAGGATCCGAGTGTGCCAGGATGGACAATTCCTTCACTACGTCTTTCCATACCAGTTTTTGGACTCTCCAGAATGGGAGTCGCTGCGACCCTCTGAGGAAGGAACTTTCCAGGTAACCCCAGCTCAGCTTCATTCCTTGGTGCTTTGCTGCATGGCTGAGAAGGTGGTAGAGAGGCCTCGTTATGCCATTCAAATCTGACCAGGAATACTTCCCTTCCTGGTGGTTTAGCTGGCACAGGATTGTGTAATCAGCTGATTTAACATTTTTTCCTGCCCTGTTCTGAAGACCTCAGGGCATGGTCCTAATATCTGCTGATAGCAAGGAGGGTGGAGCATGGTGCTCCTTCCAGTTTATCAGGGAATCAAGGTGTCAGATTGCAGCCTTCCCTCCCTTATTGTGTTCTCTAGTATCTGTGCTGATTCATTTGCCCTGCATGCTGCTAGCAAGGTGCATTGTCCTAGCATCACGATGGCAATATGCAGCAGTGATGTAAATCAATAAACATCCTGCTCCCCACAGAAGTTTCTGATGGTCATGTGTTTAGGGTGGTGAAGCAGAAAGGATGATTCACACCTGAATATGGTTCTGTCTGAGCAGAAGGATCCCCTGCTGTGAGGCCAGACCAATTCTCATTTGCAGTAACTGAAGGGATTTTGGCCTTGCTGTCAACACCCCAGTGTTACTTTGGCTTTCCTTTTGGAGAAGATTACTTAAGCCTACATCCCTCTGTCTTTAATGCACATCCCAGGATGGCCTGATACCTGTCAGGATGTCAATCCTGATTATATTGATTAGGGCATATGAGGAGGGATTTTGCTAATCCCTTGGGAACGTGCGATGGTCATGAGGAAATTATACTTTCTCAAGAGGATAGCCCCAAGCAGACTTGGTTAAACCAGGGCAGCTCTCCAAATCTGCTTTCCTAGGGTCTGAAATTGGCTCATGTGGAAAGGGTCATGGTGATTGCTCCTGAAAAGTGCCATCACCAGTGATTATGGTTGCAAGAGATAGCTGCCTGTATGACTGTGGCATAGGGCTACAGATTGTGAGCAGGAATAAGGATGTCAGACCAAGGTAATGAAGTAAAAAAGGCCACAACAGCATGGCTGTGCTAGGGCTAGTGGTGTCTCATGTTTTGCACAGGTCTTCAATCTGGCAGCAGACTGCTGCTAGTTCCTGGGCTGTATTTGCCCAAGAATCTAGCAGGGAGGGTGATGGCTGCCCAGTGCTACAGGCAGGGAAATGGCTAACTGCAATGGCTGACTGCAGGAATGTAATCTGCAAAGACATCCACTGCATTTTCTGAGCTGATTTCCATAAAGCTGAATGTTCCCAGACTTTCTGAGGGTCTTTATCTGTGGTGCATGAGATGGCTTGGGAGCAGGCTGGTGCCAGGCTGCACCAGCCCTGCCAGCACCACGCTCTGACACCTCTCCTGCTCTGCAAGACAGGGCTGGTCAGTGAGGTCAGCTGTGCCTGGCATCAAGATGGGGAGGTAGAGCCCCAGGAAGAGAAGGCCATATGCTGGGAATGCCTAAACCCCACATGTGCTTACGGAGGAGCATGAAGAAGTAGCAGCTGTGTGAGAGCAGCTGTCATCAGGTGTGACTTGACCAGTCCATGTGCCTGGAAGGACCTTACTCGTGGTGGCCATGCTTAACCATGGTGATGTGCTGCTTTTGGCAGCTGTTTAACCCACTAGTCCCTCTCACCTGAGTAATTAACAAAAACTCTGTAACTTATCTCAACCTTATTCCTAGCAACACAATATTTTGGTTTAAAAAGTGTATGTTGGACTCTGGGTCTTTGCTGCAGGAGGGCATGGAAGGTTTTTCTTGCCCCATGGCTCTATGGATTGAACAATTTCAATTCTGAGCCCACTGAAAAATGGTATAAGCATGACTTAGTCTATAAGAATAGCTGGTTTCCTTGAGCTTTCTGCTTTGGCTGTCTGTTTCCCACAGGACTCTTGGGTCCCAGTGCCTGAAGGAGTTTGGTTTCAGGGCTGGCACTTTTCCCCAGAAGGCTAAATTACAGGCTCTTGCTGATGCCAGAGCACTTATGTCAGGGGGGATTCAAGAGTGAAATGTCTTGCTGTCTTGGTTTGGTGGCCGGTTTGCTTATTGCATCTCAATCCATCACAAGAAAGGATCACTTTCGATCACTGCCAGAAATTGGTTAGGAAAATGAGATTACAGTAATTTCAATTTCCGTGTGACCCTACTCTTTGCTTGCTTGGCCTGGGAAAGTTCTCAGGTTTTATCTCCTATATTTTTTTCATCAGACAGCTGTTTGCAGGGCAAAGGCATTAAATATCAACCCCAAGGACATATACATGCAGCCAAACCATGTTCAGCTTCCCTGCCATGGCGGGTGACCAAGGAGACCCCTGGATACAAAGTGAAAGGGAGCCCCCAGGATATTTTGGCTCCGGCACTTGTTCGTATGCCAGTGTCTCCATTACACTTAGATGTTCTTCTTTGGCCCAGGGCAGTTTGACCCTTCCTGCATTTCTTGTAATTACTATTATTATTATTATTATTATTATTATTATTATTATTATTATTAATAATAATAATAATAATAATATACACTTACATCCTATATAATATTTTTTTACTGAAATTGTTCTTGTCCTATGCATAGGGGGAAAAGTCTCTCTTTACACTGGCAAAACCAGAAGGAAAATAAAATGTTCTCTAAAATCAGTCCAATAAATCCTCATGAGTTTTCTACATATACATTTTTATTTCCTCTCTCACTGAGCTGTGCTGTACAATGTTCTTCAAGGCTATTCAGGCCTACAGAATAGAACTCAGAACTGCTGAGACAGGATGTCCCTCAAGCACAGGATGACCAGGCAAGCCTTTCAGGTGGCCCTTCGAGCACTCAGGGCCTTCTTGGAGCAGGGCTTGTGGGACTGTGCAATCCAGCAGCAGAATGGGTCAGCAGCCTCCCCCAGGACTACTCGCCGGCAACTCAGACTGACTGGGCATGCAAAAATATCCCCCTCCATAGCATTTCTATGGAATGATAGGGGTGTCCGTGCTGCCCCGTTTCAGCTACATCCCTCAGATATCAATAGGGAGCGTCATCTGAAAGCAAGAGGGTGGATCGTAGCCATCCATGTGGCTGGCTTAAATGAGGACATGCTACTAATTGCATAGCAAAGTGGGGTCTTTGCCTCCTTAGGGAAAGGAAACAGCAGCAGGTAAGGATTTATCCAGCCATTCAGCCAGGACAATCTGGTTCTCCAGCCCCACCAACTACAAGGAGAATAGGATTCAAAGGGGCTGAGGGTATTCCCTGGAGTGAAGCACATGGCTCCAAGGTGGGTGACCCCCACCTAGGCAGTGGGACTTACTCCACTTGCTCCCTGCCCCACAGGTCACCCTGACAGCTGAGACCGATTGCAGCTACATCACCTGGCCGAGGAAGAAGCTGTATCTCCTCCTGAGGAAGGACCACTACATCGCCCGGCTCTTCTCCTCCCATCTGGGCTATGACATCTCAGAGAAGCTCTACTCCCTCAACGAGAAGCTCTTTGCCAAGTTTGGCCTTCGCTTTGATATCCGCTTGCCCAGCCTCTACCATGTCCTTGGGCCAACCTCCTCTGAGGGAGAGTCGGAGGACTGTGAGGAGCTGCTGCCTGGCTCTGGCCAGGCCAGCATCTCTGAGCCGCCACCTCAGCCACCGCCACCACCACCCCTGGCTCCGCGCCCCCGAGCATCCCGGCCTGACAGTGACCTGCTGGGTGAGGACTCCACCAGTCTTGTCTTGGAAGATTTTGCTGAGTTGCCGGGGTCTTTTATGGACTATGTGAGCGAAGGGGAGTATATGAAGTGAGGGCACTCCTGGCACAGGCACACCTCACCCTGTGTGGGACCCTTGTGTAAGTACCCACTTGCAGAGCAAGTCTTTCTGTGATGCATCTGCCTGGACAGAATACTGGCCCCCATTTGCCGTGGGGTTGCACCTCTAGTGTTTCTTGGCATGCTGCCCCAAGGAATCCCAGAAGGTGGACTCAAGCTATGTGGTTTTCCTTAGGAAATGCATCAGGGCAGAGGCTTGACTCCAGTCACTAGCTGTGCTGTGGGGTAGAAGGGCCAGTAACCTGGCCATAGAAAGCTCTTCCCTACCCAGTTCTCTCCCCATCCCTGAAGAGGGGCAGAAACACTGAAATTGTGTCCAGGCGGGCAGGTGGTACACAAGTGGTCACAGAAACCATGAGGTAGAGCTATGCCAGGAGATACTCCAGTACTGAGCTGAGCAAGAGCTCTGCAGGTAAGAGAGCACACATGCCAGGGGATGCTAACAGGAGTAGAAATAGCTCCAGGGTTTATAGCAGTTTGGTAGCAAGGAGTTGCTATAAATCCTGTAAGTGCTCAATCTGGGCAGGGGGAGAAAGCTTAGAGTAATTTCTCTCCCTGTTCACCACAGCTCATCCCAGCATTTGATCTGCCCTCCTTGTTTCTACTAAGATTCATCTCTGCCAGATCAGCAAGGTGTTGAAAAGTTTGTAATGGGTGCTGTAGGGCTTACATTCAGTCACCTGGGGTGGACTGACAGGCTAAATATTGTTTATTATACCCCAAACTCTGCTTTCCAGTGAGTGGGAATGAGATGCTTTCTTCCAGAATGCCAGCTCCTTACTCCGCAAGGGAAAAACATTTTTGTGCCTGGTGACTGTTGAGGCAGAGGAACAATGCAGGCAAACAGAAATAGATGGGAGAGTGGTTTGTACTTGAAATTCAAATCCTAGTGGCCAAGAGAGAAATTCCACCATGAGCTACTTTTAGCTAGCCACTGCATGCCAGCTGCTGCATACCAGCTGCAGATCCCAAAATGTGCATTCCTGCTGCCACCCACAATAATCCAGCTGCCAGGCACCAAGCTTGGGACTGGGATTTCTGTCGTAGAAGTGACGCCTGCATGTGTCTCAGTTGGGTCTGCACAGCAGGGAGGAAATTGCAGGGCTGGGCTGCAGCTGGGGTGCCTGCCTTCCATCAGGCAGCCTTGAACACAGAGCAGCATTGCATCCTGATCTCTGTGCTTGCTTGGGTCTACTTCTACTTGTGCTGTGGACTCAGTGGCAGGGAGCATTGATTCCTGGTGTGAGCCCTGACAAGTCTGCAGTATTCTTCATATTATCTGGGATATGTAAAAAGTAGCCAGGGAAGGAAAGAGTATATTTGGTTTTGGCTGAATCAGATAAAGAGTTAGCAAAAGTTTTGATTAGGGTTTTGTTTTTGAAGTTGTTTGGTTTTGTGTAGTTAGTTGTTGTCGTTTTCTTTTTTAAGGAGGCACAGAGAGAAAAAAAAAAAAAGTATGTCCTAGAAATGTGAAGCCCCTGGTTTTGCTGGTAGGTCTGCTGGAGATATGAATTTGCAGCTTTTTCAGTCCTTACTTGGAGAGGCAGGAACACTGAATCACTTATGAGGCATCCATTCTCCTAGCTGTCAGAGTGTCTGTGAAAACATGCAATCACAAGTGAAAGCAAGTAGAGTTGGGAACATGGCAAAGTCACTTTGCCTGTGGTTTGATTCTATTTTGCCTTCTCAGAAGGAGGATATCCATTCTACCATCACTGGTAGAATTCCCCTACTTAATCAAGCTCAAAAACCCCAGAATTTCAAATGCAATTAAAAAGGGAAGGAGCCAAGTAACATTGTAGCTTTAAAAAAAAAAAAAATCCACCCATTTTTGGCAGTGAGGCAATACTGTGAACATATGCACAGGAAGTGCATGTGTGCTGGGCAAAACTTTGCTACACAGCAAAAAGCTATTCTTTCTTTCACACATTCCTGTTGTGAGCTGGAAGCTTTTGTCTTTCTAGATCTTGTGAGTGAGACAGTGTCAAGGAGTGCTCCTACTGGTAGTAGAGACCTGCAATAAAAGCCTAGATGTTTATAGGTTTGCATTTGAGGTGGGAGAAGAAGATGATCCTCCTTGTCTGTCAGTCTGGAGACAATAGACAATGTGGTATTTTAATTTTTAAGGTAATTAGACAAGGAATCAAAAACTCTGTTTAGTGTGCTCATAATGGTGGAATGAGAACTTCCCTGTTACCCTACTTGGCACTTGTGTGTCCTAACCACATCACATCCCAGTGGCACAACAGCAGTTGTCACATCTGGACAATATTCCACAGTGACTTGAGTGCCTCACCACAAAAACTAGTGGTACAGAAGGGCTGCAGGCTTTCCCTCTGTCCAAATACTTGCCACAGCTCAGCAAATAATCTGAGCAGGTCTGCCATGACTCAGGTAAAGCACTTTCATTACTTTTTCCTACATCTGTAATAAACAGGGAAACCCCCTGAATTGTCATTTTTCAGAGTAAGTCCCTAAGGTCAGAACTCCCCTGGGGCTTTCCCCTGGTCTGTGGTCTCATCTCCTTCCCCAGTAATTCCTAATGTGGGTAATCACCTTGCAGTTCTCCAAATTCCCCATGCTGAAGTGCTGCTGTGGGTCATGTTCATTTTCTATCACTAAAACAGCCACCTTGCAACACTACAGTTCAGGAGGGCTATTCTTGAATACCCAAAGTGCTACAAAGGTCACACACAAAGAAATATTCATGGAAGATATGGTGGCCTAGTATTCATGTCATCTAGTTCCTTGAAAGTGTTTCTAGTCTGCTTATGAGTAAGATGGACTGTGATATCCCACTGATGAGCACATTCTTTCTATAGGGAGGATGCTGCCTGTTTGAAGGAGGCAGGTTCAAAAAGGTTCTGGTCAGTACTTGCTTTAACAGTGTACTGCTGTATAGCTCCAGAGTAAACTAAGCTTTATTCCTTGCATGCAAATGTAAACAGCAAAGAACAACCTGCTTTTTCTCCTTTTCATACTGCATTTGTTCTAGTTTGTTGCTATCAAGTGCTTGCAGGGTATGTAGCTGTTGCTACCTGTTTTTTTACAGTTATATCTTGGGGCTGCCTTTCACAGGTGAAATGGGTGAATGGATGCTTGATGGTCTGCAACTTGGTATCTGAGCTAGTAGTTAATGTTTTGTACCTGCTTTGAGAGCAAAGGAAAAGGAGCTGTGGGCTTTGTTTAATCAATATCACAGAAAGCACTTTGGAAGGGTTTGTTTTTGCCATCTTGGAATGGGTGCATAACCCTGTTTCCTGATTTATCAGTTGTTGAAGAATTACATAGTTTTGCATGTTCATTTTGGAGTGGAGGGGAGAAGAACAGGTAATAGTGGGCTCCATGAGGTTTGTGTCTTGGAAAAGTTTGAAAGTATGATAGTAATGGTGTGCTCTGTTTCTCTCTCCCCATGCCCCCCCCTCTTCCTTCCTTGGCCCCCTTTTCCTTCCTCCTCCACTGCATTCCTTCTGCAGCCTCTGAAAACCATCTCCAGAGTTCTCACCCTCTCTGCAAAGGACGAGCCCCTCTGGCTCCCACTCAGACCCCTGAACTCTAGGGAACAACAGGCTGTTTTGATCCTGAAGCCCTTCCAAGGGAGCAGATGCTCACAGAGGTTTTTGACCAGAGACACTCTTTAGCATGCAGAGACGTCTGCCAGCAGATATCTACACTCAGGAGCACATGAAGCACATGCTTAAGACTGCAGTGTGACACTCCAGCACCTCCTATCCCATGGCTGTTCACCAGAGCTGCCTTCCCCAGTGTGCTTCCACGGTTTGTTTTCTAGTCCTGACCTTCTGAGGTTGTCAGCAGCTCTGTCACTAAAGTGCACCAATATCCTGCAAGCAATACCAGCCTGCTTGCAGAATCTGTGTTCCCTTTAATTCAATGATTCCCATTAAAGTCAGAGATGAAAATTCTGGTGTTTGAGAATTTGAAGAGGGAGTAAACAGATGGAGGGGGTAGAATTTAAAGAGGGAGATCACTTAAAGTGATCTCAAGGCACAAAGTAGATAGGGCAAGGGGAAATGGGCCAGCTGACAGCTTTGGTAAAGGATTTGCGATGGAGAGTTTGATTATATGCATCTCACTGGGCATCCACTCTGGTAAGACCAGAAATTACTTTTCCAGGATTTCTCATTTATGACAAGCACAACTTCTCAAAGAAACTGGTGAAAAAAGACTTCTAGTTGGTTGTTTGCATTGATTCTTGAAATAAGAAAGAGAAGGAATTGAGATTGGGAACAGGTGTAGGCAAGAACCCTTTTTTTTGTGTGCTCAAGGGGGCGTGACCTCAGGGTGTACAAACATCAAATGAAAAAAAGGGATGGATACAAAATATCTGTGAAGAGAGCAGCCATTCGTAGGAAGGACAATGCCTTAATAGTGTAGAGATGGAAGGCCTCTTCCAAGTTCAGTTGCAACAGGATTTGTCTCATAAACTTCCCCAGCCATTTCCTTGGTCAGGGAATTGGAAGTACCTGTGGAGGAATCCTGTGTCTCACAGAGCCTAGTGCAATCTAATTGAGAAATGAGAGTAGGATCCTCTCCAGGGCAGGTATTCAGGGAAAGAGCAAGGAATGTTTGTCCTTCTGTCAGCACAGAGAAGGGTGTCCTTCAGTGCCTCTTGGCACAGATATGCTAGGGCACAGCCATTCTGTGTGTGAGGCTGGCTTTGTGTCAGGCTTGGGCTGGTGGAGGTTGTCCCACCTGCCCTGCCTTGCTCACACAGGGGCTGTGGCCCAGTGTCCAGTTTGGCCTGTCTTGCAAGTCTCAAAACTTGTGCTCTCAGGATCCAACACCCTCACCAAAGGCCTCTGGAGTGGTGAGTATGTGGGATCTGTGATGTACACAGCCCCTTGCACTGCTTGCCTTTTCTCCCACACCAGAGCAGGAGAACTGGGTTGCTCCAGGCTTGGGAATCATCCAGTTCATGGTTGTTACCATGCTCTGTCAATATACTGGTGCTTCAGCCTGACCCCATTGCCTTTCACATTTTGGAAATGTCTGCAGCAGGTTGACACGAGAGCTGCCGGGATCTCTTGTGCAAAGGAACTGAAATGCACAGTGGAACTGGGTCCATCTGTCGATCTGCTTTACACACCTTCCTGAAGCAGTGGACCAGGCTGGGCTGAATTACACACCACTCTTCACAGGTGTCTGCTGAGCTTACACTCCAGTCTTCAACAAGGAACTCCCAGGAAACTCTTCAAACATGGTGCCAACTAACATGGATCACTCTCAGGTTGTCCAAGTCCAGCTCTATCCCCCTCCCAAGTGTGTGTTAGAGATGGTGTTTGTTAGCTGTCCTTCCAAACAGTCATAAGGCAGGGCCCAAAATCTTGGATGTTAACTGAAAGCCGAAGCTAATCCTGCTGTGACACTGTCTAGTTGAGCAGGAGTGACAGCTCATGGAAAACAACGTGAGACAATTCTTCATGGCAAAAATGCTTTAGCATGTCTCTCACTCCTGATCGTGGAATTCTTGGTGCACTTTTCTATTGCTCAGTGAAGTCAGTATAGGGAACCAGAGAAAATGGTGAACAGATATGATTTGTGGGCAGAAATTATGAAGGACTTGTCACCTCTTTAATTTGCAAATATATCACGGTGTGGGAAAGGTGTGGGTGTGTTGTTTCTGTTGTCATGCATCCCACTGTAATCTTTCACCCATTATTTCCAGACTTCAACTACCTGTACAGGTCTGAACGGCTGTGCCGAGTTTCTGGGATTAATTTGTGTTAGGTGGCCCTGTGGTTACAATGCTCCATTCTCCTACTGCCTTCTATTCTGGGCAGATAGTGAAAGCAGTGCAAAATTGTATGTGAGAGCTCTGTGCTGCTCCTGGTGCCTGCTTCACTTCCTGTGAACTTCAGAGAGAATTATATGCTGTGAAATCAATAGGGTCTCACTCTGAAAGTACCTTGTAGATGGGACTAGTGAGTTTCCCATTGGAGCTGTGGCTAAGAATGACTATTTCCTGTGCCAAACTTGGACCCACAGTTCCCCTTGCTGAGGAAAAATAATACCTCTCACCTTTAATATGAAGATTTCAGGACAATTTCATATAAAACACTACTGAATTATACTAATATTTCCACTACAAAGAGTGATATTATCCACTCATTCTTTTATACAGATTCAAACATTGAGATTAAATTACTTTCCTGTCTCACTTTGAGAGCTGGGTACATAACCTGTGAGACAAAATGTCAAGCCAATCTTTTAACTGGAAGATTTTGCTGTAACCCGTTACCCTTGTATTTGTCAATCTGCCACGGACTTCTTTTCCTTGACATCTTGCCCCTAATGCAGGGAGTAAAAAACCCATCCAGTTTTATGGTGAATGTATCATATGGGAGCAGAGAGCAGCAAAAGGTTTAGGACTCCTTTCTGATTCTCTGTATCCTGAAGGCAGAGCTAGGCACAAGCAGTAGGCAGGTCATATGAGATGTCTGTTTTGCTGGGTAGGGTGAGACTCCAGGGAAGACATGACATTGTCCTGCTGTGGGAAGAGCACAGAGAAGTTAGACTGGGCATTGGCAGGTGGAGGTTGCTATCCTAACACAGAAGCAAGATTCTGGACTTTGCACTGCTTTGCAAGAGATAGTGAATGGGGTGCTGTGCCCTGGCTGGGATGAACTGGCTAGAAGGGTGTGCATGGGTTTGCATCCTTCACTTGTCCCTTGATCTGAACAGCACCGCTCTTGCTCTGAGTGCTCCCAGCACAGTGACAGGAGCACAGTTGTGAGCCTGTGCAACTCTACAGCTTTCTATCTATATCAAAGCCAAGTCCAGTGCTTCCAGGAGTGCAGATTAGCACCTCTTTCAGGCAATGTGCCTTGCTGTCCCATTCATAAGTGATAAAAACACATCCATCCCAACTCTGGAGTGCAAAACATGCTTGTAAGGAATAGCCCTTATACTCAAGGGAGTACCTGATATTTATGTAGGAATGCCTTTTTCTTCCCCTATCTGAGCCTACTGGATATATTTTTACTGCCTAGAACTTCAACCTCCTTACTGTCCTTCAGAACAAAATTTGAACCTGCTTTGAAGCATCCACTCACTTGCTTCAGCCTTGAGCCAGCATTTCAGAAGCAATGTGGATGGACATTTTAATGTGTCAGTATAGACACAGCTGTTTTGTCCTGCCTACAAGAACTTCAGATCTGCAACACTCCTGTCAAGAATATTGTATTATGGAGAAGACAATTATCTCTCTCAGGATGAGAAGGACTTGGCTGCTTTTACTCTTGGAAAGGTAACTATGGCTGAAGGTATATTCTCAAACATGTCTGACCTAGAAAATGCCAAAATGGTTGTCTATATAGCCTTAGTGATTTATAAACCTTGCTGTATGAGACACAGGAATATATTATTTGTCTTCTGTTGTTTCATCCTGAAAAATGTTCACTTGCCGTGTCTTAGATGGGAGCGCATTGTAGACGGGAAGATGGAGAGGGAAAACAAGGACAAAGGAATAAATTCTAGTTAGTACAAGTTTTTGCCATGGTTTGTAACTTAAGTATCTTCAAGGTGATGTAAACTGCAGCCCTATTCATTCTATGGCACAACAATTTTATCCTGGGGAAAGAATTTTAGAAAACTCTTAGAAATCTACCTTTGTGGCTTTTCTCTTTCACAAATACAAAATGAGTTACATAGGGACACAGAGGTGATGGGAAAGACCTCTTCATGTGTTTCCCTAAATAGGAGGAAAAATGCGTTGCTTCAAACCCCAGGCTGCATCCATAGGCTCAGTGCATCCCTGTATGACATTCCTGAGGCTTACCTGCTATTGAGAGGCAGTGGTGCTACACAGAACTTGCCAATAATGGATGGCTCATCCTTGCTCCAAAAACGATTCTTGGGGATATACTTCAGGGTCACACTATTTATCTGGCAGAGGGGAACTCGGTGGGCCAGCAGCTGTTTGCCTGTCTCCTGGTCCTTAGGTCTGCAAGGCAGGATGTGAGGAATGTGTTCAGTCAACTTGCAGATACAGTCCACGTGCAGATCCATGGAAACACTGGAGGAACCTGCAGCATTATTGTGAAGCCCTCACATAATAAAATGGAGTAAGAAGAGTCATCTGTCAAAACAAGTAAGATGCATGAGCATCTTACAGGCTGTCTCTCCAGCCCGTTTTATCTCTGTATTCAGGAATATTTTTGTATAAATATCCTTCCTTCCATCACCAACTCTTCTTACTGTTGCATATTGATTGAAACACTGCTCAGCTTGCCACAGAGAGGTAAGTCGTAGATAAGTCAACATCTATGAAATGGTGAATGGCATGGATGGGGATCAGTTGTTCATCATTTCTTCCAGTACACAGACTGGGGTCCTCAAATAAAGCTAAGAGGTGGCAGGGTCAAAAAGAATGCACACTGCACAGAGTACCAGTCCTTTCAAGACGTTAAAATCCTTGCTTTGGGATGTTGTAAATGCCAGGAAGTTTACATGACTGTACAAGTCCAGGGAGGGGGACTGGACACGTTTGTGGAATACAAAAGCTAGTAAGAATAGAGATCTCATCTTTGACTCTGAAAGTCTCTGACACGTAACTAGACACAGAGAAACTCTTTGGGGAAGTATTGCTACATGCTTACACAGAGATTTTTTATACTCTTCTCTAGCTACTTGCTTTTGATCATACTGAAGGTAGGATGCTTGGATAGAGGGACCTTTGTCCATCCTTATGCTCTTACCCAGGCAATGTGAACTGAGAAATGACAGAGGTTTGGTTTGGTAATGAGCCAATGACCAGAACCCAGTGAGTTGTGTGCCACAGATATGTGCTGCCCAGGTATTTTAAGTCCCTTTTATGGAGTCCATCCAGTGGGCCTTACACTTGACCTTCTTGGCACCTCCTAGGGCATGGAGATAATTGATTCCCTTGAAATCAGCTGGTTTGGCATAGTCCTAGTGATACCTTGGGTTTTAGCTTTTCTAATTTTCAAATTCTCTGCTGCTTATTGTGTAACTCTAAAACTTCATGTTAGGTGTTAGTGAATTCTCTTCACAGGATAGTTAGACAAAACATCCCTTCTCAGCTAGAAAATCAAGGACAACCTTTACCCAAAAAGCATAAACAACAGCTAAGGGAAAGGGGCAAGCCAGGGAGCTGATACTTCATAGCTTGGGGCTGTGGTTGGATAATTGACCCCAACATGTAGATGAACCGAAACTCATAGAAGTGTAAAAACTCATGACAGGAATCCATCTTGGATTTGACTTGGGTGTAGCCCCAGCTGGGCTCTTGCATTGCCTAAGGTGTATCCTTTCAGTAAATACCTATTTTATTCCTTTTGCTCTGCTTAGTCTCTGTTTCAGGTCAGCCTTTCCAGGCATCACCAGAATCACCTGAGTGATGGTCTCACCAGAAACATGATGGCAGGGAAAGGGAAGAGGTGATGAAAGGGTCAGGAAGAGCCTACAATTCTGCTAACCAAAGTAACTCAGGCACAGGCTGTCAGCAGCATTCACAGCAGCCAACCCACACCAGCACACCCAGTCCATGCGCTTGACTGCAGCAGTAGTTGCTGGGTTTTGTGTGTCTGTGTCTGGCTTGAAGCTGCTAAAAATAAGCATGGCAAAATTGTGCCTTCAAAAAAGTGAATAATGGTTAGAAAATGGAAGCCACCTCTCTATGGCATATTGTCCATGGACAGAGAATCATGTTGAAAGAGCCACTTCTGGGACTAACACTTGGTCTGATCCTGCACAACCTTTGGATGGATTTAGGAGACTTGGCTGCCTTTAGAGGTATGATTTCTTGGATATGGGGGATGATGTCATGTGATGTGTAAGCACACAGCAGTGCAGCTGGGAAGTGTCCTGTGTAACAAGCTCCTCACTCATCAGGCCCACGTCAGCTACTGAAGCTTGGGGACATATCTCTTGGGGCGTTCTGAGCAACTGGTGGGGAGGAGTGAGATTGGAATGGATATTTGGGAGAAGAGACGAGAAGGGCAGTGTGAGCAAGACACAACCATGTGAGTCCTTTTGCTGAAGGTCTGAGACTAGCTGAACACTCCCAAGTTAGTCCCTCTGCACTTCTGGGAAACTGCAGGATGATATACATGACAGATCATCTGAGATAAGTCACTGATCGATTGGTGTCTGAACTGTGATGTGAGGATCTATGTTTAGATGCCCATTTGATACTCTGAGCTTGACTGCACTGGAAGGCAGAGCTTTGCCTAGGGCAGGGAAATTTGCCCTTTGCTAACTAGTGGGAAATAAAAGAGGATATCTTCAATTTTATGCTCTCAAATCTGTAGGTTTATTGGTATAAGCAAATTTTTCAGTTTAGCCTTGAGGCATTTAAAAGAAGCACAGTTGCTGTCCTCCCTCCTCCCCCCACCCCATCCTCCACAGGGCATCTCTGGATAGGTTAGCCTGCTCTAACTCCACTGTCTCATTAAAACGGGAGGGTACAGCAAAGCCTCGGGATTGCCCATCTGGCTCATTTCCCTGGGTAGCCTTTCCCTCTAGGGCTCATATGCCTCCTGCTGGATTCCTACCAAACCTAATGTCTGGCAACTGCCAATGGAAGCACCGCATGGGTCCTGGTCTGACCTGGGTATTACTATTTCTTCCCTCATGCATCTGTGGAAAAGGCAGATTTGGCTTCCAAACCAGGAGGAGTTGAACAAGACTGAGCTCCACCCAGCCGGAACACAAAGCCAGATTGTGGTGCATGGCTGGAAATCTGTGACCAAGCATCTGTGTCACTCTGGAGAGTACCTTAGTGTGGGGCTTCCCCTTTCCCATTTCTCCCCTCTACCTCCTGGTGCCCACGACTTAATCAGCAAAACAATTAGCTCCAGGTTACAATATTTTGGCTTAGCAGTAAGGACTGTGTGGGACTCAGCACTGGAACCCCTGTGATCCCAGGAGAGCTGCCTGGAACTCTTTAGCAGACTGCTTTCCTGCTTCCTGAGGAAGCCAGCAGCATGTGCTAGCTGCATAGTGGTCCCCAGTCCAGAGAAATGGGCAAGAAGTAGGAAGAAGTGAGGAAGACCTTGGGGAACTTTTTTTGTGGTGGGGAGATCCCCTGGTGGCAAGAGCTATGGAAGCTGTGGAGTCTGATCTTTTAATTCAGACACAGTCTGGCAGAGGGTGAAGTTTTCAAGAGGCATCTTTCTGTCTACACAGTGGATCTTGGTCCTCTGCCCCTTGCTTTTGCCTGCAATGGGAGTGAGAGCATTGCTGCATTACTGCAGAGGCAACAAGCTACTAACACATTTCTGACTATGTTGAGGTGCACTTGTCTCCTCTTTGCAACTGCTGTCTCCTTGAGCATCAAGAGAAATGTCTAAACCACCAAGTCCATCCATCTGGAGCCTCTGGTGGATTGAGGTTTTTTCTGTAAGCCACCCCTGTCTGCCAGAACAGGGCTAATAACTATCTAACAGTGATTGCAGTTTGAAGTGGCACCAGGTCAGGGTATGGTGTGAAAAAGGAACCAGCGTAGCCATACAGAAGTATTCAGATCTGGGGCTCCCAGGGTGTTCCTATTGCTCTGTACACTTGGGAAAGATATGGACCCAGTCAGGGTTACTGAGTAATGGTAGCACATGCCTGATTCTTGAGGACATTTTGGGAAAATGCGGATGGACTCAAGAAACAAGGTTATGGTTCATCACTCAGAGAAATACACCACTGTTGTGCTTCTCCTGGACTAGGATAAACATCCTTACTCATGGAGCTGGGGAAAAAACAGGCCAGAAACATGCACTGTCACTCACATGGTGATCTTGGCTGTGTCCTTGGTGCTGTTACTGCTGAAACTGATCTCAATGCTGGTGACTCTGTTTCTTTTCTTCTGCAAGTGGAACTCAACCAGGCTGTGGTAGACTGAGCAAGAAGCAAAGAATGTGGGAGTGAGGACATGTACTATCTTTTGGACCTACCCATGACAAAAGAGGGGCTCTAGCACTCATTCCCTGGCCCCACCAGCAGAAAAGATTAAACAGACATAAGAAAGAATCAAGTCTCTGTGCTATGTGAGTCACAGGGGGCATGTCTGTATAGCCCAGTGTGAACAGACATGCATTTTCAATCCCTTTTACTTCAGCCCTGAAACCATGTGGTTGTGTTAGTTCAGGGCTGTGCCTACACTAACAAATCTGTTGGAAAGGACTTTATGGAGGAGATGTGCAGGGTTACTGCTTCAGTGAGTGTGTCTCAGACCCCATGGCCCATAGCAGCTGACTCTGATGGGGTAGTGTACTGTAACTACCGGGGCTCCTCACAGGATCTGCCTCATTGGCAAACACCCTTCTGGCTCCTTTTTTTCTCATGCTACTTACCACAGAATGGAGGTGAAGGACTGGTCATTAAAAAAACTTTCACTTCCTGTGGCAGCCTGCTCATGTTGACACCTGCCTGCTCCAGCAGGCCTGCGGGAGGAAATAAAGTCAGTGCAGGGAAAGCCATGAATGACAGAACAGAAATATAATCAGTCACCTCCTTTCATCCTGCTTGACTCCCCTGTCTTGGAGAACAGGTCCCTTTCTTATACCAGTACAAATCAGAGCAAATACAGTTTTGTGGTATCTGTTTGACAGGTTAACATTCCCTCCGAAAAAAAATCATCACCAGAGAACCTCTTGGTGGCTTTCTTTTCATTCTTCTGCTAACAAACTGTGTTATCAGTTGAATCTGTGCAAGACTAAAGACTATCTAGTCAGGAAACAGTGCAGATGTAAATGGCAGTGCAAACACAAGGGAAATATAATTCCTTGGTCAAATGAGGAAACTACCATAACTCACGGCCTGCATCACTGAATAGATGGCAAAATAGTTTGGTGAGATGGAGAAGAGGTGGCTGCTCTGAGACAACCTATACCCAAAAAGGCCTCTCTTTATGCTCCTCTGATACCATACTGCAAATAGCAGCAGAAGACACTTCTTTCCTCATACCACAGCCCAGTTTCAGAAGCTAAAAAGAGGCATCTATTACCTTCTCCCAGTCCAAGGAGTTCATCTTTGGGGTGACCATGGCAGAAATTTATGAAAAGGAGGTGACTCAGCAACACTGAGTGGTGTAGAAGAATGGAACTTCAGGCTTGAACTAAAATTTCCATCTGCTTCTTTAAACAAGACATTTTTTGGAGCTGATTGCCTACTGATTCTGGCAGGTGATTCTAGAAACTCTCTTTCAGCACATATTTGGGCCCTAGGAAATGTTTAAAGATCAGAAATGTTCAAGGTTTTGCTGTTCTACCTTGGACAAGATAAGAGCTTTTATAATGTATCTATAGAAGCCTGAAAATGAAACAGCTTCTCACTTTTCCCAAACAGATCCAAAGCAAATATTGCTCAGTCAAATCTGGACTGCATCCTGTGCTTTGCACTGACACCATCAGGAATGTATTTTCATCTGCTCCAGGAAGGACTCATACTGATACTGTACCTATTCTGGGACAGGAGGACAGGAAGGGTTCTACACAGTCCAGGCAATGACCATTTAGAAAATCTTGATGGTTTGCACAGGGGAACCCCACGATGGGACAGGGATGGTTCAAGGCACTGATGTAGAGATGTACTGCCCGCATGTGATCACAGATCAGAAAATTATAGCCTGCAAGGAAAAAAATTAACAAGACAAAATGAGTCTTACTGTTAGCTTCAGGCTTTTTGCTCATTCCCATGGAACTGGGAGTGAAGGAACACTCTTACTGCAGTGATCACCTTCCCATTAATAATATTTTGCAGGGCATTTCTGTGTGCTACAAGCCCAGATCCCACTGCAAGAAAAGTTCTGCAGGAAGTTAGAAGTGTATCTATCTCTCCGACTGAATCCCTTAGAAGAGAGGGACCACAGGACTGTCATGTTTCTGTCAGTGTCCCATCAATCAGGCCATCAATCAAGCTCTCTGTAAGGGGGTGCAGCAGCTTTGACTCCCACATGCACTGAAACCCCAGCAATGAGAAATAACGTACCATAGGTATCCCAGGTAAGCTGACTCTAATGCTGCTGACTCATGCAGAACATATGTGAATGTTAATGAGCCCACACTGTTTACTGTGGGAAGTCCTCTTCTCTAGAAGACAAGGACAGTAACTGCATGAACTGTCTCTTTAAGCACACACTACTGCCAGCATGAAAACAAAAAGCAGCTTTTGTTAGTGCTACCTAAGAGCCTTTCTAGCAAAGTGTCATCTCTACTGAAGCTAGGGTTTTGTGTCACAGAGAAGCATCACCAAAATCACATTTCTTGACAGTGGTGCTGCCAAGACTCTTGATCAGTACAAGATTAATTCCTCCTGCTTCTTGTACTGCTGAGAAAAGATGTGGGCTGTGAATATGTTTGTCTCACTTTCTGACTGCTCTGGCTGTAGCAAGAGCTGCTTGCCAAACAGCATTTTCACAGTCTGCTAAAGGGCCATGAAAACTCTTTGCTTGGCTGGAGAGTGTTCTTACCAGCAGAGATGAATCGGGGGCATCCTGGCTGATCTTTGCCTCCATTGACAAAATAATCGATGTGGCCTACTGGAATCCGGATCCCGAAATCTGAAAGGAGGTGAAAGGCCACTTCATCCTCAGGCTTGGCTCTTCTGTAGGCTTTACCCTACATGTTGATGACAGGTCCCAATAATTGGTTGAGTATTAGTAGTGCTGCAGCCAGCCCTAATGCTGGCGACATCAAGGTCAGATTTCCTGCTTCTACATGTGCAGGTGTGATGTATGGAGCAGAAAATGCTCTATGCCCTGCCATCAAAATGACTGGAAACTGTGTCTTAACCACCCCCTCAGTGACTCTGGTTCTTGATTCTATGTATAGGAGAACTAAACTGACCACAGCCTTAATGTGGGATTATGAATGATAATTGAGAGTTGTGTTGGTAGAGGTTTTCATGTTCTCCAGGCAAAAGGAGCACAAAAATGTGACTCAAAGGTGCCACATTACTCTTTAGCACATGTTCTGCCTGTGTAGATCCTCAGTGCTTTAGAGATGTCACTCTGTTGTTGCACCAGCTGCTGGTTTGACTCCGCTACTTTCCAGCAGCACTCTCAGTGGCACCTTTCTTACATAAGGTAGGAAGAAACAAAGTGAGACTAGACTTATAAATTCCCTTTTGGCAGTAAAAATCATGCCAAGCTGGTTCTGCATGAACTCACTCAGCTGTAGCAATCTCCACCTGTCTGTTGTTTGGAGTGCTCTGGGGTATGAATACATCATCAAAGCCTTTCTTAACAAGAAGCTTCCTCAGAGTGAATTCATGGTAGTCTGGCAAAAAAGGGACAACCACCTACAGATGGCTTAGCAATAATGATGTCAGGAGGAACAGAAGCCCAGGCTGAGGAAGAGGGAAGCCAGCTTACTGTCAGCATCTGTATGAATGGCTTCCACAAAGAGGGCATCCCCAGGATCCAGGCGTTCCTCAGGGCTGGCTCTGGTGTACTTAGGGCCTGCAGGATCCAGGGCTGTAACAAAATCAAACACCTCAACAACAAATACTCTTCAGCCCTTCTCTTTCTTATTTCTGGACCAGTTATTTTATCTAAAACTTTAAAAATAGTGCAAGGCAGAAATAAAAAAATATTCCCAGGTCTCAGCGCTTAAGGTCCAGAATAGTTTCTGCCAGAGCCAATTTCCACTACAGCTTCCTTGTTTTGTCCTCGCTGTTCCACACCCTTTCAGCAGTGTTTTAACTCAAGGTTCTAGGCTGTAAAGCCATGACTGAGCTTTAAACAGCTCTGACAGAGTGGGTGTATAGTGTCTCTCGGAGTTTTGGTGAAAGAGAATCAAACTTTTTAATGCCTTCCCAAATTGTATTGTCAAGCCTATTAGCACTACAGTCTGAGAAATGTCACTGGAGATCAGCTGTTAGGCGGTGAATTCAGCACCCCAGGCATTAACCAATTCAGTAATTACAAACGTTTCACATTACCTAATAATTTTAAACCGAAGAGGCTTCTGAGCCCTTTCTCCATAAATAAAATTGAGTCTTTAGCAATCGTCTACATTTTTTCCCAAAACTTGCTCCTAGAGCAGCTTCTGTGGACTCAAAAGAACACAGAAAAGCATCCTTGGCAATACCAAGAAGCAGATTAAAAAAAAATCTGAGGTTTATCCTGTTCTTGTTTTATAGAAAAGTAACCTCACAAGACTTTTTTTTACTTCCTAGGCAACAATAGTTTAACAAGTCTGATCCACATGCCACTTAACCTCGGATCTGGCTGGTTTCACAGCTTTGGACTCAGTCTCATTAATTCTCTATGGAGAAGGCAATATCAACAATATACAAATGGGCATGTCTGCATTCATGAGGGGAAAGGGAAAGAGGAAAAGGAAAAGGAGGAAAAACCTTATTTCCTGTTCTTTCTGTAAATAAAAGCCAAAAATAGGAATTTAATGCTCTTTTATCTTGACATGCACAAAAAGCTGAGAGGTTCCCCACCCACTTCTGCAGAACAAGTTGTAATTAAAAGATACTGAAAATTGTTATTTAGTGTGGCATAAGGTTCTTAGTGAGGAGGCAGAAACCTAATATGGACAGCAGTCAATTCTAGCTCAGCTGCAAGGCCAGAATATTTCTATCCTTTCTCATCTATCCCTTCCTTCTCCAAGCAAAAGCTCCATAAACTCCATTGAGATGTACATCTTTGCTAAGGAAACTATTCAGTGGAGCTCTGCATGCAAATTAATTCCTTCAAGCATTTTCATTTCCTCTGCAAGTATTGAAACAAAGTCTTCTTTCTAAGTTTGGTAAGTGCTGTTTATTCCAGTTTCTTTCCTGCACAGGGAGATATCCATTGGAACGGGCATGGATTAATGAAACTCACTTTGGAAAAATAAAGTCTGTGCTCTGATACCCAAGACTCCATCCGGTTTTGCTCCACACTGCTCTTAGGCAACTGAAAAACACTTCAGCAAATTGTGGCTCTGGGACAAAATTCCTGTGTGAGTGTACACATGTGTGTGAAGAAGCAGGAGATATCTTGGGTCTAACCCAACCTGTCTTCAGACTCATAAATCTGAACTGGAATCTGCAATGCCCAGTGTTCCTATGAAATCATAGGATAAACAGGAATGTGGAAAAGTGATTGTATTCTAGCAGAATTAAAAATTGAATAAATAACTGAGCTTCTGTTACATGTGGCAACATAAAGGGAAAGAGTGTTTAACTCTGCAGTTAATTACCGTGGTTTCATGGAATGTGTCTGCTTCTGCTCATCTGAAGACATCACTGATCATAAAATTATGGCACAAAATAGAGGCTACTTCAGTTTTCTCCTAATGTAAACTTTGATTCACAGCTTTAACAAGGGCTCACCATGAAATTCACTTCCTCTTAAGAAATGCTTGTATTTCATGTAGCATGCGTAGATGTGAAAGCTGAACCAACATTTCTCTGGACAGCCCTGCCAAGAATGCAGTGAGACCTCTCACTGAGAATACCTCTGTGAGACAGACCAGCATGGACTGAGGCAGACTGGGACCTGAGGCCACACTACTGCAGACTTTCTGTCTGTTCCTTCTTAGTGGCATTCCTCTCCTATCAAAATGAATCTCTACTGTTGGGGATTCCCAGAATTTAGTAAAACCGTTGACAATCTGATATGACATAAAATGCAGCCCTACTTTGAGGAGGGGTGATGGTGGCTGTGTGTGAACTAGAAACCTTCCAAAGTTTCTTCTTATCTAAATGATTCTGTGACTTTATTCATGCTCCACACCTAAAGGCTGAACAGGTCCTGAGTGCACCAAAAGCTCTAAATGAAGGATCCGCCTATTACCATTTTGCTCTGCAATTCCCCCAATGCAGCCTTTTCCTCACACCTTGGAGTCTGGCTGTGTTTAAGGTCAGCTCTGATTTAGTACAGTTGAGTGGCATTAGACCAGCCTACTGTGAAAACAGACAGCTTGTGGGGGAGAACAGCAAGGCGTCTCATCCGGGTCCTCCCAATGCTGGCTCATGCTCTTGCCTTTCTCCCTCACCTGAGCTGTGTGTTAGGGATGCCATGCTTTGGCCTTTGCCTTGTTGGTCCTGCTCGGTCCTGACTTGACTTCCCAGCTTGATCTTGGGTGATCACTGGAGTGTAGATGACCCTGGTTCCTCTCACTGGACCTGCTCTGCTCTTCTTACCCAGACACAGTAGGACTGTATGCCTTGTCTATGAGGCTACTGCCTCACAGTGCCCACCTTACTGTCTCCTTGACTGTTAGCTCACATTTTCCTGTAGAGAAGCTCACTCTGCTGCTCCCCCCACAACTGCATTATGGGCTTTAATTCTAAGAATCACATGTGCATGCTATAATTTAGAAGGAAAGCTTCTGGGTGTTGTGGGTTTTCACTAGTTGTGAGGGCTCATACTTTGCTAAGCTGGCACCAGTTTGAAGAGTGTAGCATAGGTGGAAGGACCTTTTTGCAAATACTTGTGTTCTTTTGCCAGCAGGGGAGGGATTGATGTTGAAAAGGTGATGTCAGAATCTAGGAAGAAGCCCAAAACCTTGGATCCAGTGAGCCCTTACAAAATTGAAAGGCTATTCTAAATGACTTCCCTTTCCACCTCTTCCATTTTCTCTCTTGAAGGACGGGTGAGGACCCTAGAATCAGTTTGATGATACCTGTTATCTGTCCCAGGCGACCACCATGGAAGTGCCCCACCAGGCCCCCAACGTGTGCTCCGAGGCTTACCCCAATGATGTGGATAGATGTCCCTGAGACTCCCAGGGCCTGCAGGGTGACAATAATACAAATTATTGTTTCTGTTGCAGAAAGGTGAAATACCCTGTCCCAGCCCACACAGCACCTCTATACCTCTCCTAATGTAGGATTGCTTTTGAGGTGTACAGTGGAAAACCAAATACTTAAGGAAATTATGGGTACTGCCCTTTCTGTTTTTCAGAGCCTTTCTTCGGGTCCACAGGTGCAAACCCAGTCCTAAACAGGCTGGTCAGCACTGCTAACATTTAATGGAGAATTTACGTGTGGCTGGTTAACACAAGGCTTCATCAACCTGACTGCAGAAGTCTTGTTCAGCTGTGCTTTGCATGAACAGAATGGGACACATCTGGGTATTTCCATATGCTGGGAAGTATATCTGAAGCCCAGAGCAAATATAATGTAGCCTCAAATCTCCCTCCCTCCAGCTTCCTGGACAAAATTTCTCAGCAGAGGAAGACTGTCCAGTGAATATGGATCTGAGAAAACCCAAGGCAGGATTTAGGTTTATTCTGAACTAGATAGGCAGCTGACAACTGGGACTTTTTCCAGAAAATGTCAAAACTCAAAAGGAAGAATAAAAATGGTGGCATGCTCAAACCTGGATTGAAAGAGGGAAAAAGGAAACATCTGGAATAAAAAATCCACTTGTGCAACTCCTGGATACCGCAGGCTGGGAGCAGACTGTAGTGTTCCCTGCGCTGGAAATGTACAATGGCTTACCAGGAGCTTGCTGATGAACTGTGAGATGGCGAGGGCCAGCTGTGTGACATTTTCCACTGCAGAGGGATAGGCTCCTGTAGACCCATAAACCCAGTCTACTGCGATCACATTCACCTGGCTGGTGTGCAGTATGGCTTGGACAAGCCCTTCAATCCAGGAAGGTTTGGTACCCAAAGCCCTGTGGACTCACCAGAGACAAGGATGTTAGGTGTTCTCCAAGCAGGGCATGTGCCACTGTGTTGTTCACTGGTGCTGAAGCAGTGTCTCAGAAGAGGCTGCCAGACAGTGGCTGAAAGTTATTTTTGTTACCAGACACCCACACCTGGAAATTTTTTTTGCAGTGGTGTGATAACACTTTCTAGAATGCTCTGATTCAGGAGAGAACCAGATATTTTAATGAATGAGATAAAATTTGCAGGACTCAGGCTGAGATTTTTCTCTGTGGTGTTTCATTAAGCCACCACAGAGCCCACCTGGAGTAAGCGAGGTAACTGGAACACCTGGATCCTTCTCTGCTGCCACTGGCTGGAAGTCCTTGGCCACATGACCTGGTCTTTCACTGCTACATTTTCTCATCTCTAGATAATCACAAAAAAGAATCTATACCAAAGAATTCCAGGAAAACCGAGGAGGCTCTGTTCTACCCAGTTTCCCTAATGCCTTCTGGTGAAGAGTGTGCTATCTTGTTTGAAGGCAACAGCTGGTTTTCTGAGAAGACCCTGCAATATCTGCTGTGGTATCATCCTGGTTTTCTATGCTCTTTCTATTCAGGCTTTTGCACTTCAGAACAAATCATATTATATGGTCACACCTGAAAAACGGCACAGAAGCTTGCAAAATGATGTTGGTTTTTAAAAAAACTCGGCTCCAATCGCAATGCTTTGAAGAACAGAAGGATAATCTGTCTTCTTGGGGTTCTAAATGGCTCATTAATCCAGGCTATTGGGCATGAAACCCAAGCAGACAATTTAAAAGGACAAAAATCTTAAAGAAAAGACTTAACTAAAAATGTTGATAAAAGGAAAGAAATAGAAAGATGTGAAGGAAGAGAGAGAGAGTTGAAAGAGAGAGGAGGGGAGGAAGGGAGGGAGTGGAGGAAGGGAGGGAGGAAGGATTTCGATACAAAGTTCTAAATTTTTTTAGGCTCCAAAGTGTGAAGCACACACAAGAGAAGGCAACTGGTCACAAACTAAAGGACTTGAAGTTGTGCTGTAATGTGGGGTGTCAGCAGCATTTTCTGCCAATAGCTTCCCAGAAAATTCCTGGTTCAGATTTGAGGCTGAGAATCTCAGTCTTTGTTCTTAGCAGTTGTTTTGCATGCAGCCATTCTGCTGGGGAGATAAGGTCACACAAGCAGGAGAGTTGCATGCCAGCTCATCCAGTGTTTTGGAATGCTCCCGCAGTATTTGATTTACCAGTGAAAACCTAGCCACAGTGCTCTTCTTTCTCTCACCTGAAGCCATGGATGATGATTTTGGTTTTCAGGCTGCTGTTGAAACTGCAGTTCTTGATGCCATCATCAGCTGAAATCAGCTCTCCGCAGCTGGGGCTCGAGGAAGTGAACAGAAGAAACTGAACTTTAAGTTTGCTGCCCCGTAGGAAATTGGCTGTCTGGAAGTCAGTGCAGTGATGTCCTGAGACTCTGCCTGTATTCCCTACACAGGGGGAGGGAGTGGCATTTTTGGTCTGTGTCTGTGCAACAGGAAAAAAAAAACCCCTCATTTTAATTCATTAGGAAAATGAATGTAGCAACTTCACTTCTATTGATAAAGATTTAAAGTATGGAGCATAAATTAAAATGAGACAATTCTGGAAACATTACCTGACTGATTAAGTTGTTTCTGTCCTTTGATGGAATTCCAGCTCTGTCTGGGAAAATAACCATGGATGTCATACCAGTTCTGACTTCTGAGAGTTGCTGTACCATGAGGTGAGTGGTATTTTGCTGGGTTTTTTTAGCAGATTGGCCACCTACACCAGCTACTAAGCACATTTATGAGGTGGCTGTTAGATCTTTAAAGAAACTGTTTGCTGGCAGGTAGTCACCACTGAATGGGGAAATTTCTATTCAAATTCTGGCAGGCTTTGTGGAAGGTACAGGTCTAACTGACAATTGCATTAAAAACCCAGAAATAAGTATGAGAATGCTGATGATAAAATATGAGAATGCTGACAAAAAAAAAAAAAAAAAGAGAAAGCCAATGATACTTTCACAATTGATATATTTACTGATTGAAAATGCTTTTTGAGAAGGAAAAGGTTGCTGCTGGAAAGCACTTTGACCTAGATACAAAAAAATAAACATCCCACCTGTAGCTAGTAAAACGCCTGAGCAAATTTAGGCTACAAAGCAAGCACAGAAGTTCAGCAGGATGTGTCACTAGCAGTGTTCCTTTAAGAGCTGGGGTAGTGGCGTCCTGCTGCAATGACAATACATGTACCTTCCCTTTCTGGACTGGAGGAAGTGATACAGCCTTGAATCTGACATATGATAAAATAATTATTAATTTATGTATTCTTAAATCAAACAACCAGCTTCCCAATTTCTCTCAGAAGATACTTTACACCAGCTAGACAAAACAAGGCCTACAGGTCAGCACAAAGGGGTGAGATTCAATAGTCAGATTCCCCTAGAAAGATATGACTATCCCTTACTGTTGTTAATTTCGGTCTTCCTGTGCACTGACAAGGAAGAAGGAAATATTTTTAGAGATCAGCTTGGAAAAAATGTTTGTCATGAGCCAGCCTAAGTAGCAAAAGTGGGTCCAGTGCCAGCACGGTGTGTGTCAGAAGTGACATAAGATTAGGGGGATCATCAGTAAAGGCAAGGCAGGAGATGCATGGCAGTGAAGCTCCAGGTGACATGGAACTGTAATGTGATCACTCAGGCAGTCTTGTTGACAGTACAGTTAAAGAAAGAAATGGAAGTTTGGCATTTGTTTATTCTCTCTCAGCTATTGCAGATCACACTTGCTGAGCTTTTAAAGCAGGAGATGCCACTGCCAGAGGCCAAGTGGTCCTTTTTCTGCGTCTTTTTTCTTTAGGGTAAACATGGATCATTCTTCTAAATCAGGTTAATGGAATGAAATCACTGACAGTGATTGAATCAAAGCATAAGAGAAGGAAGGACCATTTTTGCACTACTTTTTCTCCCTGGCACCTAAAAGGATTATTGCAAGGACCTCTTGACACACAGCTAGTTTAGGGAGAATTGAATTCAGATCCTTCTCTGTAAAACCTTTAATCCCTTGCCAGGCACTCATGTTTTCTTACCTGTTTGTGTTGAGCTGGGAAGCAAGAAGACAGCAAGAATAATGAGCAGTTTTCTCTTAGGATCTTCAACCATCTTCCTGTTTGTCCAATACAAGTATAAGGATTGTACAGAGGAAAAACAGCTGTGGTTAATGATCAGCTAATGACTCTGTAATGATCAATCAGCCTGTGCCCTTTTGGGAAAATTCCCAAATTTGGATTTTGAGCAATTGCCTCTGCTCTTAACCATTAGTCAAAATTTGAAGCAGAGGCTTCACCGACTTTTTGGTTAAAGGAGTCGTTGACCTTCCTTTCCTCCCTACCTCCCTTTCCTCAAGGGAAATTTCTCACTTCAGAAATCAGCCAGTGAAACCAGTCCCAGCAAGCGATAGAGTTACAGTGCTTTATCCTTGCTACCTAGACCATTCTGACTAGGGATGCTGGTTTATCACAAGGCTTCACAGTCAGTCCATGCCAGGAAGATTCATATCAGCCTTGCAACACGTTGTCCTACTGCACTGCTGTCTTTCCTGTATTTCTGCTTTTGGTTAGATACCCATAGCAGTCCAAATAAGGCAGAACAGTGGATTACATAGGAAAAGAGAGGGAAAAGAAAGACAGGTTACAATGTGGCCACATCACCGTAACATGCCCAGACTACATTTTTTAGGGTGGGGGCACCCTTCAGTAATGCACCAGCATCCTAAGCATGCAAATACTTAAAAAAGACATTTTGAATAGAAAAGCACAAGATATTACTTTTCTTTAGAACTATTGGCAATAGCAGTAATGTCCTTACCCCAGTTTGTTCCATCTGAAGGCTTTGGGGCTGTTTTAGGCAGAAAATAATTGTATTTCCAAGTCTTCTGAGATAAATTTCTCCAGTTTTCACTGATAGTTAGGCAGCCTCGGCTGCCTGGCCTGGAGGACTATTGAAGTGCCACCCCAACTGCATCTTCCCAGAGATACATACAGAGATACCTTCTGACCCTGAAGTATTTGCCTCCAGGACCAAGCTGGCTTATTGTCAGAGAAGCAGGTCCTCAGTGTCTTACAAATATATGACTGAGTTTGTCAACCCAATCAATTTTCCAAGACTGAAAACTGGAATCCAATAGCCAGGTCCTGGCTTCCAGCCCACTCTTCATCTTTCCATCCCCAGAACCAGATTAATCTTATTTTATCTTACAATTCTCAGATTGTAAGATAAAGCATGCATATTCCAATGGACCCATTCCTTCTTTGCTGAGTCCTATGGAAATTTTGAAATGCCATATAATATAAATCAGGCATCAATATAACAGCCCTAGAGTTAAACAAAACTTCAGCCCAGATGTGCAGATCTGATGTTTAACAACTCTGCAAATGCACAAAACTGGAGTTTTTTTAAAAAATAAATGTCTTAATGAAATTGAAAATTTTGTTTCCTGAGCCGTATTTTTTTCTGAATTCTCAGATTTAATAATTCCAGAATTTTTTTAAAATTATAGCAGCACACTGTGGCGAATCGCCTTATGCGAACAGCAAAAGTCACTCAAGTTACACTGTGCTTAAAATGCTGTGCTCTTACTAGTGAAATTATTTTGGTATGAAGGGTTTTCTTTTTATTGCTTGTGAACTTAATTACAGAGTAATTACACTTATATTAATTCAGAAACTTAATGCCTCCTTTTTGCTTCCCAATGGGAGTAATTACAATGGCAATGGGAGCACTGTTGTAAAAACTTTCAAACCACTTTAGATTTATTTTAACAGTCCCTTACAGCACATAGCCATGGAACACAGTGTGATTTGCTTGAGAATGTCAGGGATAGCGAAAGCAATCAAACTTGATTTTATACACAAATTCTTTTAATTAAAAAGAAAATTTTGAAACTGTGCTGTCTAGGGATTCAAGCAAATGCTGGAATTTCCCAACTCAGCTGAAAATGTTGAGTCCCCACCAACAAAGCAACAGCTAGCAGGGGCATATAAGCACTGCAAATACCCAGTGGTCAAGTGGAAATCTGATCACAGGAAAATTCACTTAGCCTGGAAAATTAATTTTTGATACTGGAAACAATGCAGTTGGGGTAGCAGCACCAGACCTTGGGGGAAGCCAAGTGGAGCTTGCTGCAGAATCCTGGATATCTGTTAAGATAGTTGCAAGTAAAGAAGCGGGAAGGGCCTTTGTATGGGTTCTGTAGAGATGTTTATTTTGCCATGCATGTGGATAGCCCAGGGTCTGAGGCAAAGTCAAAGGCAGGCTTCGTGGTGAAGGTCCAGGTTCAAGTACATGGGATGTTTGGAGAGGGGGAAACATCAGAGACCAATTACCAGGGGACATGGGGGCAGCACAAAGGTAGGGTTAGGGCATGGGAGCCAACAGGGAAACAGGATGGGAGTGACCGAAAGACTGAGAGACAGGGATGGGGCACAGGGCCAGCCGAGGGAACAGAACAAGGCTACATTGCCATGACAGAACAGGGTATGCTATGAGAGAAGCCTCTTGTGTCTCCCTAACTTGGGAATGCCTTTTAGGGTCTCCACATGAGCTAAGCAAATTATGAGTATTTAAAACCTCTCTGTATGGCCTTTGCACTCGAAGAAAGGCATGAAATACACTCGGAGCTTTGCTCACTGCTCATTAAGTTCTGGATCCCCCCTACTGCTGAAATACTTGGTCTCAGAGCTCCTGTATTTTCTGTCATTTGCCTGTGAAGTAGAAACCATGGCTTTGTGTTAAGCATGTAGACTCCTACGTATTGTGGCCAGGATTGACAGGAACCAGGACTAGTTTTCACCTGAACATAAAGCAATTTGAACTCCCCACTTTCAGAAGTGTGTCCCAGCAATGACAGAGCAGGTAGTAAACATTAAAGATTGTCTTGGCAATTGAGGAAGGGAAAACATGGGCAAGTCTGCTTGGGTACTCTCTCAGGGAAGAAGGAAAACCAGCCATCTGAGCCTTTTTTGAGTACTTTATGGATCTTCCACCTGGTATGCCTGTATAAGTATGCATAAAGGAAAATGCATCCTTACCATGTATTGCCAAGTAGAAGAGCTTAGGTGAGGGCATCAGCCTCCAGGTTCAATTTCCTCTCTCAGTTTCTCTGCCCTATGAAGCCCTAATCATCTTCTACAACATGGAGCAGCTCAGTAGGAAGAACATAGGCCTGCCTTAAGTCTGTGTGGGTGACCTCCTGAGGTTTCTTCTACCCTAAAATAACATGTTTCAAAGTGAAACTGTCTGCTTCAGATTTCTCTCTCCTAACCTCCAAGATTTCATGACTTACAGGAAAGTTGTAGTATGCAAGTATCCTCCCAGCAACACGATTCAATCCAAAGCCTCTGACAACTTGGGAGGACATTTTGCCTGACAAGAGGATGAGTCAACAGCAGAGAACATGTGCTCCTGCCATGACAGTGCTGCAGGAAGATGGCCATGCTGTATTTCTGGTGTAAACACTGTGACTTGGAGCCTCTATAGGGTAGGGAGCTCCCTTTGACACTTGTCAGAGATTAAGAACAGAGGGGGAAAGGTAACTGAGAGACAGAAAAGCTGCATGTGGGTTTCTGTCACTAAGCAACAGGAATTTATGGGATGGGCCTGTCTCCACTTGTGAGTTACATGTCATGATGTTCCAACACAGCTATGAAGAAAGGATCAGTATTATTCAGTTTTTGTAAGAACTGAAGGAGACAGCATTGCTCAGCTTAAGATGCAGTGTCATTCTAGCTCATGCTGCAGCCTTCAATGATGAGTTAAAGGAGCTTAGAGTAACTCCTATAAGAAGATGGAAAAAAAATCTCTCAGAGTTGGAATAACTTCAATGTTTACTGTGAAAGGACCTCTGCTTAGAGTTGGAGTAACTTCACTGTTTACTATGAAAGGACCTCTTCTTAGAGATATCCATGGCTGCCAATATTTTTTTTCTGATTCTGTTGTGCGAATTGCAAAGCTGCGGTTTCTCAAAAGAATGATGAATAGCCCTCCAGAGCTGCTCCAATGAATGTGGGGGACTAGTGTACCAGGAGAGATCTGACAGAGATAAACCTGTGGTGACGGCCTCCCTCACAAGAATGTGCTTTTCTGGTGCTCCCCAGGATAGACAGACAAGCTGCTGGGAGCTGAGCATGCTTTGAGGCTGTAAATTCTGCAGCTGGACTTTTCTCAGCGAGGGTAATGCACTGTGAGTGGGATGTAGGCGAAGGAGGTTGAAGAGGTTGAAGTATCCACTCAGCATCCGCAGACCAATATTAAAACAAAAACTTCTTGTAGTATTTTACTACGTGACAGAGCCTATCACATCAAGGCATGAATCCGATGCTTTCAGTATTCCTGCTTCTAAATTCATTCTCCTTGTTTTCAGTGCAGGGATGTTTGGAATGCTTAAAAAAAGAAACTACTTGGAGAAAGAGTATGCCTAAGTGCAACAAGTTGTTAATTACATCACATTATTATTATTATTATTATTATTATTATTATTTAGATAGGGTTTTAGTTTTCATGTTTTGCCCCACAGTTTTTCAGTAGGGCTTCTAATTGATTTCATGTTCAGTGGAAGAGTGGTTCAGGTATTTGAGTTGCCTTTCTTTCAGGGCAGCAGGTTTTTTTTTTGCCTGGAGCAATTAGTTTTATCAACTTTATAGATAACAGTCGCTCCTTTTCTTGTAATTGATCTTAATTTTGCTCTTCATCTAGTCTGTATACCATTTCACTGTATTTTATTGACTGGATTCTAATTTTGCCAGGTTAATGGCCAGGTTTTGATTTTTCAGTGGCTAAACATGGCACTATTTGGTAGTAGTTTGTTGACTTTTGCCTATTTTTATTTCAGGGTCGACATCTTTCTTTGTCATCAGATCTCAGTGAAAACATTTTGCCCTTTATTAGAACAGTTTTGTTACATTTCTTCAATTTTTCTGCCGAACACCACAAAAATTTGAGTTATAGGACTAGATTTCAGAGAATATTTTAGGTTCAAAACTTCGAAGATTTTCCCGGTTAAATTCTCTCTCATTTGCATTCCAAAGCTTTCTTTGCACATGACAATCAGGTTTGGCAGCACGCAATGACTTCGCCTACATCCTTCTTTTAACTCTTTCCTTGCAAGCAGGGTAGAAAATTAAGTAATTACTTGGACGTTATATTGACCATTTTCGTGCTTAGACCATCTCTGCAGAAGATAACTGGGCACTACATTCATTCAACAAAGAAAACAGAGCTTCTGCATTATATTTTTTATTATTTTAAAAGTCGAAGTGATCGTCCCCAGGGTGTGCCCCATGTTAAGTTAATTTTTAAAAGTTTCACCCCTCTCTCGGGGAAGGGGCCTCTTATACTAAGCTAAACAAAATTAAAGTTACAAACAAGGGAGTAGTCTCTCTCGAGTGACGCCCCTTATAAAATGTTTTCTAAGGTCCTACTCCTTTTGCCTCGAGAGAACTAAGTGTTTAACAAAGTTACAAATCACAAACTTACAAATCACAAAGATTGAAAATGGATTCTAATAGTTCTGATTTGTTTGGTTTAATTTGGAACAAATGCACAATAATATATTTCAAGGGAAAAGAAAATAATAGCTATGTGGGAGGAAAAACATTTTGAAAATACAATAAATAATTTTTCTGATCCAAATGCAAAGAGTGATGTAGAATTTACAGCATCTCTTAAATATTGTCATTGGTTACAGCGAAAGTATCACTTAAGTAATGTAGCAAGAGTAATTTTAAAAATATAAATCTATGCTTATGGCAATAACTTGCTCTTCTAATGCCCTATAATAGGCATTTAGGAAAGAAATAAGCAGTTTTTTAGGGAAAAATTTGCATTTTGTTACACTGATGACTATCTTAGGTAATTCCACAAAACTTTTTAGGGTACCTTTCTATGTGCATGAAGAAAGCAAAAAGGTTAAAGTAATGTTAGGTAAGATTATAACAGACTTACTACAAAATGCTAAATAGCTGTTAATGCTTAAGATAACCAAATAGTATCACTTTCATACTTTACACAAATTTATGGATTTTACATGGTTTATTTCTTTGCTTCAAAAGAAATGAATGTTTAAATGACGCATAAACTTGGTGTCTTTAAAAATAATATTAGTTCTGAGAAAAAGAGATGGTAAGGGAGGGAGTAAAAATAGACTATATCAAGAAAAGACAACTTGCTTGCTTTAGTGATTTCTATAAATAAGTTTCTTTTCAACTTGTTTAAGAAGAGAATTTAGAAGGCGATAAAGTTTCTTTGGATTATATAGACAGCTTGTCAAAGACTTTGATAACAAATTCTAAACTGACAAGAAATTAGATAAAATCTAAAATATGTCACTTAAATACAATACCTCTGGGCTTTACGGTAGGGCTTGACAATTGCTGTGATTGTTCTTTGTAATGCTGTTAAGATTAGCAACAGGAAGCCAATTCTTTTTAAAAGCTCAAAACAAATAAAACAGAGACTGAATATACTTTTTGTTTCTACAGTAATTTTTATACAGTACTGCTATTTAAAATTATTTCATTTGCTTATGTTGAATCTTTGTATAGTTCACTTTAAAATGTAGGTTAGGTCTCATATACAAGTAGCTTTCAACTATTGTTCCAAAGGGGACTCTTAGTATCACAAACAAAAGTAAAGAACAATAAACATAGTTTAAAGGAACTATTTTCAATGGAACTATAGTGTGTTTCTTAAAGTATCCTTTTGCAAATACAGTATGCAGTTAATACATAGAATTTTCATCAGGTTGCCAGAATATTCAAATAATTAAGTTTTACACAATTTTGTAACAAAATAAAGGTTACTCTTGATAGTTAGTAAGAAGAACTAAAAGCATTGCCTTTAATAAGTTGTTTATTTTGAGTTATTGTATTTTTAAAGGATTAAAAAAGACTTTAAGGGCAAAAACTTATGATGCTACTTGGGGCTTTGAATTTGGAAGAAAAGAGAGAAGACTGAGAATGACTCTTGAGATCCCTATCTGTCAGTTTTTCTAGCCTCATTGAAAAATTGCAGATCCCTGTATGGGCTGTTTTGTCTTATGTGTCCTGTTCCTTGCAATAATGACAGATCTCACACTACACTCAAGGTTCACATCTGTGTCTACGACTTAAACACAAAATTACAGCACAAAATCTTTACACTCATCAAACGCACAAGACGTATATACATATATTCTATTCTTACATTCATGCAATACTAAGGTACCTCTGTTGTTTAATTAGATGTTAATATTTTTATAGGGACTATTTATCAAATAAAATGCTTTAAAGTTCCTCAAACCTTTTTTTTTTTCTTTTTAATGCCTCTCTCAGCAGATTAGCCTCCACTGCGTTCTCGATTCGGGTCTCCCAGGATGAGAACCCCTGCCCGTCCCGCCCTTTGCAGTCCGCTCTTCCAACTACTTTTTCACACACAAACATCCTTAATCACTCCGGTGACTTACCCGGCCGTCTGTCTACTTAAACATGGATTTACAGTATCAGGCTTAAGCTGCAATGTACATCAGGTCCGGGCCCGGTGCAATACTTAACTGGAGCAATGTTTTGCCTACACGCGCAATCGAGCTATGGTCACTTCCCACAATCATTCCAGGATATCACTCATTCTTTACCATCCTCTTCGTCCCTTCGCCGGTCGATCTCCCGGCAGAGAACGCGGAACCGCGGCTAGAAGGACTCCACAATTGCTCGGCAGGTGTGGATGGTCCAGTCTGCGTCTCTCTCTCTCACTCACACACGCACACCCCATTCATTCGCACGGCATTCGCGACCCCCTTGCACTGTACTTACCCGCCTAAGTTTTCGTGCACAGTTTAGGAGTTGCTGCGGTTTCTTAGGGAGTTTTTAACTTCCCTTTTTCTTTTTGTCCCTTTTATCCTACTGAGAGTTAAACTTGCAGTCACCAGTAAGAGCAGAAGCCCTAGGCAAGCCGCTAAATTCAGCGGGGCGGCCCTCGCCCGAGATTGCCCCGGAGACTCGAGGTTCATCTCGCTGGGACCACCTTTGTGAGAAACCAAGTTCACTCGTCAGAATTTTTTGAAGTTTAATAGGGGATAAAAAGGGACAATATCCAGCGCCAGGGTGTTTTGCAATCTGCCAAAACCACATTGTTAGCTTAAAACAATGTTCTTGCATACCTTTTCATTTACATGGGCTAATGCATATTTATGACCGTTTATACATATTTAAATTTTTTAGTGAGTTTAGATGTTCTAGGAGTTTTTTTCTTGGTTTTAACCTTTGACTTGTCTGCATGCCATTCTGTGGATTAAATCAATATATTTTATTTCTTCTTGCAGCTCTCTTCTTTTGTTTTCACACTTCTTGATAATAGTCAGTATTTTTTTCTCTTGTGTCCTGGTTTTTCTTACTCCTATCATTCAGATAAGATAGTCCACAAATGTGAGAAAGAGCATAACTATTTCACACTATTATTTGAGTTAGTTACACAAATGAAAACATTTTAACATGACACATTATGTTAATGCCTTATATATATATATTTATCACACTACTATTAATATAAACTATATGGTACATACAAAAACGGACAGATTATACCATACCATACCATACCATACCATACCATACCATACCATACCATACCATACCATACCATACCATACCATACCATACCATACCATACCGCAGTTAAAAGGAAATACAAATTGTACTGTATCAAAATCTTTGTGGTTAATAATAACTTGCAAAGGCTAATACATAAATGTGAAAGCCAGTACTGTATTGTCATTTATAACAAGATATTCCCACAAGTCCCATGGTTTTAGGCCAAAGCCATCTTCAGAGCAGGGGCCTGACCTTATGTCTATGGCCTTCACTTTTTAACAGCCTGCCTCCCAGAGTTTCAGATTTATGCCCCCTATGTAGGGAATCTGGGCTAAGCCCCAGTCCATCTTAGCCATTTTGACTACCACATTTATGTTTTCCAAACTGTTGTGGTATTTTCCCTTTCTTCCTCAAAAATATTCAACTGTGTCAAGAGGCCAGTCATCAATGAAACACAATCTAGGTGTGTTTGAGTTTTCTGAACATGCTGCTGAGCTGTGCCAAAGAAAACCCCTAGAAGTCACAGTTGTTTTCTGTTGTTTCTTTACCTTCACTCACCACCTCCAGAGACAACCTCAAATTGAGTGGAACAGGAGAGCATGGCCAAGCTTAGCCTTGAGCCCACCCCTCAAAAGGTGATATTACCAGGTGTCCCTTGAAGAGAACAGAGGGCATTTTTGGGAACACGAGTGTCAAACACCTGGCTCCAGGGAGTATTGTGAGTCAGAGGTGTCCCTGCCCGTGGCAGAGGGGTTAGAACTGACCCAAACTATTCTGCGATCATTTTCTGAGGGGGCCAGCCGCACGCCGCCTGCTGAAGGTCTCTCTTCACCTAACCTGCGTGGTTCTCACTCCACACTAAATTGATTTACTTTCAGGTTTTCAATTATCAGAGTTGAACCTCCCTGATGTAAGAGCAACACAGCTTCGGTCATCAGCACTGGCTGAAGCTGCGCCCTACGAACCACAAACCCCCTTGGCGGCACCGCCTGGCACTCCAAGCCCCTCTGTGACATCCGACAGCACACAGGGCACAACGGAGGCGGCCCGGCGGCTGAAACCCCTTCTCCTCACAGCTCCGGTGTTCCCAGAAGCGCCCACGGGGACCTCCCAGCGGAAAGCGCGGCCGGCAGCGCGGGGCGCCGGGCTGGGGCGGGGCGGGGCGGGGCGGGATGGGGTGAGCTGCTGCCGGGTTTGGGCTTCTGCCCGGGCAGAGATCGTGTGGGCAGCGATGTGGCTTCTGGCTTCACTCCTGTGCCTTGCATCCCTCCAGGGTAAGCTGTGACAGGGCGGCGGGGACCCTTCCCGACCCCTTCGCTTTTCTTCCTCCCTTTCCCCATGCCTCCGGGACACCCTTGGCTTCCGCTCCCCAGGCGTTCGGACGGGCTTGTTCTGCCCCGGAGGGGAGCGGTGGGAGCGGGCGCGGCAGGGATCAGGGAGCGGCAGAGGGCTCCGAGGTACCCGGGGAGCTGCCCCAGCCGCCGCCAGCCCCTCACGAGCCCTGCGACAGCGGCTCCGTGCGCGGGGCGGCCGCCCCTGGCCGCTCGCTCCCGGCCCTGCCCAGGGGCGGCGGGCGCAGCCGAGCTCCTGCCTTCCCTCTCGGCTTAGACCTAAAAGTAGAAATACGTCGTCGTCCATCAGCACGTACAGGAACTGCCCACCCAATTCTAGGAAGGTTCCTGCGCCCCGTTTGTTTCAAACTGGTTCTAACAGGAGGCGTGGGGTGGGGGTGTGTGCGGTTTTTGTGGCACCTACGCCCGGGGTGTTGATTCCTGCCCCGAGGTTGCCCCGCGCCGCTGAGGAAGCGGCGTCACTGCGCGAGGGCAGCAGTGCCCTCTGGGTCCTGAGGTGTTAGAGCAGTCAGGAGACCAGCTTGTAGTGTGGAAGTATTCTTGTCATCCCTAAACGTGAAAATGCTGTTTATTTTGTATTCTTGCGTTCGTTCTTGCTCATGGACAAAGCATCGAAGTTCTCAATCGTTTTATGGTAGTTTGGGTTTGTTTTTTTTTTTTTTTTTTTTTTTTTAGCAATGGGGTTTGTTTATTTGGATTTTTTTGTTTGTTGGTTGGTTTTCGATTTATTTTTGTTTTTTGTTTGTTTTTCTAGAAGTACATTATTACTATTAACTGCTTTTTAAATATTAATCAAATGCCTTCTTAATCCAAATGCCGCTGCTGTGCCTTAGGAACATAGTCCTCACACGCATTGCCCTTACAGTGGGCTGTGAACATGAGAAGTATGAACAAAATGTGCTCATTTTTTAAATTGAAGATGGATGTAAAAACTTTCTTCTCATCAGAGCAAGCTGCTTTTGCTAAATGGGCCAAAAAGCATGATTTAATTTATGAAGATCTTTAATTCCTCTAGTCTAAGGGATTTATTCTGATTTAGGATTTGTGGTTTTTTTTTTCTTTTGTTTGTTTTTTTTTTTCATTGGGAGTTTCCTGAATGTGCCTAAAAGAGGGGCTGTTGTATCCCCCTGTTTAAAAAGGAACTTCTCTGCTGCTGAGAGTTCAGAACAACTCCCTGTTATTTCTTTCTCATACTATTCCAGGGGACTTTCAACTTGCTTTATTTAATTGATATGGAGAGATCCAGTTCTGCAAGAGAGCATTAGAGATCCAGCTGGGCAGGGAGGATCAGTGGAGAATCCAGGACACTGCACACCTGCATGAATTAGCCTATTTTAAGCTATAGTTGCAATTTCTTAGGTTACCTGCAGTGCTTTTGTTGAGAGTTCTAAATGAGTGTGACTAAGGCATGATTAATAGATTAACTTTTTCTGTGAGTCAAGGAACTTTGTTACCTTGCATTAAGTAAATTGGCATGCTGCTACTACTCTGTGCATCTCAGCCCACGTGCTGTGGACTTACTTGGAAATAAAAGATTACAGGTTCCAAAGAGCATATAATTGAAAGGAAGAGGTGATGATGCTTAGACATCTGGAGAGGGTAATTGTGGTTGTGACATAATAATGTCCTACTTTAATGAAAAACATAGCTTGTTCTGTTGTCTTCTCTGTAGAACTTGGATTCTAAAGTGGTTGATTAGGGCAGGAGATCAGGAATGCAAACACTTTACTGCCTTTCACTTAACTAAATGGGCATGGTTTCACACCATGGTTTTGTTTGCATCGTTGCATTATTGTTGTTATGTGTGTGTTGAATGTGTGTAATTGTTTCATGTTAATTTTAACAAGGTAAAATAGTCCATCATCTCTCTATGTGAGACTCAAGAAAGTCAGACTGATCTGCCCAAGTTCATGAAATAAATCAGTAGCAGTTCAAATTGACATGCAACTTTCTAGCCTTGCAAACACCTGCTCTAGGAGGCTGTTGGTAGATCCTCATCCTTTATCAGCCTTCCCCTCCAGAATCCTTTCTCCATCCAAATTCAAATCATTGTAGTTATTCCAGTCCTCCCTGTGGAAGCCAGAAGTTGCAGTGTAGCTTTGGAGTTTTCAAAATTCCTACTCGCCACGTAGGGATTCCTGCTTTTCACAATGCCAGGCCAAGTGATGTTTTTGTCTGATGAAACCTCAGACTTGTCAATTATAGCACAAAGCCTCACCTCAAGGCTAAGGAAAAACTTTGATTTTAGACCTACCAAGAGCATGCTCCTTCAGTTGTTGGAAGTTCAAGACAAAACTGTTCAGATTTGGGATCCTGGGTGTTATATGTGGGTGGAAAGAAAGTCAATGTGGTATCTGTGGCCTGGTTTGGTGAAGGAACCCACAGAAAGATCTTTGCATCCTCTATGTGGAGGAGGTGAATAAATAATACCATGCCAACAGGAGGATCACAGTGCAAGCTACGCCTGTGGGGTTGTTCTGTTGCAGTGCAGATGGCAGCCAAACTTCTACTTGCTTTAGCTGCATCAGGATCCTGTCCCAAAAGCAGAGGGGATATGGGAAGTAAGCTGGATATGTGAACTAGAGAATCTAGAAGCATTCTGCATCTGTAGTAAGGCTCATCTGAAAGCCACACAACTCTTTCAGTGTTCTGAGCACCGACTCTCTTTTATGCAGTATTACTGCCTTCTAGTTCTTGCATATTTAGATGGATTCCTCAATGCTATTTTCATTGTATGTTTGCATTAATGGTTGCTTCATTTTTCAATTCAGCTTGTTCATAAAAATTGAGTTAAACTGAGAAAACCTGATTTACCTAAAAGCAGCAGTTGCCATCTCCCGTACTGAGCATAGACTGATAAAATGATTTTTCATTCACGCTTCTTCTGAGAGAGACCAGCATAAAAAACAAACTTCCCTCAATGTGGCTTTTTGTGTCTGTGTGATTTGGCAGTTCATCAAGTTTGGGCTTTATTATTATTATTAAAAAATGTCCTGTCCTTTTTTTTTTTTTTTTATTTTGTACACACAAATAAATGCTCCTTTCTGTCCTAGTTTGAAAGACAGGTGTTTGCTAAGGAAAGCAGAAGCTTCCCTTTGGACTGAAAAAAACCGTGATTCTTCCAATTATTATAATTTTGGAATTAAGAGAGCTCTCAGGCAAAGATATGGGGGTAGGAATAACAGTTCTTTACTAGTATATCTAACAAGACAAACAAGAACAACAACAGCTATGAAATTACCCACAAACAGAACAGTAACTCAGTCCCAGTGTTTTTTGGCTGCAGGCACCTTTTCCCTGAGCTGCAGTTCCCGGTGCTGGGGGCGGGCGGGTCCCGCAGAGCCGCAGGAGGGCTGGGGGTGGTGGCAGCGCTGTGCCAGGGGGAGAGAGAGAGATGGTGAGAGAGCCCTCCGCTCATGGTGTGGGTCCTGGTGCTCAGCAGAGTGCTGGATGGTGGTAGTTCACAGCGAGAAGGCAGCAGGGCAGAGTCCGATAGTGGTTTCCCGATGCTGGGATGGCGGGGGGGGGAGAGGCGGCGATCGTCCTTCTCGTCCGAACTCCGCGGGGGAAATGGGCCGAGGCCCAGCCTTCCACTTCCTCTTCTGGCTGTTTGAATCTCGCGGGGTTTCTGTCTTCTCTCCCCTCCCCCTTGTCACCAGGGCCCAGTCAACAGGTATCTTAGCATGACAATGGGGAAAATTCCACAGAGGGAAAAGGGAGAACCAACCCCCAACATTATCCACCCCGAATTTTCCCCTACCATCATGCTAAATCAAATTAAAATCTTCAAATTATAGACATCCATACAGTTACAGATACAGGCACAGTATTGTAGGTAGTTCACCCTAAAACAAGGTCTCCTTGGGGTATGCATCGGGTCTTTCCATCCCTTTGCATGACCCACCAGGTACAACCTGGCCCTTGAGCAAAAACCGCCCCACGAATTGGATTGTCTTTGCTGGAGGCAGAGTTCACCCAAACAGTTTTTCCTAGCATACCTCTCATATGCACCACTGGAACCTTGTCCCCATCTGGTGTTCTCAAGGGCTCAGACTGGGCAGGGCCTGCTCGATTAGTGGAATCTCGGGTGTTCACTAACCATGTGGCCTTTGGTAGATTAATCTCCCAGTTCTTGAAAGTCCCCCCACCCAGTGCCTTCAAGGTGGTTTTAAGCAGCCCATTGCACCATTCCACTTTCCCAGCCGCTGGTGCGTGATAAGGAATGTGGTACACCCACTCGATGCTGTGTTCTCTGGCCCAGGTGCTTATGAGGCTGTTCTTGAAATGAGTCCCATTGTCTGACTCAATTCTCTCAGGGGTACCATGTCTCCAAAGGACTTGTTTTTCCAGGCCCAGGATGGTGTTGCGGGCAGTGGTGTGAGGCACAGGGTAGGTCTCCAACCATCCAGTGGTGGCTTCTACCATGGTCAGCACGTAGCGCTTGCCTTGGCGTGTCTGAGGCAGTGTGATGTAGTCAATCTGCCAGGCCTCCCCATACTTATATTTGGACCACCGCCCCCCATACCAGAGGGGCTTCACTCGCTTGGCTTGCTTGATGGCAGCACACGTCTCACAGTCATGGATAACCTGGGAAATACTGTCCATGGTGAGATCCACCCCTCGGTCTCGTGCCCACTTATAGGTAGCATCTCTGCCTTGGTGACCTGAGGCATCGTGGGCCCATCGAGCCAGGAACAACTCTCCCTTGTGTTGCCAGTCTAAGTCTATCTGTGACACCTCTATCCTTGCAGCCTGATCTACTTGCTCATTGTGTTGGTGCTCCTCATTAGCCCGACTCTTGGGGACATGGGCATCTACATGACGGACCTTTACGGGTAGCTTCTCTACCCGACTGGCAATGTCTTTCCAGTCATCAGCAGCCCAGATTGGTTTTCCCCTACATTGCCAGTTAGCTTTTTTCCATCTTTCCAGCCAGCCCCACAGAGCATTGGCTACCATCCATGAATCAGTGTAAAGGTAAAGCTTTGGCCACTTCTCTCTTTCAGCAATGTCCAGGGCCAGCTGAAGGGCTTTGAGTTCAGCAAGTTGACTTGATCCACCTTCTCCTTCGGTAGCTTGTGCAACCTGTCGTGTGGGGCTCCATAGGGCTGCTTTCCACTTCCGGTTCATCCCCACGATGCGACAGGAACCGTCAGTGAAAAGAGCGTAGCGAGTTTCATCTGCTGGCAGTTGGTTGTATGGCAGGGCTTCATCAGCCCGGGTCACTTGTTCTTGCTCCTCTTCATCGGCAAGACCAAAATTTTCACCTTCTGGCCAGTTTGTAATTATTTCCAAAATCCCAGGGCGATTTGGGTTTCCGATACGGGCGCGCTGTGTGATGAGGGCGATCCACTTGCTCCATGTGGCATCGGTGGCATGGTGGGTAGAGGGGACCTTCCCTTTAAACATCCACCCCAGCACTGGTAGTCGGGGTGCCAGGAGGAGCTGTGCTTCTGTGCCAATCACCTCTGAGGCAGCTTGAACTCCTTCATAAGCAGCCAAGATCTCCTTCTCTGTTGGGGTGTAATTGGCTTCAGACCCTCTGTAACTTCGGCGCCAGAATCCCAGAGGTCGGCCTCGGGTCTCACCAGGTACCTTCTGCCAAAGGCTCCAGGACAAGCCCTTGTTCCCAGCTGCAGAGTAGAGCACATTCTTCACCTCTGGTCCCGTCCTGACTGGGCCGAGGGCTACAGCATGAGTGATCTCCTGCTTGATCTGGGCAAAGGCTTGCTGCTGCTCAGGGCCCCAGTGGAATTCGTTCTTCTTCCGGGTGACCAGGTAGAGAGGGCTCACGATCTGGCTGTACTCAGGAATGTGCATTCTCCAAAAGCCTATGGCACCTAGGAAAGCTTGTGTTTCCTTCTTGTTGGTTGGTGGAGACATCGCGGTGATCTTATTGATGACCTCAGTGGGGATTTGGCGCCGCCCGTCTTGCCACTTTACTCCCAGGAACTGGATCTCTCGGGCAGGACCTTTGACTTTGCTCTTCTTGATGGCGAAACCGGCTCCCATCAGAATCTGGATGATCTTCTCTTCTTTCTCAAATACTTCCATTGCCGTGTTTTCCCACACAATGATGTCATTGATGTATTACAGATGTTCTGGAGCTTCACCCTTTTCCAGTGCAGCCTGGATCAGTCCATGGCAGATGGTGAGACTGTGTTTCCACCCCTGGGGCAGTTGGTTCCAGGTGTACTGCACGCCCCTCCAGGTGAAAGCAAACTGAGGCCTGCACTCTGCTGCCAGAGGAATGGAGAAAAATGCATTGGCAATGTCAATGGTGGCGTACCATTTTGCTGCCTTGGACTCCAGCTCGTACTGGAGTTCCAGCATGTCCGGCACGGCAGCGCTCAGCGGTGGAGTCACTTCATTCAATGCACGATAGTCCACAGTCAATCTCCATTCTCCGTCAGACTTGCGCACAGGCCAGATGGGGCTGTTGAAGGGTGAGTGGGTTTTGCTGACCACCCCTTGGCCCTCCAGCTCACGGATCATCTTGTGGATGGGGATCACAGCATCTCAATTTGTCCTGTACTGCCTGTGGTGCACTGTCGAGGTGGCAATTGGCACTTGCTGCTCCTTCACCTTCAGGAGTCCCACTGCAGATGGGTTCTCTGACAGTCCAAGCAAGGTGTTCAATTGCTTAATGTTTTCTGCCTCTACAGCAGCTATTCCAAAAGCCCACCTGAGTCCCTTTGGGTCTTTGTAATAGCCATTCCTGAGGAAGTCTATGCCTAGAATACACGGTGCCTCTGGGCCAGTCACAATTGGATGCTTCTGCCACTCCTTCCCAGTCAGGCTCACCTCAGCCTCCAGCAAAGTCAATTCCTGTGATCCCCCTGTCACCCCAGCAATAGAAACAGGCTCTTCCCCCACATGTTCTGATGGTATTAGGGTGCACTGTGAACCAGTATCAACTAATGCCCTATGTTTTTGTGGCTCTGATGTGCCAGGCCATCGGATCCACACTGTCCAAAAGACCCGGTTTTCCCGTGCCTCTCCCTGGCTAGAGGCAGGGCCCCTCTAGCACTGGTTATTATTTCCTTCCTGGGCATACATGTTGGAGGTTCCCTCAAGGGGATCTGACAAATCATCCTCCCTTTTGTAATACCCTGCATCTTGGTTATGGGAAGTTGAGGCTACCTTCACTTTAGTGGAGCTCCTTTGGTTAGTGTTTCCCTCCCTGAGTTGACGCACCCGTGCTGCCAGGGCAGAAGTGGGTTTCCCATCCCACCTCCTCATGTCTTCCCCATGGTCACACAGAAAGAACCACAGGTCAGCTCGTGGAGTGTACCCTCTATCCCTAGCTGGGGGGCGTTGGGCTCAAACTCTGGCATCTGTGACTCGCACTGGTGCTGCATTGACCTTCTTCATCTCCTCCCTCATCTCTCTCATCTCCTCTTTGAGTTCCCTAATCACAGCAGAGACCTGAGCCTGCATTGGGCTGTTCATTATACTCTCAAAATTTCTGAGCCTATTGGCAACAGAACCCACTGTCTCGTGGTTGGTGTCAGCATTAATGGCTGCAATGAATGTGGTGTATTGAGATGGTCCCAGGTGTGTGAGATTCCATAACATCTGCCCTGTGCACCTGACCTTGTCGGGGTCATTGTCATGTTGTCCACCCCTCCCAAAGAGTACCTCCAGTATTGCTACTTCTCTCAGCTGTTGGATCCCCTCCTCAGCGGTCTTCCAGCGCATTCTATGGTGGTGCTCCTGCATTCTCTCTCTATGGACAAACCTCTCTCTTACACTCATTAAAAGCCGCTCCCAGAGGGAAAGGGGGCCTGGTTCCCTTACAAATATGTGATCCACGCCTGAGTCCTGGGTCAGGGGTCCCAAATTCCTTGCCTCAGTACCATCCAGTTGCACACCTGTACCCATAAGGTCCCAGATCCGCAGTAACCACGTTGTAAAAGCCTCACGGCCCCTTCATACAACATCTTTACGCAGATTACGGAGGCTCTCGTATGACAGGGACTCTGTGACAATCTCAACCTCTGGCTCCCCTGCTGGTTGTGAGGGCCCTGCATTCTTATCCTTATTATCCAGGTGCTTTGTTTTCACCTTAGACTTTTTAGTTTCCACAGGGGCAACTGCTGCTGGCTGTGAGTGCCCTTGCAGTTCAGCTGGAACCTGGCGAGATGTAACATCTGTGGGTTCCACTGCTGCACCATCAGGTTCTCCCTCTTTAAGGCAGGGGGAGAGTTTCTCAAGAGCTGGGGAAAGGTACTCCTTCAGCATCTGGGCCATCTCCTTCACTAGAAACCCCACCCACTCTGGATGGTTCCTTTCTGAGGTGAGCTCTGGGGCAGAGTCAGGCTCAGGGGCAACATCCTTAACCTCTAGGGCAGAATCCTTAGTCTCTGGGGCAGAATCCTTAGTCTCTGGGGCAGGGGCAGGGTCAGGCTCTGGGGCAGAATCCTTAGTCTCTGGGGCAGAGCCAGGCTCTGGGGAAGAATCCCTATTTCTTAGGGGACGTATCAGGGTTGTCATCCAAGTCAATCTCCCCTCATCTTGGAATGTTAAATAGAACAGGTTTACAAGGCCTATTAGCAATGTCAGCCACTGTATGACATCATTATTGCTTAGAAGAGATTTGAACCCCTCAAAAGCTGGTGGAGCAGACCCAAAAAACTGTGTAAGGGGTTGGGACAAAATTTTTCCTGGTGTCATATCCTCACAGTATGTGCCATTATTAAAGTAACCCCAAAAACATACAGTTAGAGTGTGATAGCTCCGAATCCATGTGCCCACCTTCCAGAGGAAGTTAAAAATCCATTAATTTCTCATGTTATCAGCCCACAAAAGGAACTGGATAATAGTTACAGCAGCCTGAGTTATAGGACCCATGTTCAAGTAAGGGATTGCAAATGGGAGAGATAAAGCTGTGGCCACATGGAGCCCAAACCACGGTAAGCTGGACAACATGATGCCACCTAACACAAAACTGAGGTAACTCAAGAGCTGTTATTCCTTTTTCACCCTTTTCTCTCAATGCCCTTGGGCCCCACGTTGGGTGGCCAAAATCTGTCTTGGTTTGAAAGACAGGTGTTTGCTAAGGAAAGCAGAAGCTTCCCTTGGGACTGAAAAAAACCGTGATTCTTCCGATTATTATAATTTTGGAATTAAGAGAGCTCTCAGGCAAAGATATGGGGGTAGGAATAACAGTTCTTTACTAGTATATTTAACAAGACAAACAAGAACAACAACAGCTATGAAATTACCCACAAACAGAACAGTAACTCAGTCCCAGTGTTTTTTGGCTGCAGGCACCTTTTCCCTGAGCTGCAGTTCCCGGTGCTGGGGGCGGGCGGGTCCCGCAGAGCTGCAGGAGGGCTGGGGGTGATGGCAGCGCTGTCCCAGGGGGAGAGAGAGAGATGGAGAGAGAGAGCCCTCCGCTCATGGTGTGGGTCCCGATGCTCAGCAGAGTGCTGGATGGTGGTAGTTCACAGCGAGAAGGCAGCAGGGCAGGGTCCGATAGTGGTTTCCCGATGCTGGGATGGCGGGGGGGGGGGGGGGGGGGGGGGGGGGGAGAGGCGGCGATCGTCCTTCTCGTCCAAACTCCGCGGGGGAAATGGGCTGAGGCCCAGCCTTCCGCTTCCTCTTCTGGCTGTTTGAATCTCTCGGAGTTTCTGTCTTCTCTCTCCTGCCCTTGTCACCAGGGCCCAGTCAACAGGTATCTTAGCATGACAATGGGGAAAATTCCACAGAGGGAAAAGGGAGAACCAACCCCCAACACTTTCTACATTTGTATTGATCAGAAAAACACTAGGATTGCTCAGTGTTTCTTTTGTGTCTCTTCACTTCATGAGACGTGTCATAGGAGCTACCCTACAAGGCATTTTGATGAATGTGGGAAAATCTGGACTCCTAAGAAATTCAGGTTGTTTGTGGAATGTGGTTATTTTGTGTGTTGCTAATAGAAATGTCAAACACAGTTTTAATGGTTTAAATTGGAAAAAATGAGTTATTAGCATTGTGAAGCTGACACCTGCTTGTGTCATCCTGTCCCCTTACTCTTGAATCTTCTTGAATAAGCAGAGGAAGTTATAAATTCCTTACAGAGAAAAAAAATCAAACCAAACCTCCACCCTCTGCATAAAAATTCTTGATAAGAGCTGAGGTTGTTATGTCATATTAAAACCAAAATGAAACAATATTTTTGCTATTGCAGTTTAACACTATGGGATGAACACAGTGAAAAATTTTTCTGTAAATTTTGCTCCTTAATGTAATTAATGATCTTAGACTTTAGAAAGCCAAGATCATCTCTGGATTGCATACACAGACTCAGTTGATCCTGGGTGTGTTAAAGGAAAGGAAAGAAAAGAGAAAATAGAAAAGAGACAAGAAAAAAGAAAAGTGGGTTAGTGGGTGTAGGTTTGTTTATGTTTGGTTTTTTCCTTACTGGCCCTCTGTGGAGAGCTAGCCTGAAAGGATAGTGCAGGAGGGAATCTTCCTCAATGATTTGCAACTGTACTGATTACCAAGGAGTGGCAACGTCTGTGTCCAGCCAATTGGTTTGGATGGTAGGAAGGAGTGAGATAGGTTGTCACCCCTTACAGGCACTTGCGGTTTGAGTTAGAGCATGAGACTGAGAATCTGCTGGAGTAAGAGAAGGAGTCTTTCGGCTGTGCTGTGAGGAGGTAAGTGACGTGGTTGTGTAAGGGTCATGTATGCTGAGAAGATGTGTGAGGGACAGTCAGGGTTAGGCATCTGGGAAAGGGACAGCTTTGGTTTAGCCAGTCATGCAGAATGAAAGAAGGAGTCAGCTATGTGCAACTGTCTATAAGGAAAAGAATCAGTACAGTGTGAAGCTGCTAATAAGAGAAGGAGTCAGAGTTATCAGAGAGGGGTCTATGAAAGAAGAAGTCAGAGTTGTGTGAGAAAAAGATCTGTAAAAGAAGGCACGTAGAGTTTGTGAATAAAGGGCTGGTGGGAATGCCAGTTAAAGGGCTAGTGGTGATACCAACCCCATCTGTCTTGACATAACTGTGACAGTCCTCCTATCTGTTTAGAGCCTCAGGAGAGCCTACTGGCTGTGTTCAGGGTAGTGTGACTGTGGGCTGGCTGGCTGATACAGGGTTTGTAGGAGACAGGTTGTAATTCGGAGTCTGTTTAAGCTGGTGCTGCCACAGGTTGGGAAGAGTCCATGTCTATGGTATCAGTTTGTGCCATCCTTTATAAGTAGAACTGCAAAGATGATCTGGCTGAAAATGAATCTGATTGAAGGAAAGAGTTGCCAAGACAGATGATCTTCTCAGTGCTGTTGATCACAGAGCCTGCATGAAGACTGCTTGTACGGCATAGGAGGTGCTGCTGTCTGGATGCTGGGAGTAAGTGACCAGAGGATTTGGAATCATAGAATGGTTTGGGTTGGAGGAGACCTTAATGATCATCCAGTTCCGACCTTCTGCCATGGGCAGGGACACCTTCCACTAGACCAAATAGCTCAGAGCCTCATCCAGACTGGCCTTGAACACTTCAGGAATGGGGCATGCATTCTCTGGGTAACCTTTTCCAGTGTCTCTGGACTGCTTTTAAACTGCTGCTTTTTTTCATAGGCCAAGGCAGACTTAGATGCAAGTCAGTTCTGTCCCTAAGCAAAGCCCAGAGACTAAAAATTCAATAATCTGCAGGACACAATGATCCTCTGTAGTAGTTTACCGCTGCTAAAAGTGGTGATTCTCAGTCCTCTCCCTCCCTTGCCTGTGTCAGTGCCCGAACCACCCTCTGAGTGAAGAACTGTTTTCTAATATCCAGCCTAAACCTTCCCTGACACAACTGCAGGCTGTTCTCTTGGGTTCTGTCACTGCTCACCACAGAAAAGAGATCAATGCCTGCCCCTCCTCTATGCTCTTACTCTTGTTCTTCTGCATTTAGCTCTCTTCTGCTCTGTTCCATGCATGAGCACTGCTGTCTCCACAGTGAGTCACATCTGGAAATTAGTCTTTCTGTGGGTTTTTTTGTTGTTTCTCTAGTTGGAGCAGGGTTGTGTGTCAAGTACAATCTGTCAGCAGATTGTGCTGTCTGCATGCCTATTTCCCTGCAGGGACAGGCAGACAAAAAAGAGAGAAAGAGGACCAAGTCATCCCCATGCTTTTGGTCTCCAGCATAATTAAAAAATGACTGTGTAGCTTCTACATGGGAATGCTGCCTGTTGTTGGGCCCTTGTTGAGGGGTATGACTGAAGGTATGGATTTTGTGGTGGGGAGGGACCCAGGCCTATTGGTAGGTGGCACTCTTGGGTCCTGCCTTTGCTGATCTGTAGAGCTCTGGAAATGTAGCCCCCTATTGTCCAGGGGAGCAACACACATATCTGTGAGTGTGCCATAGTATGCAGGAGAACACCTCTGCTTTGGATGGTCCATGTAGGATTTGCATTCATTCCTGCAAAAATCTGATTTTGCAACAGTCTGGGCTGCTGCTACAGCTTATTGTCATCTGTGTTCTCTCTCTCCCAGCTGTAGCTTTTGCCTGTGCTTTTACACCATGGGTTTAAGTGCTTTCTTGCTGGAGTTTGGGAACTGAGTAGTATTTGTGGCCTATGGGGGAACTAAGAAGACTATGGTTGGGGAATTTTCTCCTAGTCCTCCTGGACTGAACATTCATTTCAGGGTTTTCTGCACCTGGTGATTTTGAGGGTTAGGAGGGAAAAGAATTGTCTGCTGGTTACAGTTGCTGGGGGAATTAAAAATAAAAACAAAAAAAAACCTGAAGAGAAAGGCAGTTGGGAAGTTAGAAAAAGTAAAAGAAATATCTTCCTTTCAGAAAGCCCTACTCCTGAAGTAAATAGTTCCTTTCCATAAATTAGTAAGACTTTTCCACCCTGTTTCAGCAGGAGGAATGTTAATGTAATAGGACAAGCTAGCTGCTGCCTATATAGACCTAACATACACCTATATGCATTTCAAATAGGTATTTGAGACCAAAGATATTAATGACAGCATTTAAAAGGGCTTAGTTTACAGATGTTCTCCAAAATAACTAGGCTTTACGTCAGCTCCAAGAAAAATTATGAAGAAAGTCAAATCAGGTAGACAAATACAGTAATGAAGCATTTATTGCTGATAAATGGAGTATTAAGTTCTGCTTAGTCTGAATTGAATATGGCTACCTTTAGTCTGCTAAAATGCTGAAAGAGTCAGAATCAGTCTGGGGAGCATTAAAACTTGAGTACAGCACTGATCTGTGTGGGTCTGGCTGCTGGAGAAGTGGGAGCAGAAGTTGATGTAGAAAAGGTGAGGTAGCGGTTTTGCAGAATAGGCTTTGCCTACACAATGTTAGCTCCTCTTTGTCTGTGCCACTTTGAGCATTTAATTTAACTGAAAGGAAAGAGCATCAAGACTTGGCTCAAGAAGGAATTTAGAGTGTGGATGAGGAGGTACAGGAGAAGGTAGTCTGATGGATTCTGGAGGCCTTAGCACAGGGTTATTTTGTTGTGTGAACTTTATCTTGGAATAATAGACTATAATAAGAAGAGAGGGAGAAAACAGAGAAATTAAAGAAAAGGCAGTTCTAGCCTTCCAAAAAGAGTTGTGAGAGAATGTTTGGTTGTCACTTCTCTTTCTTTGCTCACCACAGTGAAATAGGAAATATGTTTCCATATAAAATGAAGTAGAAAGGATGGGGAAGGGTTTCTTAGGAATTTAGAAGACATGATGACACATGCTTTTCCCAGAAGCTCAAAGATGCATGGTTATGCCTTATGCAACATTTCTGTATTATTTCTTTGAAAAAAGGAAGTTGACGACACCGAATGGGAGACTTCTTCACATTTTCACTAGACCAGTGAAGCAGGGAAATAAATTCAGAGATTGGATGTTTTAAGGAGGGAGTAGATGACTGTTATCCTTGAAGAATAACCGGGAGCCCTGAATGCCCTTGGGCAGGAACTCATCAGTTCCTTGTTCCCAAACCTTTTTGCCACCAGTCAGAGCTGAAGACAGCAGTGCCCCCCTATGCCATGTAGAACCTGTGGAGAGAAAATGTGGGTTTTTTTCAGCTCTGCTTTCCTTCAGTCTCACTCCTGGGCTTGAAGAAGCATCAATTTTGTTCTTATAACTCCAGCCTGGCACTTACGACTAGCTGAAAGGAAAGAGTAAGGACATGGAGCATTTACCTGGATCAACACCCAAATGTAGGAAGTTATAAGTGGTTGGCTGAGCAGTGGTGGCTGTCCTTGCTTGTGTTCTTAGTGCCCAGCAAACAGCTGCTGTCCTTGCTGAAGGCTCTTGTCAACAGCCACTGTGGTTTAGCTGCTGCTGATGTCAAGCCACCGCAGCCTGGTTGTGTCTGTGAGCCAGAGCTAGAGGTAGAATTTCACAGTGGGAAGAGCAGTATTGTTCTCCATACTAGGAGTACCATAGGTCCTTAGGCGATGAGGGATGACTTCTTGAGGAATATGTGCTTCTGAAAATTGTCTTTATGAAACAAACATCTCTAAAAAGACTCCAAGCTTTATCAGATCAAAACAGCATCCCACCCTACCCAGCATCCTGCAATCTTGTGGTCTCCAGACACAAAGTCTGGGGTTTTTGCATTTTTTTTTCTTCTGGAAATCATTAATTGAGATGGGTGGAAAGAGATGCTCAACCAAAATGTTTAAATCTGCCTGAACAGGGTAGATTACAAAGAAAGCAGGTAGGTTGTGTTGACAAGATGTGGGAGTTGAAAGCTTACCCTGATTACTTTTACAATTCCTATGCCTGGAAAAGGTGACCGTGTAAATGCAGACAATGAGAAACTGCAACTTCAGTGGCCAGAGAAGAGTGCTTTCATGGGTAAATTGCAAACAAATGGGATATTCCATAAAAAGTAAGACATGGAGAAGGTGTGGGTGCTGTTCTCTTGCTAAACACATGGAAGCATGTTTCTACTGCTTTTGCTCACAGCGCTGTCAGAGAAAGTCTGTGTTTCTGTGGTGTGGCAGAAGAGCTGATGAGCACTGTCCTTTGCCAGTGGGAAAGGAAGGCCTATCTGGCATTCTGTCTGTCAGGATATAGAAATTGGTGGGTCTTTAAATGGATGCCATTTAGGAATAAATAAAAAATGATAAAACCCAGAATACTAGCTGTCACCTGGAGCCTGTTGGCCTGAGGAGTAGTTGTCTGAAATATTTGTTTCACCATGCATAGCTGCTGTTTAAAGGGAGGTTTTACATGGTGCACATTGGGAATCCTGCCGTAATATGAGACCTCAATTGTTTGTTACACATGCCCTTCCTTCGACTTAGAAATAAAAAGTTACCAGCTACTGTGGACCAAAATCAACTCCTAAATGTAATTGCTTGAGCTAACTTGAGGTCAATACCAAAGTGCTTTTGTCTATGTTCCTGTCTGCTAGGACAGTGATCTTGCAATTGTTTTAAAACCATTTGGAGCTATTTGGAAGTGGGAGGCAAGTGCTGAAGACTGAAGCAGAGACACTGAGATACTGATGGTTTAAATGTTGTGGTTCCTTCCCCACAGTAGGATTTTGTCTGTTAGATCAGTAGTCGTTTTCTTTTCACCTCACAAGTGTAGCTGTTTTCAGTGAAAATTAGGGAAAAATCTCTTCTGTTTTCAATTAAAATTAGGAAAAATCTCTTATATCTCTTCTGTTGTGGTTTATTTACTTATATTGAATGCCTGGACATTTTTTCCAGAATGTAATTGACTCAAAACTGAAAGCAGTGGAGGTTTCTAAACAGCTTCATTCTTGCTGACAGCTCTGCTAGATCTCACAGGGTGGGATGCTGTTTCATACATATTGCCTGTGAAATAAACTTATTTAAGTGATATTTCAAGGGAAGTCCCTTATACCCCCATGCCTTCAGAGCAGGTGCTTTGAAATCAGTTTTGTATCAAAAGTGTGCTTTTTACTAACTGTGAATATACATACTTGAAAAATTGCCCTTTATATGATCAGCAGGAACTTCAGTCTGGGTGTTCTGCAGTAAGATGCTAAAACAGATTTTTGTGGTGACAGTTCTTCATTTAGTACGTTTCATCAGATCATGGGCAGGAGGCCTAATTCAAGTGGACAGAAGGAAAGTACTGAGGATAGAGGGGCTTAGGACAGGGAAGATCATCAGGACAGTTATTCTGCCTGGGACCAGAATGTGGAAACTGTATTCCTTTGCTGTGTCTGTCATACAGTTGTGCTGACAGCCTGGGTTTTGGTAATTCTTAACTGATGGGTACCTTAGTTTGCAACTTTGATGTGCTTCTAACCTAAATTTGAATGTATCTGATATTGCATATGGCATTAATCAAGTGGTGTTTTATAAAACAATTGTTGAAGTAATTTTTTCTTTTTTCCCTCCCCCTATAGCACATATCGACTGTATGAATGTAGTTGGTATCGTGGGAGAAAATTTTACTTTTCCAGTAAAAATAGACCAAAAAATAATGGAACCTGTCTGGAAGAAAAACAAGGATATAGTGGCTGAATGGGAAGAGCAAAACAAACCGACATATTTTGATCCTCTCCGTAACAGGAGTGTACTTATGGAGAATGGATCCTTGACTATATTTAACTTGGAGAAGGATGATGCTGGCACATATGTATTACAGTACATGGATTCTTTGAATGATCACTACTTAGACTTTGAGCTTGATGTGTTTGGTAAGTACTGGAAGAACTGCATAAAGAACGTGAACCACTATTCACTTTAGAATGTTTAGACAGGGCATTTGTTAGGGAAGCAAACAGAAACAGAGGGGGCTGTTCTATTTTTTAAGTTGCTTAGGCACTTCAAACAAATTTTCAAAGGTGGTATCATTTGTGTGCCCATAATTACTCATCTTGGGATGACTTCTAGAATGTGTGTAGATGGCACACTGCACTTTCAGGTAGACGGCCAAACTTTTGAGCAAGAATCACCAGGTAATCCCAGGCATTATGTATCTATTAAATATATTCCTGCAGGCATGCAGGAATATCTGTTGCATCATCCTGTGCAGATCTACTCAGCCTTACTAGTAGTCTTTGGGAAATATGCGTGACCAGTGTCTATTTGTCCTGTGGATGGTGAACCTCTTGGACTAGGAGAACCACAACCAGGTGGTTTATAGGTCACTTTCAGAAACACATTTCTCCCTCATGCATATGTGCACACACTCCCACACTTTTGTCTATGGACTCCTTTGCTGCTTTTGTTGCTCCAGCCCTTATCCTGTGCTGAAATTCTGTATAGTTTATAACAACTAAAGTAATGCAGAATGTTTTTTCTCCTTCTAGATTCCCTTCCAGAACCTAATATAAATTGCAGCACCAGTAATGATGAGCTTGTATTAAACTGTACAGCACGTTTCCAGGGGTCTCTGAGTTATGCTTGGAAGCTCAGTAACAAGCCACACAGTTACCTGAACCAGGAGCTTTCCATCCCTTTGAAGCATGTTGGTACTACCACCAAAGCTACATGTATCATTAAATTTTCACAAACCGAAAGGAGTTCTGAAGTCTCTTTGATTCAATGCCTTCCAGAAGAAAAAGGTAATCAATGCATCATGTTGCAAATACAGGTCTGAGAGACTTGTTTGGGAAGCAGCATGGCCTTTTCTAGATTTCTCCTGACTTCCCAGGAAGTTGAATTTAAAGAGTAAAAAGCATCAGAAGTGATTTGTCTGCCAAAAGTATGTCTAAAGTTTGTCAAAAGTATGAGGATGACTGTGTGATCCCCCTGGAAAAGTACTTCTTGCAGCGATCTCCACAGTATAAAACCTTTAGGTGTTACTTCATTGAGTAATAATAAAGATTAGAAGGTTTTAGAAGATCTCTTCTGAACCTTCTGTCCTTATGTAATTAATGCTAACTACTTGTCCTTTTTGTACTGCTCTCCATGGATTGGAGTGAAACTATTCAGGCATTTCATCTAGCACCCATAAGACAAAATAATTTCTCATCTAGCATGTGACTGAGCCAATGAGTATAGTTCCTTCCTCCTTCATAGAGAGATATAAAATAGAAAAGAGTTTTCTTCCTACTGCTTACTACTTTGGGACAGCCTTCAGCTTGAAGCTTGCATTTTTAGGGATTTTTAAACACAGTGAGAATGTTTAGAACCACCTGGTTTGTGGGGTGTGTAAGGTAGTCCCTAACTGACAAAATTTCTCATTTCTATAAGTAATTGTCATGATTTAGTAGTGTAGGATTCTTCCTTTACTGGAGAAACTTGCTAGAAATGAGGCATGTGGTGGGTTGACCTTGGCTGGCTGCCAGATGCCCTTCAGGCTGATGTGCCACTTCCACTCCTCTGAAGGGCAGGGAAGAGAAAATATGAAAAAGCCTCATGGGTTGAGGTAAGGATGGAGAGAGGTCATTCAGGCATTACTGTCACCAGCAAAACAGACTCTACTTTGGGACAATGAATTTAATTTATTGACAATTAAAGTCAGAGCAGGATTATGAGAAACAAGAGCAAATCTAAAACACCTCCCTGAAACCCCTCCTTTCTTCCCAGACTCAGCTTGCTTCCTGATATCGTTACCTGGTCTCCCTGAGCAGAACAGGGGGACGGGGAATGAGGCTTGCAGTCAGCTCATTACACATTGTCTTTCCTCCTCAGGGGCAGGACTCATACTCTCTCCTGAACCAGTGTGGGGTCCCTTCCACAGGAGGGAGCCTCCAGGAACTTCAACTTGAGTCGTTCCCACAGGCCACAGTTCTTCATGAACTGCCCCAATGTGGGTTCCCCACAGGGTCTCAAGTCCTGCCAGCAGACCTGCTCCAGCATGGGCTCCTCTCTCCTCAGGGCCACAGGTCCTGCCAGGACTCTGCTCCAGTGTGGGCTGCCCATGGGGTGACAGCCTCCTTCAGGCATGCACCTGTTCTGATGTGGGGTCCTCCATGGGCTGCAGGTGAATCTGTGCTCCAGCACCTGTACCTCCTTCTGCAATGACCTTGGTGTCTCTTGGGCATATTCTCTCACATACTGTCTCTCCCCTCTCACCCTCGTTGTTATTGTCCAGCAGTTTTTCCCCTTTCTTAGAAGTGTTATCCCAGGGATTCTGCCACAGCTGCTGATGGGCTCTGCCTTGGCCAGCAGCAGATCCAGCTTGGAGTCACCTGGCATTAGCTCCATCTGTCATAGAGGCAGCTTCTGGTGTCTTCTCACAGAAAACAGCAAAACCTTGCAGTGCAAACCTGTTACAGAATATTTGCTGAAATTTCATTTATTTGAAATCTGGCTCAGCCTTTCATTGGCCAAAAACTGGAATAGCCATTGCCTTTCAAGTGCTGATGTGCCTTCACTGAAATGAGGTACTTAACATGTAACTGTCCTGGATATGGCTTAGGGTTCTGCTAATAACTGACTCTGGTGCATTAATTTATTAAGGTTACTTTTTAAAAAACAGTTATGAAACATATTTGGGGCTGTATTTCTACTGACGCTAGTGTATCATACAACTGCTTTTAACTAACCAGTTTTTCTGTTTTTTTTTTAAAAGGAGACAGAAACAGAGGTGCTCTTATTGGAGCTGTTATTACTGCAATTACCATAGCAGGAATCCTAGTATTCCTGTGCAGGAAAGGTATGTATAGCACTTTCTAACAGAGCTTTATGTGCTTCCAGATTATACTCCTCTAAGGTTCTGTAGAATGTGTGAAAATTTCTGACCATCAAGTGTTTTGTAAAAACAGTCGAAGAAGCAAGTCCAATTTAGGCAAAAATGAATAGATCTGCAGGAAATAATGCACTGAACTTGCATTCTGACACTGGGCTCTGAGTCCTAGGAAACATTGCAGTTTGCATTTGCATACCTCTCATTCAGACTGGGTGTTTGATTTACAGTGTGTTTCTACTTACTAATTATTTGTAGCTTCTCCCATTCCTACCTGAGTGTTTTCATAGCCTTTTTTTTGAGGGCATAATAAAGCTGCCCTCAAGATCACATTTACTGTTGTGACAGGATTACACTAGATCTAAATATCATATGCAGAGTCTAATCTGACAACTCAGTGTGGAAAACTGATAAATGGGACATTCTGTACCACCCAGTATCCTGCATTGTCATCGTCTTGAAGTTCTGTATTTGTTTTTCGATCCATCCCTACACTGACTTTTGTAAATCTGACAGTTTAATCAGAAATAGTAATTATAGGCTATCCCTGTGTATATTTTTTCTGCCACATTTTTTTATTTCTGTGTTAAATTGTCTTCCGATTTGAAAAAGAGAGGCACACCATCTTTTCTTTGTATTGGAGAGTCCCAAACAGGAATACATTTCTTCATCCTATGCATGGTCTGCATGGAAGCTTGATGTTGTTTTCCATATGGGGCCACTGCTTGGAGGTGGCTGAAGGGTGAAGAGTGCTGGATCTGTTTCCCATCTGGGAAGGACTAACTGATGATATTCTGATCAGGACATAAATAGATATATATTGCATGTGGACCTTTTACTTTCCTGTTCATTGTCAGAAACTGTTAGTTTCTGTTGGCACGGAATCATAAAATAAACTAGGTGGGAAGACATCTCTGGAAGTTTAATCTATCTTGCTGCCCAAAGCATGACCAGGCTCAAAGCTAGATCAGGTTGCTTAAGGCCTTGTCCAGAAAAATTTTGAGTAGTTCCAAGGGTGGGAATTTCCCAGCCGATTTCAGCACGTTTATCACTCACGTAGGGAAGGATTTTCTTATTGTGTTAGGGCTTGCCCTTTGGCAACTGGTAGTCATTTGTTCTTGGCTTTTTGTTCTGACTTCTGAGTTTTCTTTGTTTTCTGTAGTTGTTAGCCATCATCCTCTTGAGGCTGAACAAACCCAGTTCTGTCAGCTTCTCCTTGCACAGCTCCTGCCCCTAGACATCATGATGAACATTTGCTGGACAAACTTCAGGAAGATGGTATTTTTACTTTACTGGGAGACTAAAACTAGAGAGAGTATTCCACATGTGGGGTTCTAAATATTGAATAGAGAGGAGGAATTATTTGTGTTGGTGGGCTGACTGCAGTTCTGCTAACACAGCCCAGTATTTGGAAGACTTCTACTGCAAGGGCACATTTTTCTGAGTAATGTTGAGCTTGTTTGTGCTTTCAGGTCCTTTCCTGCAGAGCGGTTTCCTAGCCAGGCATAGCCCAGCCTGTAGTGGTCCATGGGGTGACTTCAAGAGATTCAGGACTTTGTTTGCCTTTGAATATCACATCTTTTCTGCCAGTGCTTTTCTCTGGGTTGTTGAAGTCAGTTTGAATGAAAACCCATCTTTCCAGCATGTCCCCTACTCTCTCCAGTTTGATGTCATCTGCAAACTTTCTGAAATTGACTTCTATGTCCTTGTTCATGTTGGTGGTGTTAAACAACACTGCTCTTGGGGATAACATGCAAAGAATGTCACTCAAAACTGACCATCAGCTAGAATCAAAGCAATTCAGAAACTTCGCTTGAAACAGTGAGGGTTTGAACATGCAAGAAAACAAACCTGTTATACCTTGGTGGGATAAACGTTGCACAGGTATATAACTTCTTCAAACAGCAGAAGTTGGCTGTTTTGTGTACAGACATATAATCAGAAATTATTATTAAGCTCCACCTTAGATTTGATTAGATGTACGCTGACTTGCTGTTGTAGGAGACCTGTTCTGTTGATCTCTCACTGACTACCTTTCCCTTAAAAAAGTATTTCATTCTTTGTGCTTCCTCAAAGTCAAGTATTCAGTTGGGTGTTCTCAGTGAAGTCTGTTTTTCTATTTGGTTTGGGGTTTGAAGAGGGGGATGGAATGGATGGAAGCTTTCAACACGTTTCCAAAGGAACGGAACTTTATTTTTTGAATAATTTCTCCAAATATTCTATTTGTGTGCAGACAGAAATAAACATGGAACAAGAAGGATGACAGCTCACCTTAACAATCCAGTGAATGGCTTAGGTAAGATGGTATAATAAATGTGTGGAAATCAAACTTTTGCTTGGTCTGGGCTTGTCTTTTTTTTTTTTTTTTTTTTTTTTTTTTTTTTTTTTTTTTTTTTTTTTGTTTTCCTGAGTCGGTGTAGTCTTTCATTGGAGATACAAAGTTTTCTTTAAGTGTAGTTATTTTTTTCTAGGTCATTAATACATACTTCCTAAAACAAATACATTTCTTTATAGGAGACAATGAGCAACTTTTTTCTGGGAGCAGCCAACAACAGCCTAACTCAGAGGGAGGTAAGAAACCTGTATTGGGGTATTAATGTCTCTAAACACCTGCTCTTGGTTGGAGCAGGGAGTCTGATTTGCTCTTTCCTTTTTTTACAGGGACTGAGCTTTTGAATTGGTTTTCAAACTGTGCACATACAGACTCAGTCTCAGTTGAGGTCCAGTATTGGATGATTATAGGGATCTGCACTTAAAGAATGTGTTAGTGGGGCTGGCAAAGTTACTGGCAGTGAATGGCCTGAGATTTTCCTGGTCAACAGCTGTGTTTGGAGGTGAATTAACTTTCTAATAGTGGAGAATTGGGTCTGGCCTCAGGATGAGGGCTGGAAAAGTGCATACTGTAGGGCAATCTGTCATTCCTCTTTTCCTGTCCAGAACTCTGCCTAGGTTTCTGCTGTCTATTCTAATCAGCACTAAGGTTTCCTTTGCTTTTGGCTTTTTTGTTTATTTGTTTGTGGCTTTTTTTGTTTTTTTGTTTTGTTTTTTTTTCTTAGTGTTTTGGGGTTTTTTTACTTCCTTAATTTGCAGCAAGATTGCACTGTTCTCTGGCTTCTTGTGTGTTGGGGTGTGGAAATCCATCTAGATACTGAGCAGCTAAGGAAAGGGACAACTCCTTTAGTTTGTGCCCCTTTCATAAGGGTGAATTTGGCTAGCATGTTCTTGCTTTAACATATATGAACTTTGTTGCCAGGACTGTGGTCTGTTTTTAGGAACCAAATGAAATTAAACCCCAAGGCAGTCAAGCAGACTGGGGAGAGCAGGGGAAGATTCTTAAAAGATGTTCTGTTACCAGACCAAGCAGTGTTTCAGTGGGGAATGGCCAAAGCTCCTGCCGTCAGGTGACAGGCTCAGTGCTCTTTTGGAGTGTTCTGGTGTTGAGCTCACAGTGCTTTCATTCAAGTGGAGTGCTCAGTCTGGTACCTTACGTTTGTTAAAGCTGTGGTTCTAGCCCATGGTTCAGAGACTGCTGAAGTCAAGATTATGGATGAATCTGAAAGTGAGAAAAGGAGAAGGATGGGTAGGACAAAAGAGCCAATAAACATCCCAAAACCCCTCATTGTGGTATTGCACTTAAGTTTGCTTTAGAGTGTTTCTATTAAAGATTCTTTAAGGTCTGCAAAGAGGAAGGTTTAAAGTTGTAGTGTTAGTACAACACAAAGATGAAGTCAAAAAAAAGAGATGTAGATTCTCCTCTCAGCTATTTCTGTCTTTTTATGGCAAATCTGTGCAGCTTTACCAATAAATCTACATCAGCAAGACATTTGTAAAATTGTAGGCATAAATATAAAAAATGTTGTTCATGATCTAGGACCTTAAGTGGTTGCTAGAAAAAAAGTTGAAGTTAGTTGTGAGTCCTTAAAGTGGCATAACAGTGGTTCTCAGGAATATTTGGTAATGAAGTTATCACTTTTAGCACTGAGTTGCATATTTTGCAGACTATTGTGCTACCTCCATACATGTTTCTGGAATAGGATTTCTGTTTTCTTGCAGCTGCACTTTTATATACTGTTCATGATGAGAATGAAGAGCCCAAAGAAAGTACCAAGTGAAATGGAGCCCTAAAAACAGAGGAAGGTGAAGGGGGAAAGTAATTTTGCACATGGCCTTTTGTAGTCTAAGCCATATTAGCATGTTCATGAGTACGGAGTTTACCATTCCCCTGTTGGCCTAGAAGAACCTGTTGCCTTAGGAACAGTAAATGTTGATGGGTAGATCTCTAGAAGAGAAATCAGACAGACCTGGAGGCTGTGTTTGGTAAAGAACACAGAGCAAAAACCTTAGGGCTTCACCTTCCCTCTTGATATGATGAGAATGATGCTGCTTTTGCTGGGTTTGCAAACCTTTTTATCATCAGTGGGAGAAATAGCTAAGCATGGAGGAAAGATAAGAGCCTCGGCACACCAATTTAGAGATGGAATGCTTACCAGCTTGCAAAATTTATATTTGGGAGACAATTCATCTAAAAATGTGCTTCTATAAGGAACAAAGCCTGCTGTACCTTCCATTTGCTTTATGCTTTAGGGAAGTCTTTTGACTGCATTCATCAGGCAGTTAAGCAAAGCTCCAGTTTTGTTTCCTTAGTCCAGTCAGTGTAAATTTCAAGGAGGTTCTGGGACCTATATTTTTTCCTAGAAGTTTTTTAACTCCAAAGGGCTAGTGAAATTGAACATTATTGTTGTCATTTTTTTCCCTAGTCTTGTTGCACTAGAGGTTTATTCACTCATTAACTCTTCCATCATTTTTCACAAGTGGCTGATCATAAGGGGTTGGAAAAGTCAGAAGTCTTTCATATAAATGAAAAAAATCACCAATGCTGACAATTAGGAAAGGGAACTCAGAAAAATTTGGAAGCCCCTGCGGTTTGCTGCTTATTCATCCTGCACATATTGTAATGGGTATATGTCTTAGTTTGAAAGACAGGTATCTGCCAGGGAGGGCAGAGCCTCCCTTTGAAATGGAGAATTTGAATCCCCTCCCTCCAAATTACTGTAATTTAGAAAATTAAAGGGACTTTCAGGCAGAGGTCTGGGAATAGGAATAACAGTTCTTTATTAATACGTTTAGCAAGACAAACAAACAACAATAATAACTACAGCATTAAAAGTAAACAGAGCTAGGGACCTTGAGGGGCTTTGTTTTACAAAACCTGGGACAGTCTGATTCCGGTGTGGAAATCCGAGAGCACCAAGCTGGAGCGGTGGAAAATCCTGGGCTGGTGGTAGCAGTCCAGATGAAGCATCCTAGTTGAAGCAGTGATCTCATAGAGAAGGTCTAGTGGCCTTTGTCCTCTGTGAAAGATCTAGTGGGTAAGGGCCCAAATCCCACATTATATCCACGTGAGGATCCTTGGCTCCTCCCTCTGGGCGGAGCATATCACAATGGGATGCACTAGGTCCTTGATTGCCCATTAACAGAGATAACTCCCTCCAGGAGCTATCTATGAGTCATGACAAGGCATTGATGGACCCATTAACAGTTCATGTAGGTGCTGATAGAATAGATTTTTGGGCACATCCTGGTTTGTAACCTAGGACAGTATAGAACAACTTTCTTTCATCGAAGAAATAGGGATTGTGTACCTGATGGTGAAGGTGTGGTGTACTGTGGGATTGTATTATCACTTGTGCAACTATTTCCATATAAATATACAGGGGTATAGGAAAAAGAGTCTTGTTTTATGCCCATCCTAAAGTAGAAAGGAAGGAATCACACAGTTCAGGCAAGAGAGAAATCAGGTCCATAGATAAAGGTTGTCAGTTTGGACATAAGATGCAGAAAATAAAATCCTTTGCTGCAGAATAGAATGGATGCATCAGGAAAGGGAGTTAGTGCACCTCTGTGCATTATACCAAGCAGCACCTAGAGAACAGGCAGTCGCTGCTATATAGATGGAGAAGTAGGCAAGGCTGTGATGTTCTCTGAAATGTATGTACAAAGCAATTTCAAGTTGGACTCTTGCTGATAGCACAGCTGCATTTGTGGAGAAGGTGTGCTCTGAGCCCTGGGCTGTGCAGAGCAGTGGCCTGTGCTGGGGAGGGGCAGAAGCAATGGAGTGTGTTCCTGAGAGACTGCAGTTGTTCTCTTATCTCTTTCCAGCTACTGCACTGAATGAGGATGCCAGTGCCCTGAAAGACAAGCAGATAGTTAAGAATTCTAAATCAGGATAAAATCAGGAAGGTAAGTGCCTGTTCTATGGAGCAGTCAGTGCTAGTGATCCAGTAGGTGAATTGACCATGATCCCTTCATAGAATCTGGTGAGTTGGAAGTGACACATCAGGATTGACTCCAAAACCTGGCCCTGCAGATGATGCCCCAAAAATCACAGCATATCCCTGAGAGTGTTTTTCAGATGCTTCTTTAACTCTGTCAGGCTTGGTGCTGTGACCACTTTCCTGAGGAGCCCGTTCCAGTGTCCAACCACCCTCTGGGTGAAAATCCTTTTTACAATATACAGCCTAAACCTCCCCTGACACAGCTTCATGCCATTTCCTCAAGTCCTGTCACTGGTTATGAAAGTGAAGAGATCATACCTGTCTTTCAGTGTCTTACCACAGAGTATGCATGATGGCAGTATACTGTCCTCACCTAAATGCATAACAGAACATACTGACAAGTATCACTCCCTTCTGGCATGTACACAGCAGGACAATGCAGTTGTCTTGCAGCTGTTTGCCTGGATAGAACTGTCCTACATAGAGCTCTGAAGGAAACTGTCCAGATCTCCAAAGTTAGCATAAAAAATGTCTGGATTTTCCTCTGTCTTGTGAGTAAAGAGTTTTTTTCTGTCTCTTGGTGATGCACTCAGGAATATGTAAAAGAAGACATCCCTCAGTGTGCACACAAGCCATAATCTATCCTCTGTGATCCCCAGAGGTGCAGTGCAGAACTCAGTCAGGGTGCTCTTCCCTGCCTACTCCTAGCCTGCCTGTTCCTGGCCCTGTATGAGCACGGAGATATTGTGCAGAAGGAATTTAGATATTTTCCCATCCCTGAGCTCCATGAAATTGGGATGGCTAGGGAAGTTGATTTGAAGCCACAGAAAAAAAACAGCACCCTGGCCATAAAGACAGAGGTCAGAGCAACAACTGTTCAGCTTCTTTGCTAGAGCTGAAGAGTCATAGAGAGGAGTGATTCTTCATAGTACATTTCAAATGTTCAGGGACCAAAAGATCAAGCATTTTATGTCAGAGCACCCTGTGTTTGAATCCTAGAAACTAAAGCTGAAAGTAGAGGACTATGTCAAAGGTCAGAGTGCAGCAAGAGAGAAGGGCAGAGAGCTATTAGGGTACAATGCTTAGAGAGCCAGAGGCATGTGAGAAATGTTCATGGGCCTGAGGGACTAGTCTGTCAGGAGAACATTCTGTCCTCTTACCTGCCACAGTCATAAGGAGTTCGTTCCTTGTGTTCATGGTCTGAAATGGCAGAGCCTGGAGGCTCTGGTGCCCCAATGACATCCACTTACAGTTGTTATAAGCAACTGTGTCATTCCTCACCAGTACTTTCTTGAAAGCTGTAGGAATTCTGTGTTCCTCTTCCCATGTGGAAAACACCAGAGCACCACAAAGCTGAGTCTTGAGCTATGTCCAGACCTGAACTGTGAAGTTCTGCAAAACTTTCACTTTCTTGGGGTTTTTTGTTCCTTTTGAATTTGCTAATTTTACACTGTATTGCAGTCAAAAAAATATGGTTTTCACCATTTTACACAGTGAATTAGACTAATTCAGTTGATGCTTCATTTTTTTTAGGAAATCACACTCCAAAAAGATTGTGATGTGTCCTTGTGACTTTCCATGGCTGAGATGTTGCAGTGTCTCTAAGCAATACTTTGTTTCACTGCTCCTACTATATGCAGTTTTCCCAACGGCTCAGTCTTCCTTGCTGTAGTTCAGTCCCTCTCCTTTCAGTGATATTAGTCACAGCCACAGGAAACAGACTATTTCTTCCTTTTCTGCAGGCTTTCATGCAAAGAAATACAGTTGAACATCTTCTTCAGGTGTGCTCTTTCAACCCTGACATCCCTGTTTGTGTGCAGTTTATTTCTCTATATTTTATTTCCTGATGATTCCTGCTGGCTATCTTCTGATTTCTTGATGTGTGGTTTGTATCTTCTTGAGAACAGTGCCTAAAGCTGAATGCCAGGCTGTCATTTGGTCTTGCCCAAAATGAACAGAACAAGATCTATTCAAGGCCTTATTACCAGTTATGCACTTGCCAAGGTGCAAGTGCTTTTGGTGTTTGGTGCTTTGTCCTGGTACAATGTCACTGGCTCTGCTGACAATGCACATTGATCTAACACTGTGCAGAGCTTTTGCTGAGCTGGTTATTCTCCATCAAACAACAGGGGAACTGCTCATTTCTACCTGAACTAAACACCTTGCAATTGTCATTAAACTCAACTTCAACCTTAATCCTGTTCCCTAGTGTTGTGGGCTGGAACTCCATCAGTGTCATTCCACTGGCTAAGCACACAATCTACTTAATCATTAGCATTACTGAGCTAATGCATTACTGAGAATACCTACTACTGGGCCTCCTCATTCCTATCACACTACAATTGCTAGTAGAATTGTAGAATTATATGGTAGAATAGGTTTAATCCTGCTTGTGTCTAGATAAAAATCCCTGTAAGTTCCTTCACACACTTCCTGCAGCTGAGGGTCATTCAGGCAGAAACTGTTACCAGTTTTTTCCTGTATTGTCTTCAGGACAGAGGGTAAAAGGGTCCAGGATGCTACTTCCAAGAAGTGTAAATCACGTTTCTCAAAAGTTCATTAATTTGTTATGTGAGGAAGTGCTGCAGGAGGAGCCTTATGAAGCCCTCTCACCTTCATTGTTGGCAATCAGGACTACACTCTAATTCAGTTTCTGTAGTTAGGCAGACCGATTATGATCTATAATCACAGCTTGTATTTTGCAGGCAACCTTTTGAGATCCTTTCTAGAAAGAATGTAATTCTTGACTTCTGGTCTGGACAAAAATGTCAGGCAAAGAATAATGACCAAAGCATCAAAGTGAAACTCTGTGTGTATGGATAGGCCTTAAACTGTGCTCCTGGGTAAAGTCCCATGGGAGTGGCCATGCATACTGAAATAGAATTCAGTAAGGTGTCAGTAGAAGAGCCACAGAGCACAGTGAAGTGCTGAACCAAGCAAGGATGATGGGGATGAGACTTGCAAGAACTTTTTCTTGTTTGTAGGTCTCTCTAGCATTTATCATTATAGATTCCAGCTGATTTTAAAAATTTGAAAGTTTGAGTGCTGAGGACTCTGAATGTGCTTGGCCTTTTCCAGAGTACTCAGTATGAGCCTTATTTCTTTTGCTTCCTTGAATGTATGATAACATTTTGTTGACTTAAGAATAAAGTTATTTAAACACCATTAAACTCCTGGAAAAGTTCCCAGGCCAGAAAACAGTCTAGAGGTACTATGTAGGAATTTGTAACAGCAATTCCCCATTCTTTCTAGTACTGTGTGACAGGTACTTGCGAGACCCTACCTGCTGTCCTGTCCCTGCTCCAGCTGCTCTCCTGCTATCTGTGATTGCTTCCAGACATCCAGGAAGGCTGATAAACTCAAGTTGCGCTTTTACATGCTGGTGTCATTCCAGGTGTCTGTTGGGGGTTGGTTCTTTCCCTTTTCCCTCTGTGGAATTTTCCCCATTGTCATGCTAAGATACCTGTTGACTGGGCCCTGGTGGCAAGGGGGAGGGGACGGGAGGGAAGAGGGAAACCCCTCGATATTCAGACATCCAGAAGAGTAGACGGAAGGCTCTGGCTCGGCCCCATTTCCCCCGCAGAGTTTGGACGAGAAGGACGATCGAGAAGGACGATCGCCACCTCTGTCCCATCTCTGCCATCCCAGCTCCGGGAGCCATCCTCACTGCTGTCGGACCCTGCCCTGCTGCCTTCTCGCTGTGAACTACCACCATCCAGCACTCTGCTGAGCATCGGGACTGACACCGTGAGCGGAGAGCTCTCTCTCCATCTCTCTCTCCCCCTGGGACAGCTCTGCCATCACCCCCAGCCCTCCTGCAGCTCTGTGGGACCCGCCCGCCCCCAGCACCGGGAACTGCAGCTCAGGGAAAAGGCGCCTGCAGCCAGAAAGGGACTGGGACTGAGTTACTGTTTGTCTTGTTAGTGATAATAGTAAAGAACTGTTATTCCTACCTCCATATCTTTGCCTGAGAGCTCCCTTAATTTCAAAATAATAATAATAATCTGTAGGAAGGAAGGATCACATTTTTCAGTTCAAAGGGAGGCTTCTGCTTTCCTTAGCAAACACCTGTTTTTCAAACCAGGACAGTGTCCTTGTCAGAAACTGGAAATACATGGGCACCACTAAACAACTCCTAGACCAGAAGGCGAAAGTAATTTCCATAGAATGGAGTCTGAGGTGAACTGCCACTTAGAAACTTTGATCTGACACATCTATATCACTTAGCTCAGCCAGATCAGAGTCAGTGTCATTCTACTTGTTCCTAATCCCACCTTGCTAGCTCATGCACACAGCTGGCTTTACAATCTCACAGCCCACTGTATTTCTTTGACCCTTAAAATTCCAATTTTACATGATTACGTGACACTGAGTAATAATGGCAGAAAAAATGTGAGAAGGAAAAAGTTAATTGGAGATTTTTTGTGGTGGATGTTTGTCATCGGAGGCTTTATGGCTGAGAGCTAAGTGCTCCAGCCCCTACTCCCTCTGAAGATCTTATTGGTAGCATATTGTGGAGTCTGGTTTTGTAGTGTAGTATTTATGAGAATCACTGCCCATTAAATCCCAGACTTTCTTTTTTGATAAGTAATACTTAGTTTGTAAGTTGTAAAACATGTAACAGCAATTATAACTTGGTAATTATAAATGGGTTGGATAACTAATACTTATTGAGGGTGTGTAAAGGTAAGAAAGGAAAAATGCCTGTAATTTCATAAAAGCTTAGCAAAAACAGAAGGTGGAGAGAAGAGATAAAGGTGTTAAATATTGCTAATATTTGCTTGCTAATTATTATAGTTCCTTTTTTTTGAAATGAGAGGTGTTTTGCTTATGGTTTCTCATATAAAATGCCGTTCTCTGTATCAAACTAAATAGGAATGCCTGATTTACTTGAAAATAGTCACAATGATCTTGGCAGATTAGACATCTACCCATGCTGCATGTACCATGCTGGAGTGAACACTTTCGGAGTCAAATATAATTTCCTATAATCATGAAGTCTTCTCTATTAGCTCCCCTCCTTGGCTGTGAAGAGAGATGCTCAGCCCTAAAGGCCCAGCTGCTGCTGGGCTTTACCAGAAGTTCAGATGCAAAGTAAATTTGCATAGACTGTACCTTTGATTTTTTTTCAGTGCAACACGCTGTAGCATTGCCTAGTTTTCTCCCAGGAGCTGCATCCATCTTTGGTTGTGATCTCTAGATGGGCAGACTCCTAGAGCTAATACTAAATGTATTTCACATTGTTTGAACAGCGCTTTTGTCTTTAGGTTGGGCTCCATACCCATGCTGTGATGCATGCTTAAGTAAATTGTCCCAAATACACAAGAACTTATTCAGAACTTGCTCCCCCTTTTATGTTCTGCTCTGAAATGAGCGTTCATAGGGGTTCCTGTTGGCCAGTGCCACCTCCTGTCCTGCCTTCTGGCTACCTCCTGTTGGCTCTCACTGGAAGCAGTGAAGCTTTCAGCATAACAGATTAGACCTGGTCTATGTAGTGAATTCTACATTTAAATGAAAAGTGAGAAACAGTTACAAAATCAATTTTCAGCGGTTTGCTGAACATTAGCTCTGTTCTCAATGGTCCCTTTGCAATTCTCCAGCTTCAAGAGAAGAAAATTAATTCCCTAATTCCTCTAACTTCAGAGTAAACCTAAAGGAAATGTACAGCTTCCTTAAAGGATATTTTATCTCATTTTCCTTTTTTTCTGTTCTATTTAGTGAAAGAGTAAATTCTGTATTATTATCTTAACATACCTATTTTGTATACATTATTTATTCCACTCCAGCCTAGCTCTGCAGGGGCACATTAAAGCCTGCTCCTTCCAGCCCAGCATCCTCAGAAATTGTGTCAGCTGCACCATGAAATTACTGTCTGCAGGACTTGCCCTACTCTCCAGTACACACTGTACTCCAGAAGGAACGGAAATGTATTGGAACTTTATGCTTGGGTCTGATCACCTGGGCAACCTCTGCAGTTCCAGAGCCTACATGATGACACTTGGTTAGTGATGACTGAACCTTTGTCAGTGATGACACTGAGGAGCTTCTGGAGCTACCCAGCCTTCTGCCTGCCAGCGTACCTGCCTTGGCACACCTGGTGCTTGGTTTTTCCTCAAAGAGACCCATCCCTTCCACCTTGCACTTCCTTTCTGAGTTGAACTGCAGAGCTGGAACATAAAGCCCCTTTTCCTGAGTATCTGGTTTTAAGGGAGGACCTTGGACTATGAAGCAGTGCCAGGGTTATCACCAGCAGCTTAAGTGTGTTCTTTTTTCAGATCACACGTGACCTTGCTTCACCTTCAGACCCTGCGCTAAGCTTTCTGCTAAGTTAAATAGCACTGCAGTGTCTGGAATTATGTCTCCATTTAAAAGCTTAAAGACAATGGCCAAGAGCACTAAGTTGAAGTCCAAGGAAAGATGGACCAAGTACAGTGGTGATGCCAAGGCACCTGAGATGATTCCTGTCTTGTAAAGTGTGACAAATCAGTGTGACAAGTCTGCCATGCCCTGCTGGGTGCGGTTATCATGGGGCAGTGCCTCCCACGCCATGCACTCAGCTGCCTGTAGGCTGCACTGCTACCACACTCATCCACACAGCCTTCGAGTGCCACAGCTATCTTATCTAGAGGTGATAACATCACAAGCATTAAGGAAGCTTCCCTGTCTGACCCTCAAGGAGCCACTCTGGCAGTCACTCTTGCACCATCAAAACCCCTTCACCCCTACACTCACAGTCACACCTGGTTTTCTCACTAGCTCAACACAAGGTTTCCTGTGGCAGAGTCTGAGATGTCTTGAAGAAGCTATCATCTACAAGAGTTCAACCTGCAGCTGGCACTGTAGGTGCACTATGAGCTACTGGCACTAAACATACTCCTTGACACCCAGGTTGTGCCCAGTGCTCCTCATGCTCCAGAGACCATGTGCATCCTCCATGGGCAGCATGTCCCTGTGCTCTCGGGAAACATGCTAAATGGCTACTTCCTACTCTTGGGCTCTGGTGTTTCAGGACATGTAATGTCTATGTGTTTGTGCTCTGCTTTCCTCAAGAGACAGTCATGCATATGACTTTGTTGTTGACTTAATTAAGTGATGGCTTGTCATTTAATATTATTCTTCTTTGGTATCTGTAATTTACAGAAACTTAATTTCTTTCTCTTTTTAACTGGAAAGTAATTAACTTTTATTCATCTTTATTTTCTTGAGTAAATGGTAACTTAATTGAAATACTAAATTATTTGGAATATGTTCATTTTGTCTACGTGGTAAGTCTTCCTGAGTACATGATAAATAATAATGTACGGACTTAGAGCATTCTTGTGGAATGCTGGTTCTTTTCCTTTGGTGATCACATTAGAGGAAAAAGTTATTTATAAAAATTCAGTAACTAAGTACATGTGTGGTCTCACTACAACTTTCTTCTAGTGTTGGGTTGCTTATTTACTGGTGTGTTGAAGATTTAGAATTCATTTGCACTCTAGACTAGTTCATTGGACTGCAAACATCATGTTTCACATCAATTTGCTTTTTCCCCACAGTGACTGCAAACTGTTGGAAGCAATAGGCCTACTAATAGGTTTGTTCGTGTACAGGTAGGTGAGGTGAAGTCACTTTAGTTCGTGTTACTGGAATGTTGTAACACAGAGAAAAAGCTGATACAGTATATGGGAAAGGCTTGGTATATATTTTTTTTCAGTGACAACTGACATCAGGGTTGGCTTTGGCTTTGGTTTTTAGTTAATACTGCCATTTAACAGTCTTTAATAGTGCTACTAAGTCTGTTTGGTGCTTTTAGCTTAGATTTTCTCCTGTGTGGGATGTGCAGTCAGCCTATTATTTCAGGTAAAAGATTTCTTAATCCCTAAAAGTGAGAGTTCTGAAGCGAGCCGTTACTGTGTTAGCCATTACTAATTAGAGAATTAAAGGTGTGGCAAAGGTATGGTAAAAAAAATTCTCTTAGAGAAGCACGATTAACTTCAGCATCTCTATTCACTAAAGATAAATCAGGGATTATTTACAAGTGGAACTATTATTTCTGGCCAAAGGGAACAACAACTAAATTTTACTATCAGACAGTGCTCAGCTTGAGAGTTCTGTGTAACTTGAAGTGTGATGGTAGCAGCAGCAGGGATCAGCCTCTACTTCAACTCCCTTTGCACCTGTCAGTTGCAAGACAGCCATCCTACTTCCCAAAGACCTCCAGGCAACTGCTGAGCCATAATCTGAAATCTGTACCTAGAGCCAGTTAGCAGAAATTACAAAAAACAATGTATTGTTTTACACATCGTAAATACGGTGATTTGGGTAAGCATCAGTAAAGTTCTGACACTGTTAAAGGAAGATATGCTTCACCAATATGTTAATTAATTTTAAAAAACTGATAAGCTTATGGAGGGAATGAAGCCTACTGATGCAATTACTTGGACTGTCAAGACCTGGAAAGTCCATGAGTAGCATGGTGATTATATCTGATGATGAAACAAAGCTCTTTCGAGTATTAAAGACAGACTGTGCAGAGTTGTGAAGAGCCATAGTTAAAAAGTGGGAGAAGGAATACAGTGCTCACAGATGCAGCAACAGAGCAGATGGAAAAAAAGCTGACATCACCCACCACTCAAGGTATTTGGAATTACATTCATTGGGACTCTTCTGTGGTAGTCTCAGATCGGTGCTATGCAATGATTCAAAAAGCAAAGTGCTTCTCAGAAATCATTAAGAAATAAACTGAGAAAAAAACCCCAGCATTATGCTGAAGTATAAATCAATGTTGTATTAACATCAACAACTGGTTTTGGTTCTGGTCTTTGTCTCAAAAAAAAAAAAGTAACAGTGTTTGGAATGCATCAGAAAATGGCAAAAGGGTTGAGTTGAATCTATGGACCATTCTCAGAGACTGGTGACCAGATTTGATGGACTTTGGTCCCTTTTGAACATTTTTGTGTTTAAAAATTCTTATAATTCAACCTTTGGTCAGTATTACTAAATGGCCATGAGGACGGGATTTTCCCTTCCTAGAGAAAAAAAATTAAGAAAGTAATAGTCTAGTGTGGAATATGAGATTTTTCTATATCTTCTTACTAGAGAAGTGCACCTCAAAAGAAAAAGCATGTTTGAAAATGTTTGGCTCACATAAGGTGGTAGTATATAAAAATATCAAACAGAGCAAACTGGAAAGTGTTTCTTTTTATATTAAATTTTAGGAGCTTAAGTGAGTATGTTTGACTTCAAAATGCAAATGTTTTGTGTAGAGTATATACTCCTCTTGCTCCACAGATTCCCAAACGTGCGATTCCCCATTCTGTGTTGGATGACATGAATTGCTGTGAGTGATGACTGAGAGAGGAACTTCTTGATGTTTGGGAGAAGGCTGGCCTGGTGATTATCCCCTTGGAGAAGTTTGGTATCCCTCCTTGTAGTGCTCATAGTGCACTTCAATGCCATTCAAGACCCACATTCAACCGAAGCAGAGTAGGCATAATATAAGTGACATCTGGTACTTTGGGGTGGAAGTGAATGAAAGGCCTGGTGGAAATTTCTCTTAGGATTTCTCTCTCTAAGGATTTCTCTTAGGAAATTTCTCTGCAGGCTTGTGAAGACTTGAGGAGATCCAGTCCTGGTGAATACAAGGAAAAGCCTGTAGATTTCATAATCTAGATTTTGTAATGTGCATCAGTGCTTTGGGGTCTGGTACCCAACACCTGACTTCAGCATTTGAAGACTAAATGTTGAAGGGAAAACCAGAACTGTCGGGGGAAATAAATGAAAATGGAGAATCTACACTTAAAGAAGACTGAATTTGCAAATATGGCAGAAATTATGTTTATAGAAGGAATCCAGAAGTGTTGTTTTATATATTAGGTACTATACTAATAAAGTGTCCCTTGTAAATACCAAAACCGTGACATTCAGCTATTAGAGAGAAAAGGAAAATACTCTTGAGTGTAGTTTTGTCTCAAGCACATGGGCGTCAACTACATGCCCAGATTTTTTTTTTTTTCCCGTCTCTTACCCTTCAGTCTTGCTTTATGTAACTTTGCAGAAGTTTGGTCAGAAAGGAGGTGTGACAAAAGATAATAAATAATTATTTTGCTTTTATCACGATGAAAATCACCTAAATTCCAATAATTTGTCGTACTGTTTTTGTTACTGTACACCAGACAAACACAAGTCTGGGTGATATTTTGCATCAGCAATGGTGTAATTGATGTGATGTGATGGAAAATATTGCATAGGAGAGTACCTCATTTACTGCGTCTTCTGAAGTTTTCAACTAATTAATAATTCTTCAGTTTTGGTCCAAATTATGAAAAATTTTATCAGAAACAGTGAACATCATTCTTCATCATCCCAGAAAGATTACACTGGAAGGTGAAACAAGAGCAGAGAATGACTCAGTACAGCTATTCAGCATGGTTCTCTCTCCATACCAGAGCAAATAACTCATTGAATGTGGCCAAAACACTACTGCCTTGGGATGAAAGGACACTCTTGGGGCTGAAGACTTCACTGTCAATCCTTCTGTGTGTTACAACTTCGGCAATTATCCTTATGTTTTTATTGTTATTACAGTTTTTCTGAATAGAAAGCTTCCCTCACCTGTAAATTAGCTCATCGGCTATTTAGCAGTGACTGACCTTAATTACTGTCTGTTCTCATGATGCCTGCCAGCATTGTTTACACTGTCACACACACGTGGGACTTTTGCCAGCTGTTGTGTGACATCTGGTTGTCATCGGACATCATGTGCTGCACAGCCTCCAACCTACACCTTTGTGTCATAGCACTGGACAAATACTGGGCTATCACAGACACTTTGGGATACACCAAACCCTGCACTGCTGGCCAAGCAGCCCTGATGAGTGCCGTGGTCTGGATGATATTTATCAGTATCTCTGTGCACCACTTTCTTTTCAGATCAGGAATGAAATGAAGACCGGCCATTGCATTTAGCTTTGCCGCCTTTCAGCAGGTATACTTTACAGAAGTGCTGTGTGTTATGCACGGTTTTTCCTGAGATTTAGGTACATTTATGTGCAATTTGCTTCACAGAGTGCAAACTGTCCATGGTCAGCAAAATGTGGCAGGAGAGAAGCACTTGCTGGATTTGTCATCCCTATGTCTAAGGCATTTAGCGCAGTGCCAGAGAGAAGGGGACATTCAGGGCATTTTTTTTCTCACACTTTTCTGTGCGAGACGTCTCTCTAGATCTTTGGTCCTTGCAAAGCTGAAGCATGCATTGTGGTGCTTCGAGAAGAGAAGCACCCTGCACAGACTGTGGCGATCTAGCGGCCATGCCTTACGGCCTGATTTTACAGGTGGCAAAAGAAAGAGGACTGGCCCTTGAATGTGGTGCAGACCCAAGTTTCAGAGGGAAGGTCCAGGCAAGCTTGATGTGTGGGTGCAGTTTTCTTATGCGAGATGTGGCCGAGAAGCTTTCCGTTTATATTCAGATGACAACAAAATGCAGAAGGGTATGGTACAGAGGATTTAGAAGAAAATTGCACCTCCTGGGCATCTTTCATGTTTTGTCTGAAGCAAAACCTAGGAGCAGAGTGTTCTGTGTGAAAAGTAGGCGATGGTTCGCCTCCAGCAGAATGAAGGAGCAGCGGGACACAAACAGCAAAGCTGCAGAGCACCGGGCTGGTGTGCACAGCGTACTGGGTGTAAGAAAAGGGCGGCTGCCACTGCCCTTGCCAGCCGACTGGAGAGTGGCAAGGTGTAATGAAGCAGTTAAAGAGAGCTACTTGTGCTGCTGCCTATTCCTCTTCCAGCCCTCTGTGGGAAAACACTGCGCTTGCCGTTTGGCTTTGAGATGCGGAGAACATATTGGTAGGTGCAATGAAGAAAGAATGGCAAGAGTGACTGAAGGACTTTGATGTGGCATAAGAGTGCTACATTGTATCTCCTGAGGTAATTACTTTATAATTTTTTCTTTTTTGTATTTTTCTATTTGAAAGTGTGCGAGATATAAGAGACTGCCTCTGCGATCATGGCTCTTTCACCCATAACATCATTTCTTTGCCCAGCATATCATAAAGACAGTAAAAGTACAGTAGTTTGGCAGCTGTTTCACCCAGCCTGCACAAATTGCATTGTTGCAGTACTGAGCATGTTTCTGTAAGGCAAAGGGATGTAAAATGTCAGACTTTGAAAAAACTCTAAGTGCTGTGAAGTGCCTTATGTTCTCAGCCTCCAACATCAAACAGTTTAAGGATCTTCTTGGGTTGACCCTGTTGAGAAACTGAACTTTTACAAGGAATTGTATTATCAAGATTACATCAGTTATACCTAAATAATAAAGTCATCTATTATCTTGTGATTGCCTTGAAAATCATAAAACCTTAATGAGTAAAGACAAAAATCAGTGTGGGTTTAGAGATCTGATAGAAGTAAATACCAGACTGATTTACAAAATTAGGACAGCTTGCTTGCAGAAGGTGGGAACTTGGATGGCAGAATTCTGGCAGAAGGACAGGAGATCTGGACACACACCTCTTCCCAAGAAATATTTTAGTGATCTTGACTGCAAATTTGTCCGCTGTGGAAATATTTCCAAGTGCTTCTGATATGACTGGCCAGCAGGCACCGCTCTAAGATCAGCAATTGCTTGGCTGCTGTGGCATTTGACAAAGAGCTCATCACAGTCCCTTCCAGTTTTCATTTACGTTGGAAAGGTGTCCTTATAGTTCAAGGTGCCAGTCTGGAGTGTATTTTCATGCTTCTTGACACAGGGAAGGGGTTGCACAAGACTTCTCCTGGGTTTCAGGACACACAGAGGTAGAAATGAAGCATTGCTGGCAGGTAGTTAGACAGGAGGAAGGTAATTTTGACAGATGATTAATTAATGCTTTGTGCTTGGGGGTTTCTGGAGGAGCTACCTGCAAAGAACAGGAAAAACAGATTTCCTGAGGAAAGGCTTCTGCTTACTGAATTGGATTTTAGCCCTTGAAGTACTCAGTGACTTGCAACCAAATGCCCTTGTGCAAACATGGTCTGTGTACTCCTCAGCCACATGTAGACAGGACCTGTTCAAATGCACTCCTTTCAATACAACTGCAACACCCTCTGTCCCCCTGTCCCCCATCCCACCCCTCACTGCCTTTCCCTCCATCCTCTGGTCGTACTGGTTTTGACCTCAGGCTATTAAAGCAGTGCAAAGCTCGAATATTGTAGAATAACTCAAAACTCTAAAAGCCTGAATATTGCAGACTAACTCTAATTAAACCTCCCAGCCACAGAGGTAAACAAGTACAGCTGGAACAGACTGAATTTTTCCTTTACTTTTTACTTACTGAATTTTTCCTTTTCCAGCCTTCTGGACTTAGACCAGAGCAGGGGTCCTGCTACCTCCCTGGAACAGGTAAGGGAGGGAGTTGTTAGGAAGAGGGCAGAGAAGGCGCAGCTTTGTCACCATCTGAGTGACCTTTGTGTTTTTTGGACTGAAGTGGGACCATTTCCTCTGTGTGCTGACATTTGCTCTAGCCCTGTCCTTCTGTTGCTTTCTTCATCTCCGTTTAACTTTGTAATTGCCTTTTGTTTTACTGGTTTACTCCACCCATCCCCAGGCTCCTTCCCTTCAACATCTCCGCTCCAGGAATTGCTCTGCATGAGTCTGGCTAGCACTGGAGGCAGAGAAAGGACAGCCATTGGTCTGCTTTTGTTACTCACTTCTCCTCATTCCAGTATGTTGGGTCTATCTTCTTTGAGACCTCAAGCCACTAAAGGCTTCTGTTTGAGGAGGGAAAAAAAAAAAGGTATGAGAATCTCTTTTTTTCCCCCTCTTCTTATTGCTCTGCAGTTCTGGGGTACTCAGAGCTTGACCTCTGTGGATTCTCACACCCTGGCTGGAGCTGCAGGATAGTCATCTATTGAATAGCACATAATTTCTTACTGGTATTTTGTGCGTCATTTTGATACCATGTTTATGCAGTTGTTGCTTGAAAACAGCACGTTGTGAGTTTGGCTCGACCTCCTCTCCCCTCTCCTCCACCCCATTCTTGCCCTCTTGTCTTTGTTTTGTCCTAGTTTTGTCATGATCTAGACAGACTGGAGACTTCTTGGCTCCAGAATACCTGCATCTGTAATGCAAGAAAATAAGTGGGAAAATGCTTAATCTTTTTCCATTGGACTGAAATCCTACAGGTTCCTTAATCTATTACAAAGTCACATAAAGGGCATAGGTAGCATTTCTTTTTCTTCAGAGGTCATCTTTAAGAGGGGTGAGAGGTGGAGCAAAGACAATTCAGTTGATAAATCAAGAAACCAAGAGATAGGTTTCCTGATTCCTGCTCTTGGAAATCTTCTGCCACTTGTTATCTGTCTCATTCAGAGCTTATAATTTTTTTTGTCAAAGTTTACCTAGCTGTTAAAAGAATAGCTGTTGCACTTTCCTGCAGGAGGTGATTATGGAAAAGGTAACATTTCCCTTAATGACTGAGCTGCAGTCGATTTAATTTGCAGTTTGTTATGAAATGGTAGGTGTTGTTTTACCTCTCTTCATCCCCAGGCTGGGAAAACAAGCACAGAGAGTTCCAGAGATAAATGGTGAGCTAAATTATTACAGGCCTGGCTCCCAGGGATGGTTTGAGGATTAATGGTTGTTTGTACAGCACTTCAAGATCCTTAGCTGAAATCTGTTTTGAACTCTGGGGCATTTCAGGCTGCAGGTAGTGGGTACCCCCAGGCTCTGGCAGAGGCCAGTACTCAGAGTATATATCATATCTTTTGAAGCAGACATGCAGCTCCAGAGATGTGGCTGGCCAGGCTCATAGGGAAGGTTTATTTTAGATCTGGGAAGTGTTCCTATGTAGAGTGGGAAGGTGACAGGGAGGACCTGTCCCTTCAGGCTCATTTCTTTTAAGCAGATGAGGCTGCTTGAAAGAGAGACCTGAGGATGATTACATCCGGTAAATGCTTCTCTAGCCATCTTTCTGGTCTTTCTGTTGATTAGCAGTGTCCCAGCTGGGAAGAAGTCAGTGCTCAGCTGTCAGGGATGTAAGAAGCAAATAGCTTGAGTTGCCTTATGCTGCCAGCCAGAGCTTCCTTGGTCTTTTCTCCTCAGGACCCCATGAGTGACCTTCAGTTTGCATTAAACCAGAACACTGCATTTCAAGACATTGGGGCTAGTATTCCATGACTTACCATAACTTCTTTAGACTGGGACATTATCTGTCATTATCACAATTGAGGAAAATTTCCGTCGGGTACCTGCAAAGTATTGGAGTGCCAGCCTGGCTTTTACAGCCCTAGAAGGAAGTGCTGAGAGCATTGCTTTCTAATTTTGCAGCAGAGATTTTTAAAGGGGAGACTGTACTGTGGGAAGCAGTGTAAGATTGAAATTCATCCAGCCAGCTTGCACTTGTTTGACTACAGAAGAATCCATCAAGGGCCAGGCACTGTGGGAAAGTTCTCCCCATCCTGTGGAAGGAGCGCATGCATTTGGGAAGGTCCTTGAGTGCAGCAACCACCCAAGGTGCAGGAGGTAAGAATCTTTCCCTGTGCCTCAGGAGTCCCTCAGGGTGGTGCAGGGAGTTCAGTGCTCCCAGCATGGTCCTAAGCAGCAGCTGGTGGTGCTATGTGACAAGGCTCTTATGGCACTGAGGTACAGGGACTGTTAGGGGATTAACTGTGTCCCTGCAGTGACCATGGGGAAATGGGACAGGACATGTTACGGCTGGGGAGCCTGCACTGAACACATGCAATAAGTCCACCCCAAATCCTTTACTACTCATCTCATAATGTGGGGGAAGGGAGAAGGGAGAACAGCTTATCTTATGTAGTCAGGGATCTCACCAGTGCCATTATTTCCCATCTAGTTGTAGAGCATATGCTGGGGAACAGATATATCATCTGATATTTGTCAAACTTTTTTTTTTTCTCTTCTGAAGCATTGAGTCCTAGTTAGAAGCAATGCAGATAAAAGTGTCCATTCCCACCACCCCTGTCTCTGGAGAGCAGCACAGTGGAGAGGAATGAAGGGTAACGGGATTACTTAGCATTATTTTATTATGGAGACAGTGTGAGGATGGGGGAGGAACACATGGAAAACACTATGACAAGATGACACAGATAGTGCTTACGCTGGGGAGAACAAACCCAAACAGACTTCAAGAGACAAATAGGTAGAATAGGAAGAAAGATGAAAACGAGACTGAGCAAGACAGGCAAGGAATGGCAGAGCCACCTTTTTCTAGTTTATCCAGGAAGTGGCACGAGCAGACCTGGGGCTCTTCATCCATGAAAAAAACCAGCCTTCTGCACACCATTCTCCCATTTTCCTGATATCTCTGCTTTTGCTCCTCCAGGCAACCATTAATCTAATATTAAGCCCCTTAACCTCTTTAATTGTTCCCTTTCAGTGTCAGCTGGTTTCCTATTAACCTTTCAATCTCTCAGTAATGCAGTTACTTCTGACTCCAGCTAGACCCAGCTCTAAAGCTTTACCTCTGGCAGTGAATTTTCCAAGCTTTCACTTTTTTTTCTCTTTCTTTTCGGTAATGATTATTACTGCTGTTAAGGAGCCAGTTTGAACCAGCCTCTAAGTGCACGAGGCTGAACCAGTTGGAGTCTATAAATAGCCCTTCGCTAACCTTGTACCTTATTTCATTAGGTTGATTGGCTTCCCTCTTCCACTTCATTGCACCTCTATCTCTTTCTCTCTCCCCTCTCCATTATTGATGCTGGTTCTTTTGTTACTATCCGAGACACCTGCTTGTTGATAGGATAGTGGATCAACCCCAGGTCTTTCCCTTCTGAACAAAATAGTGTTGTTGCTGAAGAAGTTTCATGACAGAGGGAAGGCACAGGGTGAGGCAGGTCTGGGACAGTATGTGAGAAATTGCCCATGCTGTGCAATAGCAAAGTTGTGTGGCTGAGCACCAGTCCCAGGGACAGAGTTTGCCACTCACAGGCTGGTGGATTTCTCCTGTGACACACAGCATGATTATACTTGAGTGAAGTCTCCTGTGTGAACCCCACTGTGCTGTATCACAGACAAGGCATGTGCACAAGAACAAATGGTGCTGCAGTACAAATCAAAGAGATGTACAGATCCCAGAACTGTCTGCTGTACCTGAGACCAGTCCTTTGGCCATTTTGACATCATTAGTCAATATACTACTGTTGCTTGGCCCTGCAACCTGGTAGAGCATAGTTTGCTTCATTGACCATCATCATGTCTCATCTCAAAAGCATTTTCATGCCATACCTCCTCTAATTCACCTGCTTCTTCTAGTGCTAATAAAGTTCCTGAACTCTGCTCAACCCTGATGCTTCTCCCTACAGGCTGTTCTTTTCCTTTTTTTTTTTAATACAGTGAATGTTTGCAAAGAAGACTGAGTTAAGCAATTGCATAAGCTGACCTGAAATCTCTGGGGCCAGTGTAAATCAGAGCTCAACTTCACAAGTCTTTGTCTTGAATGGCATTTGCAAACTGCTCCTGTGCAGTGATGCAGTGGGGCAGAACATCTGCCAATGCTTCACAAGTACTGGGGGTGCTATTGCAGTACCATAACAGATTTTGTTTGGTGGATTCAGCAACAACCATTGTTTCTACAGGTGGGGAAGCACCATCCCAATGCAGAAGAGCTGGGATCAAGGATCCAGGCCATTTTGCTCCCTGAAGAAAGACAAGTTCTTTCCCTGTGAAGCCTCCTTTTTCCCCAAAGAGAGAGACTTAGAGGAAACTTTTCCAGTCTCTGCTTAGGCTGACGTTTACAGCCTTTTGCTTCAGCTCAAATAAGGATTTGTGTGTCTTAAAGCTCTTCTGTTTTTTCTAGTTGTATCATTTGTCTAACACCAACTGTTACCTTTCCCTGAGCGTCCTGCCTCAAAATCAACAGCAACTTACTAAAATAATAGGAGCCATTCTCTTCTGCTCTCTGTACAGCTCTGTGTGTTCCTACTTGCTCACTTACTGCTATTCCTTGTTGTTGGAAGGGCAGATTCTGGCAGCAACGAGCCTTTGTTTTATTTTCTGGCAAACAACCTCAGTCTGCAACAAGACAGGAAAGGCAAACAGTGAAGAAACAAGAGCTGGTAAAACTGGGGTTAGAGGAGAAAGTTAACTTCTGGTGGCTTTGTTTTTTTAAGTTTGGTGGGGGAAAGGTTTTGTAAAAGCACTGTGTGTGGAAAATCAAAGCCCTCCATCCCCTCTAGGGCAGCTGGAAACTGGTATTCACACTCATTCAATAATACAGGTTCCCCAGGATGGCTGTGTTCTCATTTTCCATTCCCCACAGCCTCCTTGTCTTTATGTTTATCCTTCTAAATTCCCATGCCTTGCCTTTGCTCCTGTGTCTTTTAGGTACCCAGGTCTCAGCAGGAAAAAGGATCCTCCCTGAGGGCTGCAGCAGGGCTCCAAGGTGGTCACTGGGGCAGTGCTCCCTCCCTCCTGCCTTTCAGCCCTGCCAGTTACCATTTAGTTCACTGTGAGTTATGGAGGGAGCTCAGGAAACTCTGCATGTCAGGGCTCTGGGTGCCTCATGGTGAGCAGGTTGACGGCTGACTCACACCTTGTCTGTCCTTAGGAAGGCTTGGGCTCAGGCCAGGATGTTGCCCATCATTTATGGTAGAAAGAGGGGGCCCAGGAGCCTTTCTGGTCTCTGAGGCCAGTTAGCACCCTCCTGACAGAGGCCCAGCACAATAAGGGGCACAACCTGGCCCTAGAAGAGGACCCAGGGGCTGAGTCAAGCTGAGTACCACTCTCCCCCATATACTGCTCACATACTGTCATGGTTTGGGGGTTGTCAAGAGTCCCTTTAAATTTCCCAGCCCAGCTGCCCTTCACGGAGGGTCCCTTGCTGCCTACTGGAATTCAAAGCCCACGGAAAGGCCATTTGAACTGCTGATGAGCCCGCTGCCCTTCTGCAGCGGGCACTGTGCTGTCCCTGGCTGCAGGGAAAGGGGAGCACAACTGACCTGAACCAGCAAAGCTGGGCAGGATGGAGGCTGTGTGGTTGCAGAGTGACATCTCTCTGTCCTGCTTGCTGAAAAACCTGCCTCTCGGTGAAGGTGATGGGGAGTCCTGTGGAGCAGAACACATGTTCAAAGGGGAAGCTGATGGCAGAGGTAATGCTCATTGCAGAGCCACCTCTGCTTTTTGATCTGTATTATGACAGGTGAATGGTATCAGACCCATCATTAGCTACAGTCCAGTTGCTCATTTTGCCTGGTTTGTATGGCCAGTCCCATCTATTCCCCTTCTCTTCAGAAGCTTCCTAAATATTTGTCCCAGTGACCAATCATATGACCCCACTGTAGCAATGTGATACGGCTTTAGCTGTGCTAATCAGCTTAGCTTGGGCTCCTGACCCTTGTCATCTTATTTTAGGAAAAAACTTTACACAGTGCCTGGTAAGGGCTGTTCAGTCCAGAGGATTTAAATCAAAAATGAGAAATAGCAACACAGAATTTCACTTTTTTATTTTGTAGCCAGAGTTCAGTTAACCATTACTCTGATTTGTTATTTCTCTAGGAGGAGTTGAGCTTTGAATAATACACAAAGAGTGCAATTTCATGACAAAATATTTGACTCTTGACTGTTAACAAAAAAGCACCCCAAATAGTAAATGCTGAGTCCTTTGGCTGAAGCACTTAAGAGATGTTCAGTCATCCAAAAGGACTAGGACACTGAATCCCTTCCTTCCTTTCTCCTTCTAACTTTAAATGAGGCCCTTTAAAGCAAAATGGGCTCTAGAGAATAGTGTCTGGAGCAGGGGACTGAAAATATGTGCCTTGAACCTCAGGGGGTTTTGTTAGGAAGACATCAGAAGACAGATGGGACTGAAGATAAATATATTCTTGGAATGTTTTTTTCTCCACAGAGCGATGTCTCAACTCCAAAGCAGCAGCAGAAGTCAGAGGTGAATTAGCAGCCAAGAGCAGCCAAGATCCCAGATCATCAACTGCTCATACTGGTGGGAGAAAATGTGCTGAAAGCCAAGCCTTTTTCTAATGCTCCAAGAGTGCAGCACAAGTTCTACGTACAGTATATGAATATATGAACTACACCATACATTAACTACATCACATCTATAGGAACTTGTTTTATTAGAGACAGGACATAACAACCTTCTCTGCACAATCTCTCAAGGGAACAGACTGGTTTTGTAAGGGAGAGACAGATGAGGACAAACTATACTTGGATAAAAGAACAACTGGAAATATGTTGTGTAAGAGGAGGGTCTGGCAGAAACTGAGCACTTTCCAAATCTTGAGAACTTCTGCCCGTGGTAACTTCTGTCATCAACCCTGATGGTGAACATCCCATGGGCTGCCAGGGCAGGGAATGTCTCCAGACCTGCCTGAGGGCTTTCCCAGTCCAGCTGCTGCAGCATCCTCCCAAATTTCTGAAGTACCATCTGGATGTAACAAGAAGATCTTCAAACTCCTGTTTGCCACATCTTCAGCCCTTCCCCCACCCAATGAAGCATGACTTTGAGTGAGTTCATCATCCTGCTTTCTCAGCAGGTGAAAATATCTTCCTTTTTAGTGTCCCTGGGAAGACATGGCAATTGCTGAGGTGTAATAGCAGACTTTGAACATCCTCAAGGTTTTTGAACTTGTATTGTCCTCTTGACACCCATGACTTGAATACAGTCTGGAACTGATTAACTTGGCTGCTCCAGTCTCTGGAAGGGAATGTTCTTTCTGCAGTTAAATATTTACTTATCACTGCTCATGGACCAGGCATTACAGAAGCCTGTGCAACATTTGCATTTTCTCTCCATAAACTGAAAAAGGAGTGTCCCCCATTATTTCCGTGCTGCCACTTCCATCCATCATGGTACTCCAGTCATGTCCTGTTCAACCTATCTATGTTCTTATATTCAGCAACATTCCTAAACCATGAGATTTGTAGCCCACACTATGGGGAGACCACAGTGCACATTCAAAATATTCCTTGGTTCCAAAGTGCATCCTCAGAGAACAACATGAGTCCAGTTTCTGAAAATCATGTGTCTTTAGCACTTGCAAGTGCCTTTGCATGACATTGCTTGGGGAGAGGTTGAGTTCTCCCCTACCCAGTTTTCCACTGGCAGACAGACTTTTATGATGGAAATAATTTCTATCTTAGGCAGCACCACAGTGAAATGGCAAAAATGGGAAAATCTGAAGTGTTGGTAGGGGCTTTTAGCAATACTAAGGTATTCCCATCTTCCTTCCAGTTCCTACCTGCTGTAAGTGCTGAAGTGGGTACCTTTGACATGCCAATGTACCCAAGTTACCTTCTCTGCTGCTGCCCAGCATCAGACTGCTCTATCCTGACCATGGCAGGCCAGAGAGAACTGTTTGCCAGCCCCAGGACTGGGTCTGGCCCCCAGGATAGCAGCAGGTTGGCACTGTTGGAGTGCTGGGAGTGAGGAGAAGCTGGGAGGTGTTTTGGCTCCATTCAGGGCTAAACAAACAGAGCAGTTTTTGCCTGGGAATAGGTGCAGTCCCTGACCATGCTGGTGACCCAATGGTGTCCCCGTTGCCCCTCATTGCAGGGGGAGTCTCCTGTTTCCTGTGGCTCAGGCATAGACTCCTTTTTTCTTTTTTTTTTCCCCACCCCCTTGGCACCCAACAGTTAGCTTACCATTTCAGTCACCAATGACTGCAACCAAAAAATAATACTACTGTACACAGGATATAACTGTGCTTAGTTAATCCATAGGAAAATCCCACATCGGCACACAAAAGGTAGAGACGCTTGTACATTTTCCCCTAAGGGCCTTAGGCAATGGAAATTTTCTCAAGCTTCATTCATTAATGGAATAGATGAGCAGTTATGTAAGGTCACATGAGGGAAGTGGTTGGTCTTTGGTCAATGAAAGTTAGTCACACATCACTGAGCTGGATGGCCCTGGGAGGAATTGTGGAGCCACCTTTTGTATGTTCAAAGGCTGAAGAGGGAGATCTTTAGCTGTAATTCCTCACTATGCTCTGAGCTTGGGCACCGATTTACAGACCTGGCATTTCAGGAGGCATGTGGTGCTGCTAAGCAAAAAAGCAGGAAGTTGAGGTGTGTTGAGATCCTCCACACTTTCCTCTTCCTTCAACTCTCCTCTGAAGGAATTAAGCAACCACCTGATGGTCTTGGGGTACCAGTGTGCATTGGTGCATCCCCCAAACCAGTCTGTTCTTGAGTTACTCAGAGGGTAAGTAAAAGAACATGATACAATTTGGCAGTCACAGGGCAGATAAAATCTGTGTTCGGGCTCTCAGGAGCCATTAGAACATTACTAGGACATTCAGCTGGGGGAGGATTTTCAAGGATCTCTTCAGAAACTTGTCCATTACTGTAAGTGATTTGGACCTTTTCTCTCCCTCTTTGATCCAAGGATGATGCTATCATACAGAATTTCCATGGCACTGACTGTAGGAGAGAAGATAGGGCACTGACTGGCATTCACACTTTTAGTACCCAGTACCATGGTCTGCAGTGGTATTCTCCCACTTCTCACCAGCTCTCATCCTTGTCCCAGGCAGGTCAGTCAAGAGTCCTCCAGTTCTCTGAATTTGGGTTACCCTGGCCTTTGGCTCTTAGCTTCTGCTTTTGGCCTTGCAGATCTGAGTTTTAGACAAGGGTGTCTTGTAGACAAATCAAACCTCATCAAACCTTGTTTGCTCATTTGCTCTAATCCTTGGATGTTGAGTGACCAACCTGCTAGTATACTTTCACCTTGCAGCCCATGTCTTGAAGGTCATTTCAGACCACTGGAGAGGCAGGGTGACAAAGCTTGGCTGACAGCCTCCAAAGGACATGGAGCAGCAGTGACCTGGCACTAGCTATCAGCAAGACTCACAGCCTGATGAGTGCAGAGGGCAGACAAGGCCTGCACAAGAAACTTGTGTCGTACAGGTGGGGAGAATGTGGGTGTCAGATTGTACCTGAACTGTGATCTGATGCCTGAGGACTGGTAAGCAGTCATAACTGTGTAAACCAAAGTGCCTCCCTTATTTGCTGGTATGCCCTGAGTGCTGAGGTTGTGATACCCTGTGAGGAGGACACCTTATAGTATCTGGGAGGGGCTGTGGCATAGATCCGACCCTCTGTAAAAGCCCAGCTGTCTCCCTGAGCAGGTGGTTTCCAGGAAGAGCCACATTCCTGACTGTGAAGAGCTGAAAGCACCGTGTATGGGATATGCCTTAAAATAGACAGAGATATAGGAACAGAATTCAGGTCCCAGGCAATGTGGACTTGATATCATCTCAGGCGTTTGGTCAGGAAGGGAAGTGTTGCTAAAACTACAGCTGCCTCAGCTTTGACTGCAAGTGTCTCTGATAACCTTAGGGTTATTTTCACTCAAGGAAAGGATTCTGGTTGAGATTTTTGTTTTCTTTCCAGCCAAGTTCCATTCTACTTTATTGTTTTCTGCTTTTCTAAAAGCTGAGCTGAGCTTAGATTTCTCCTTTCCCAAAGGTTTGAGATATTGTGGAAAGAGGTCTATCTTATATTTGGAGAAAAATTTAAAATCGCTAACTTTTCAAATTATTGATATTTTGCTAGGGGAGAGGAAGTCCTTTTTGAAATATTTTATTTCAGAAACATTAAAACGGTCTTTTTAGAACCATTTTACTATATGCAGCCTTCTGGTTTTTAACAACTAAGTATTGTATATCTTTAGGGAATTATCTTTTTCTTTAAAGAATGTCTAAATATCTAAAAAAATGTTATGATACATAGAAAAGGGATTCCCTCAGTAGTATTTCAAGCTCGCAAGTTCTCTGATAACACCTTTTCTCCAAAACTTATCTGGTTCTGAGGAACCGGCAATAAATTTGAGAAAAGTTTAGTGAAAAGTTTCCAGCAAATTCTCCTGAAGCATGTATCTTTTCACTGTAAAGAATTTCCTGGCCATTTGCAAAACAAGCAGTGATGGGTTGAAAGACAGAGCTTCTTGATGGCAGCTGGAAAACGCAGTGAGATGAATTTGGGCTCCCATTCACCTTTGCTGCGTAGTTTGGCTTTGCTCTTGGAATAGTTGCTATTTCCAAGATAGTTCCCCATTGAAAATATTCACTGCAGTATCAGTTGTTTTGGTCAAATACTCTGAGCCTGCAGAGTTCTAAGAGCTGTTGGGACAGCACACTTCTGTAAGAAGACCCCAGAACTGCTCAGGGCACAACATCAGTGAGCAGGAGGAGAAATAGGTTTTTCCTTATTGCCCATCTACTTTGCTCTCTCACTGGCACAGCGTCACTGCCTTGCAGTGTCTGCTGGAACGCATGGCACCCAGAGACCATGTGAGTTAATTATTAAACAAAATGGAGTCATTATGCCCTGTGCCACTGCTGTTCTTCACATAAATCTGCTGCACAGTAGAAAAACTATTTCAGGCAATCAAAGAAACCTTTTCAGGATGAACACATTTTTCTCTGCTGGAGAGCTGCTCTCATTTAGAGTAATGCATTTAGTCTCCGTAAAGGTGGGGGGTTTTGGAAAGACAGATGAAAATGATACAGGGCCTCCGGGCACTGATTTCCATGAATTATCTCCCCAACTGTTAACCTAGGTCTGGAGCCATTTCCTTTCAGAAAACACATTTCTACTAGCAACATTTCAGGGCCCGGAAGGAAATATTTACAAGTTACCTTTGGCATTTCAAGGCTAGAACAATTTCCACCGAGCTGCCCTTGAACATCTAGATAAAATATTAACTCCTTGACGAGGGGCAGAGACCCTGGTATGCTGTCAACCAGCAACACAATTAAGGAGACAGTCTCTGGTGAGATAGCATCCAGTACTTTAAAAAGTATCTGTGATTAGTTTCACTTGACTGACGCACAGGAAAACATGAGGACTTACAGGTGAGATCCCCAGATGCCAGCCACTCGGGAAGGGTCCCCTTAGCTGAAATACCAGATCATCCCAGCTCTGGGAGGGGATAGAAGAGAGCTGGTCTAGTTTCTCTGCTGTGAAGCCTTTCTGAAGCCTTTTCTCTTACAGAGAGAGGGAAGAGTATTTCCTCTGTAGCTGCTCAGCCTGGCAGGCATGGGAGGCCCATGAAGGACATGTGCTATGGTAAAAAGGGTGCATGGGCTGAGACCCCAGCAGATGGGGGTCCACCAGCTGCAGGAGGGCCCTGGCTGAGGGGTAGGACCTGAGATACTGGCAGGGCCAGTCAGGCCATGGGACTCAGGTGTATCTTGGATGTTTGGCTTTGTGTCCATAATGTCCAAGTGCCATGTGAGACAGATGCCCAAATCTCTGCCTTTCACCACTCAGTATAGTGGCCCTGTGGAGGGAGAGCACTGTGGCTGGAAGTAAATAATATAGGGGCAACAGTGGCTCTTTTCCCTGGGGATTTAATTCCTGAGGATGTGTGCTCCAAGCACTTCTGTAGGCAGCCTCTCTACTTGACGCAGACATTTTGCTGTCCCTATCTTCACTGGCCAGTGCCAAGCTGAGTTGTTCCTTTGCTGCCCTCTCAAAGAAAGCAAAGGTTTTGGAAGGAGTACCTCTGCTTTGTCATATGCTTTGTAAGAGCAGGGAAAGAGAAACATAGCAGTCACATGGCCTAGGCGAAGCCAAAAAGCAAAGGGACTGGAAGGGCTGGCCATGGCAGCCAAGGCTCCTGCCTCCTGGGAGGCAGCCACTGACTTACAATACTACTTCTCTGAATGTTGTCTAAAGGGCCAACACAGAACACACGCCTGCTCCTGCTGGGCTCAGTCAGTTGTGTTTGTGGTGGCTCTTGCTTTTCTTCAAGTGCTTACCTTGGCTCTTTCCCTACTGCTTCACTGGCACTCTGTGAAAAGACTGCAGTGGCCCGTGTCCCCTGGATGCAGGAGTGCCTAGAATAGACTGTGGAGTCAAGAAATATGCATGCTCTAAGGCTGGGTAGCTGTGTTTGGCAGGCCTGCTGATGCCCAGCCATAGTGGTTATGAGGCACGTGATGAGGGCCTGTCCCACTCCCTGTCATGTGTCACACAGCACAGCAGTGCTCACCTCCCTCACCCATGACCCCACGGGCTGCACACACCTGTCCAGCCTGTTCTGGAACCCCTTGGCTGTGATGTTGGGCTTTGTCCCCTGTGTGGTGGTGGGTATCTCTGCATTCCTGACATATCCATTTGACCTGCTCACACCCCCAGTCACCCAGCCAAACACTGCCTTTGCTTCAGGGGTGCAGGTGCTGTGTCAGAGGTCTGCAGTAACCTGCAAAGAATGTTCAGTGGACTGCTAAGGGAAGGGAAAGCTGCTGAGTAAAGTACACCTGGCACCTCAGGGCTGTGTGGTCTGTTTTATCACTGGCTCTCCTTCACTCTGCTCCCTGTCCCATCCACCAGACAGCATTACAGGGAGATGGTATGAAGGGGCCTATATCTGTAAAGACAGGGCAAAGCCTGGATATGAATAAAAGGCACAGCTGAAAGTCTGGCCTGCTTCAGGCTCACTACACTCTTAATTGCTTCCTGAAGCAAGGAAGGCCACATCCTTCCACAGGGAGTGGGGACAAAGCCCAGCTCTTTGCTTGTGCTCTGAGTTGGATGGATATGAAATAGCTCCAGTTTAGGGGAGACATAGGTGCAAAAGACCTGAGACTGATTTGAAACCTACTTCTTAGTATCTGTAGTCCACTTGCTTTCCACCTCTGTATGTTTGCTGGTGGCATGAGCCATACAGGATCTTTTATCTTCTTTTGCTCTCTGCCTCTCTGAGCTGTTCAAAGGCCATGTGTCATCAACTGGTTCTGGACAAGACCTAACTGCAAAATGTGTTAAAAGAATGTTAGTCTTCTATTTCCAAAATTGGCTGACTCAAGGAGCTGCAAGCACACATAGCAACCCTCTCTAGTGCCTTTTCCATTGGGATTACTTGAGAGCTCACATGATTGAAGATATGAGGGCAGTCTGGTCATCCTCAAGTCATTCTGAACTAGTTCCCAGTGACGCCCTGAGTTGTGCCTCTCCCCTGCCTCCCTGCTTTTTAGAGTCTTGGTCAAACCTTCGCAGAGGAACAGACACCTCTCTGTAACCAGGCATCCTGTTTTGCCTACCTAGAACCAGGACCTTGCATCTCAGTGCTTTATGGACTCTCAGCATCTCCACTACATCATGGCCAATAAACATGCAAGCAGCTTCCCAGAACAGCTCTGGTAAAATATTCAGCATCCTAGCAGGAGCAGGGTGTTTCTAGTACATGTCACATCACCTAGGTTCAGCTTAGCTGTAAGTCAGTGTTTATAGGTAGATTATTTTTAAGTAGAAATGCAAGTGAATCTAGTTCATGGATAGGTTCAAGTTATAAAGAAAATACACAAAAGTAATGAAGAATTAGGATTACTCTCTGCAGAAAGGTGTTCCTTCAGTGCTTAATATCTTGGCTAACTCATGAGGCCGACTTGTCTGTGCCCTAAATCAGGACTAAAGTGCTAGGAAAGTCCTGGTACTTCATCTTTGTTGCCTCTGGTGGTAAAGGCAACTGAGGAGATAGCAGTATATGGAATTTGGAGAGTCAGCATCTTCTTTCTCCTAAAAGGGACTGGACCAGCCTTCTTCATTTGCCCATGGTAAACCTTAACTTCCTTAGCCACTGTAGTTGGAAAACCATGCAATTAAATAATTTTGTCTTCCCTTCTTCCCAAATAACCTTTATTTATTATTTCTACTTTACACCTTGATTTCAGGATGTAATCCTGGATTTGGATGTTTAAGCATTTTCCCATGGCTGCAGCCTCCCAGTAACCATACTAGAGATTAGGAGATATGTATCACAGCAGGGGATCTGGCACAGTGTGTGTCTTTTTTCCTCTACTTGGAAAAAAGAGGGACAAATATTAGTTTGAGATGGAAGAGAATGTCTTCACTTTGTTAGGAACAGGGCACTGATAGTAGCTCTACCTCACATGCTTGGCTAGCCTTGCGTCATACTGTGGGAGGCTGCCAAACTAGAGTTCAGCTGATCCCTTGCTATCTGCAAGGGAAGGCAGAGCCAGTGCCCACTCAACGGGACTTTGTCCTCCCGATGGCAGTCAGCTTATGAAACGTCAGCCTTTGCCTGTGCTGGCATGGCAGGAAGACTCTGGCCCTCACAATAGCAGTGTTCTCCATGGGCTCAGCTGGCAGAGGCTCACACAGGGTTAAACCTGTGCTTAGAGCACTTTTCAGCAAGATACTGGGCTGACATCTGATTCAGGCTGGATGCACTTTTCCATAGCATGAGTATGTGAGCAATGCCATGTGCCTGCGTGCACATGTATGAGTCTATACTTGCATATGTCTTCTGTGCATGTAGGCTAAAACCCATGGACTTTCAGAGCTGTTAATAATCACCCAGCACATTTCACATGTTCTGTGAACACGGGGAAGGCTGGTCTTGTCTGACCATGCCATCCAGACTCTGTGCCTTGGGCTGCTGCTATCGCTGTCTGTGTTGCTGCCACAGACCTCTTTGCATGGAGCACCTTTTTGCCAATGCCGTTTAATATTTCGTGTTCAGAAATGCTTTCAAAATGTGAGCAAATACTATTCTGGCTCCTTTAGTCCTTTCAAAGGGTGCTCCCTTGATGCCTTCATGTTTGGATCTGCTGCAGGCAGGATTGGGTGCATCTTCTGAGCAAAGGTTGGCCCTATGGCTTTTTATAAGTAAGGGTTAATAATGAGGTGGGGCTCTGAAGAGTTTAGTCTTCTTCCTTACAAGGTCTGAGGTGAGACACTCACCTCTGAGCTTCATTTACACTAGCTGCTTGTAGAGGGAACTCTGCCTTCAACTTGGTTTGAAAGAACCGGACAGGGTGCTTGAGAGAACTCTCTCTGGCTAGTAGGAAAGTAATTCATTGGCATGCCTGTGGTTTCCCAAGCAATCTGTTCTTTTGTTGGAAATCAAACTAGCTGACACAGGCAAGGGGAAACATTCGTTCAGTTTGAGATCAGAGGCTCTTGTTTTGAAAGCTTGGTTTTATCCTCAGTCCCAACTTCTCTCCGTACACCATTAATCACTTGTCTGGGAACAGAGAGTTTGAACCGTCTCCAGAGCTATACAAGCAGATTTGGTGGCTGTCAGTAGTGCTCTGTAAATAAGTACCAGCAGGCAACTGCATAAGTAAACAGATTCTTTGGGAGCACCAGTGCCTTTCTCCACAGTTTACATAGTGCAGCGGAAGGGCTCTGTTAGCTTTTGCAGGGACAGCCTAAGCACCACACACCCGGCAGAGACAATCTGCAACTTCCAATTGACAGTTCTACCACCTGCTTCGCTGCAGCTCAGAAAAAGCAGGATTTGTATTGGGAAGCTGGGAAACCAGCTGTGCCACAGAAGGAGCTTTGCCATGACATCATTTCTGTCCCTTGATGTGTATGTGTTTCAACACAGGCTTTAGTTACACAAGTGTGAACTCACCTTGCCTACGGGTCCAGCATGCTTACAAAATGGGTTGTGCTTGCCAGAGGAAAGGTTTTAGGATGCATGGGCGAGGGACAAATTATATTTTAATAGAATAGGTAGGCTCCTAAAGAAAGGCATTCTGGGGCAAATGAGAGTAATATATGTCCTGAGACCTTGACAACTCTTTTAAGCATTCCCCCTAGAAAATATCTTTATGACCATTTACATGGAATATTTCAGATTTTCTTTTATGGATACCTGTGGTTGAAATGTAGAGAGAATGAATGTATTTTCCCTTAAAAGCGTTTATTTTCACTAAAAGGCTATCCTTCTGCTTAGTAATACCTGTTGTGTTGGATTTTTTTTTCCAGCTGGACAATATTACCCAGCCCTCAGGGGCCTGAGGTTATTGGGCAAGACTCAAATTGTTGAACCACTAACAATAGAAATAAATGCTGCTAAATGGCTTAGTTCGATGGCCTTTGCCCTTCCTGGGGGATGGAGTTCAACTTCCATCAATATGATTAGCGGAGGAGATTGTGTATTGATTAATTGTCCAGACTCATTTCTCATTAGCTGGCAGTAGCCTGTGATGTGTGACCTTTTCTACTGAAGTCAAAGCAGCACATTTTACTCCCTAGTGGCTCGGTGCCCAAATCCTTCAGGCTCTCCAAGGTCCACACTGATTTGACAGCTCTCATTGAGGGTAAACAACCCCACATCCTCCTTCCAGGAGGCCTCTGGGGTAGAGCTGAAGCTGCTTGGTGGGTAATGGGGGAAACACTCTGCTACTCCCTTGCCTCTCTAGGAAAAAGCATCCCTAATGCACAGAATATAGTGAAAAAGAAGCACAAAAAGCATCTGGAGTGTAGGCGTGCTCCCAGGTGTGCACACCGCTCACCCGTGGGACCATGCATTGCTGTACATTGCTGCATTAATCACCCCATCTGGGCATTGTCCATAAAAGCAGTGTTTTTCTGCCAGGGCTGGAGAGCAGTCAGCAGGGCGTTGCTGCTTTCCCAGGGAGGAACTCGCAGTCCCATGGGCAAGGGAGTGCTGGTGCAGTTGGATGGGGCCCCAGCGCTTCCAGCACAGCATGTGCCCAGGTCTCCAGCTTCCAGAGCTGGCACCTCTCACTGCCTATTGTGTGCGTGGCAGGGGTTTCAGCACGAGTGTTAACCTGTTCCTGAGCTGCACAACAACACCCAGGCACCACCACTGTGCTTGCATAGATACTGCTTTTTCCCAGCTAAGCCTGGCTCTGGGTCAAGTGGGATAAGGCGCTGGAATTCACAAGCTCTATTCCTGTTGCTGCCATGCAGCATGACCTTGAGCAAGGCCAGTGGGAGCAGAGGGGAGATGGTCCCATGACAACAATATCCTTTGCTGTGCTGTGACAATTTACCCAGCAAGAGGGAGCATCATGTCACTCACCTTGGAAAACACAACCCTATCTATCTGTGATGGAAACTTTGTGGAGGAAACACACATGTTCCACCTAAGGAATGCTACCCAATGGTGCTGTGCCCAACAGTAATGTACCCAAGCTGTGGGCAGGACTGTGGTTCAGATGGGATGCTTGAACGCTTGTATGACAGTGCTGAAGATATGTCTATAACTTCTGCCTCCACCTGTTGTCTAAGGCAGCACAGCTAAGATGAGATATCTACAGTGGAGGCACATTGACTGGACTCCCCATCTTCCTGGCATCTCTCATCTGGTGCCAAGGGGCAGGCACCAGAGGTGTCTGGAACTGGCTTCTGTCAACAACAAGAAGCAGGTTATTTAACCTTTGTCCCTGTGATGTACAATGCAAGCAGTAGTAGCTGCCCGCCTCCTGGATAAATGAGTTTCTCAAGTCAAACTTGTAATTGCTGCCTTGTTATATGTTCTGGCCTTGTGCTGCTACAGCCTGCTTTGCTGCTTTAAATCATCAGGCCACTTCAGAGCTGGGATCTGGGTAAATCTAAGTTAGGATTACAGCTTCTGTGCTGCTGAAATCTCAGATCTCTTTTTGGGATTTCAGGTTTTCAGTGTAGAGAGGAATGCATTCTGGTCAATCCTACCATACCTTCTGAACAAGCAGAGCAGAGTTTATCAGGCACATGCAAGTTCTTTCCTGCAACTGTTTCTTTTGGAGTTTAAGAAAAAGCTTCTGGAATAGCTACAAGAAGGAGAGAAAAACTGAAGCTAGAAGAAAACTAAAATAAGAGTTAGGAATGGCTTGAGGTCAGATGCCAGGGAAGCATGAGTTCATAAACCTGGAAAGAAGAAGAGGCTGCAGGAAGCACTGCAACAGGCAAGGAGAAAAGACAAACTTAAGCTAATAGAGATCAGCAGAAGCACCAAGGAAAATAGGTCTATCTGACTGGGAAAACTTTAAGACAAATCCTGTTAAATGGGATCTGGAATTGAAAAGGCTTTTGTCAAGAAAAGAGAATAACCCAATTATTATTTTCATGTTCAGACAAATGAGGGAGCTAGATTTCCACTGAAATAGAAGGATGACTGCAGATACTGCTCAAGACACTTTACATACCTCAGTGAACCATGACTTAAGAGAAGAAGGGCAAATCCATGGCCCAGACAGTACAGATTCTTTGGGAACTCCTGCCAGCAGTGTGTTTTCTCTTTAAAGTCATCCAGAGAAAGAGGACCCTCCTTGGCAACTCGAGTGTCCATGTGGAAGAACACAGACTGCCTGGAGCGAGACACCTGAGACAGGCTTTAGACTAAGACATAAGGAAGAGGGCTTGGGATTTTGTCAGGGCTTTTTATTTGGGACTTACATAGTTTCAACCCTGGCTTTTGACGTTTAGTTGAAGGAAGAGCATAGATATTAAGATAAAATAATGACTAAAGGAATATATGAGACCAGGACTGTAATACTAATTTGAGCAGGAAATCAATACTCTAGATTATATAACCAATGTATATGGGAAACGAGGAGAAACAATGGAAGTGCCTGAATGTTAAGACAAAGACCTCATGAGCAATATGCAGACTGTGTATGCCAGGACTTTCAGGGGCTGGAAGGATAGCTGGCATGTCTAGACCTCTGAGACTGAAAGATCTCTGCTGCTTAGAAGAGCAAAGGCCAGTGGAGCATGTGTATTATTGCCTGTGCATGATATTGTTGAGTGTGAAGGCAAAAGCAGGAGCAGAGGCAATAAAACAGATTTTGTTTGGGTTCAAATCACCTTGAGGAAAGAGAGCTGTAGCTCTGCAACTGCTATGCAAGGTTGTGTCTGGATATTGATGATGGTCTCTTATTTTTCTAGAATGATATGCAGAACCAGGGATTGGCATTACTACAAGTTTTAACTTCATACATGGAGAAAAAATTGCTACAAACATAAGATGGGCCTTGGATTTCTAGGATGCACTGCCTGCTCCTTCACTAAGAAGGCAGCAAACTAACCACAGCTGCTGTGGGTTTGACCTGTCTTGACAGGCAGTGAGACATTGCAGAACAATGTGGCAGAAGATAACTTTTAACCTTAGCTGTGCCCAGGCTGATTCTGTTTCAGTTAAATGGAAGAGTAAATATCGTGGGGCCACAGCTAAGATTTTTCAACCTCCAAACATTAATGGTCATAGAAGTATGAGACTGTAGTGATGAAGTTAAAATTCTTAAGTATTTGTATGTGGAAAACATTCAGGCATATATGGCAACAGCTAACTTACTTTCCCAAACAAAGAGCAGGAGGAGACTGTATAGAAAATGTGGTTGACTAGGGAAAAAAAATGCCTCAGTGAAAAATGGGAGTGGTCAGCAAAGAAATCTACATTGCAGAGGTTACAAAGTTTAGAGAAAAGGACACGTCAGTCAGCAGAAATCCAGGTGAGATATACCTGGCAGAGCTGCTGAATGAAGTTCTTTGTAGAGGAAAAAAGAACAGGCAAGGCATCAGACCTCTGTGCAATGTAGATAAGATCAAGGCTTGCTTCAGAAACCAGAAGTTTTGCTTCATTTTACTGGAAAGATGGTGCAGAGGAAGGGGATTTCAAGTTGATGGTTAAAAGTTTCTGGAAACACAAACGATCTCATCAAAGGTCAAGGCAAAATTTGCAAGGTTTGGTCAGATCAGGTGCCTAGAGACACATCAAGTGGTAAATCCAATAGCGCTGAAATACAATCAACCTGTGCAGATGGAGGTTAGATGGGTACCAGACAGTTGCCTAGTATCAACAATTTTACCTAAATTTAATTAAGGAACAAAAAAAGGGAGGTAGTTACAGACCCAAGAGCTTAGAACAACTTTTCTTTTTATCCTGGAACAAAATAGGAATAATTAAAGATATGGAACTGCACAGACAGTGAGAGAAAATTTGATGTGGCTGTATGAAAGGTAGAGTGTTTATTATTATTTTGATATTTGGGTAGGAGAAGAAATAATTTTTAAAACACTGATTATGTGGTATATGAAAGATATCTGGGTTTCACAGTGGGTGACTGGGAACTTGTGAAAGCAAGGGAGTGCAGGGATACACACTTGAACTCATAAGAGGGCAACAAATTGCTTAATGAAGAGATCCTGAAGCATAAAGTTGAAGGCAATTGCTAGTGAAATTCCTTGGAGACTGGTATTGGCACCAGCTAATTTCATCTCCTCACTGACGACCTTGGAGATAAAATGTAAACCTTTGGAGAAGAGACAAAACAAAGAGTCATTGCTGATATGGAGAAAGGGAAAAATACCTTCCAAAAGAGTTGGAAAAGGAAAGAGAAATTTTTAACAAGTGGAAAGAATAGCACTAGAATGATCTGGACAAAAAGCGAGGTGATGGTAGAAGTCAGGACGGTCTTTGCTTTTTTTAGCCTAGCAAAAGGAATGTTAAGAGGGCATATGATTGCTGCCTATTAATACATCAAATGGGTAAATCCCAATGAAAGGGAACTGCTATTTCAGCTAAAAGGCTGAAGAGTACTGGCATGAGAACATTCATGCATCACCTTCTTAAAATAGAGGTTAGATACTAAGAGGTCATTCGAACCACAATAACAAAGAGGCTTCCTTCTAGCCACATGTAAACTGTTTTCAGACATATGCCAGAAAAAACAGCTCTGGAGACAAGTTCTCTCTCTCCCTTGAACAATCTCAAACAAGTTTAAGCCCTTCCTTCTGCTCTGTTGTAGGAAATGTTAGCTAAGCCAAGCTGTAAGAAATCTGTAATTCCTGCTGCAGGTCAATCCTCTCCTGCTCTCCAAACATCATGGATTCAAGGTCATGGTTTCTTGCCCAGCTTCACATGAGCTATGAAGTACAGTCCCTGGTCTCATTGCTCCTGTGATTTGAATGCATAGGTGGCTCCTGTTAGCATACAGAAGAAGTTTCTGTGCTTACTTTCCCAAAAATGTGCATATTTGGCACAGCTTTCACCACTGTGCACTCCCTGATACTGGTGGGGATGTTACCACAGCTCCTCCAGACAGTATTACATGAGGTAAGGGAAATAAACACATATGGGTGAAGCAGGATGTCTTGCACCCCTAAACATCCTTTATTTTCCCTTTTCATTTTTCTCCTGAACTTACACTACCTATATATGGAGTCACCTGGCTCACCACTACTGTCAAAAAACAACACTCCATGATCCAAACCCCAGAGAAGAGTCTGAGCTGTGTTTCTGAGCTGCCTGTAGAGACCTCGCAACAGACCTGTGCTACCTGGCATCAGACAAAGCCCTAAGGGGAAAAATAAGTTCCCAGGAAAGATAAGGATTGAGGAGAACATTGGACATAAGCCCCTTGTTGTGACTGATGTGGTCAACTCCACCTGTTCAGCTTCCACTCAGAAATGTTCTTCTTTTGTTCAAGGAACTGCTCCTTGAGGTTGTGCTAGCTTGTACAAACTTGACCTGGAAACACAAATTCCAAAAAAAGATTTGAAATCACTTGACTGGAGGCATCTCCCAGTGGAGTGACCTGTGTGCAGACACTGTGGCCAGCATGTGATGCTCCTGCTGAGGCCTTTTTTTGCATGAAAACTAGAGCTCAAGCAATGGCTCCTGTGTTGACTTCTCCATGTGCTGCTGTTTGATGACCTCAGAAGTTGAAAATTATTTCCCTGTTTTCTGAAAGGAAGACACTGAAATATCAGCTTCTAACCTAATGTACTATACTGCTTTTTCCAGGTTCCCTTAGGGAAAAATGACACTTCAGATTTCTTGTAGAGCACTAGAAGATGTCTGCCTGTGTCATTATCTCCATGCACTATTCTGCTTGTCCATGCAAGACCACAAAATCACTTTGCAAGTGGATGTCTGTGTATCTGCCTCTGAATATGTCTTTTTGTATGTCAGAACCTGCATGCATCAGGGCATAGGTCCTCTTTTGTATCTGTGTATATCTCTGTGCAGGTTCAACTCTCCGTACCAAAGACATGAAAAAGGTAATGGGGGTGAAATGCTTATGCTGACAAGTTAAAGAGTTAAGTTAAAGAAATGTGACTGGAATAATCCTGTTGCTCTAATAGCTCAGACTAGAACTGTTCAGAGTGCACAGATGGTGAATGCTGGGATCACATCAAATGTTCTTGCAAGTGCAAGATCACATCTCAGGTCTTCAGATATTGCACCACTGTTCATGCTCTCTCTTTGCAACAGGGAGATGCTGGGAGGTGAGACCTTCACACCCTGGTGGGGGGGTGACAGAGAGCTCACCAGTCGGAGTGTGGCTGAATGTGGGAAGTGTGTTTTCCAGCTGAGTTCCTTGTCTGGGAGAGCTCTGCCACCCAGCACAATGCCTTGCATCCTTCCTTCTGCCAGATGTTGGGCACAGTCACTTGCCAAAAATCATCGGCTGAGAGGCTGCCACTTCTAGAAAAAGCATGCACCACAGGCTGGGGTTACACCAACAGCCAGAACTTGCCCCTTTTCAGGCACTGGCCAAGCCTTCTAAAGTCTCTTCAGCCATGTGCAGGGAGGAAGAGGTCACCCTGATGATCACCAGCTAAGACTCACTACTACCAGCTCCCTTTCTCCAGTGCTCATCTGCCAAGAAAGATGGGGGACCAGAGTGCCCAAAGGACAAGTCCAAGAGTGCTGAGGGTACCAGAGAGGTGAGCAAGGAAGTTATAGGAGCTCTCTGTATGTTCCAGGTATCCTGTGGACCTGCTGGCTCAGGGCTTGTGGTCATGTTTAGTACCAACAGACTTCTGGAAGCACACAATTCCACCAAGTGATAAGGAAATGAGCTTTTGGCTGCACCCTCCATGGAGGGCTCCAGTGCACAAGAGAGACATCTCCCATGGGGCTGGGGTGGCTGAGGTCCTGATGGGAGCTGGCCAAGGCATGTCTGCTGTAGCTGCAGTAGTCTTAAAACATGCACTGTTCCAACACGCCTATGAGCAACTTGTGGGAGATGAAGGAAAGAAGAGAGCCCTTTGTCACTGCGCTGGGAACAAAGGCTGGTCTGTGAGCCCAAGAGTGATACTGACCCAACCAGCATCAGCTGACGCTGTTTCTTCCGTCACACTGACAATGCACAGTTGCAGGGTTTCTTTCCCTGTGAGGAAAATGGGATTTAGTGATACCATAACTTAGTCAAACAGCAGCCAAGATACCAATTCAAGTCCCGTTCAATGGATGCAACATTTGCTTTGTGCTGTTTTTCTTCCGCTTCCTGTATTTTGCACTAAGCCTCATCGCGTCTCCCTTTTTCTCTGTAGCACAAGCACCACAAATGCACGCACAAAATTTCACTCCTCTCCCTTCTATTCACCTCCTATTTTGGAGGAAACAGCTGCATATTTATATTGCTGGAAAGATCAAATATTTTTGCCAACACAGCTCTCAGAGAAACAAAGAGTGTTAACCACCAAAACCACCACTGGTGTGCATCAGCTGGGTCATGTCCGCCCAAATGAATGGGACAGTGCACCTTGCTCTTTCAGGCTGCCAGGATCTTGGGTAGACACTGGATCAGGGTCTTTCAGTACGTTTCCTCTGGGGCTGGGAGAGAGGCCACAGCCCATCCCTGCTGGCAGCTGGTCTTGGCAGGGAGCACAAGCAAGGAAGCCAGGCTGTGGAGCGACACTTGGTTGCTGGCTGGTGTTGCCATTAGATAACCATTGATGGCTTGTGCTGCCGTTATATAACCCCTGGAACAAGAGCCAGCCAGTAGCTCCATGTGCAGGACCTAGCTGAGGTGAGCTGTCCCTGCCCTTGCCCCACCCATCCATGCTGAGCAAAAGGGTGCCTTCCCCTGTCTACTGAAAAACTAAGTCCTGATCCTGTGGCTCCCAATGGCAGGGTCCCAGGCAGCTGGTGGTGTGAGGGAGAGGGGGCAGGTCACAGGGTCATGTGTCTGCAGTGTCTTTGTGGCACCTGTAACAGTGCATGCTTTGTGCACAGAAGCAGGTACTGAACTACAACTTCCCTTTTCTCTTGAGCTGCTATCCGGGTGTTATGATCACTCTCTGAAGTTTCCTCTCCATCACAGATGTGCCTAGTGTCTGCATGGTCCAGAGGAAGGCATGCTGGTGGCCTAGATTTTCTCTCTGTCTGCAAGCCACTTGCTTAACAGCTTCCCTTTGGAGCATATTCCTGTAAAATCAGGTTAGTTCTGGCTGACTCTCTGAAGTTCTAAGAGGTTGGCCACAGCTAGAGAGATGCGCTGGGATGTGTACAGCTTGAGCTGGGAAGCTGCTCAAGGATCTCTCTTGTTCATGAATTCAAGGGTAAACCAGTGTCCAGGCTGAAGCCAGGGAAAAAAATCTTTGTTTTTGCCAGCTAGGGAAGAATTACGGGAACGTGACTTGGTTGCCCAGGATGTCATCTGGCAGATCTAGTCCTGCTGTTGTAAGGAGCTGGGAACTGGCACTCCTGTGCTTACATGCTTTTGTTTGGAAAAGTTCCCATCAGTTAGAGGTGCTGGGAAGGATTTCTTGGGACAGAGAAGGGGCAGAGTCTGCATGTAATAAACAGAAAGGTGCCTCCTTATTGACCACAGGCAGGCCTCTGTCCTGCAAATTAATAACTGAATTATTGAGTAATCTCTGATGGTCACACAGTGCTGGACATTCCAAGAGAACATCAGAGCAGAAGATTGGAGGTCTTAAAGTCCACAGGAGCTCTGGGAAGCAGCAGAGGAAGATTCACTGCTTCACACAGTGCTTGCACAAAGTGTTTAAATAAAAAGTGATTAAATAAAAAGATCTTGAGAAACAGTCCTATTTCTTACCTTGGCTGGCTCTGATGTGCTTGATAGGTTTGGTAGTTTTAGGGGAGGAGAAAGGAAAAGAGGAGCATAGCCAGCTCCCTTAGAGGAGACCAGCCCATGGCTGGAACTGAAAACAAGGACTGCTGGAGAGCCAGAATTAACCCTGGCTGTGCCAAGCAACACCGTGCACCCCCCCCAAAAAACGTGGCTGTGCCTGGGTGAATAGTGTCCTGAAACTGTTTGCAGAGCTAGGAATCCACAGCACTGCAAGAAAGGGAGCAAAGACCTGCAGAGCAGTGTGGAGAAAGGATGACTGCACACAGACCTGTGGGCCCAGCACAGGCCACTCAAGCCATGAAAATCTGAACGTGGCTAGATACAGCTGATGCTGTAATATGATAGTGCATGAGACTGGCTCCAGTTCAGTGGGGCTGTGGTAGAGCACACAGCACAGAAGAGATTCAGTTTTGATGGCTGCTGATGTCTATCATTGCCTGTAAAATGGAGGAATAGACAAAATGGGAAATTATCCTGCTTATTCTGTAAAAGACCCCAAAAAGGGCCTAAACTGGCTCAGAAGCTTGCTACATAGCTCATCTCCCAGAAACCCTGCTATCATACTGTCAAAGAAGCTTTCCAGTGCAGGGCAACTATGAGTGTGAGGTCATGTGCATGAATAGACACAGATTACAGACATTGTACAGATGTATGTCTGTATAAATGTGCATGTTTGCATATGTATGCATGTATATATGGCATACAGAAATCTCTTTCAAAGACCCTTTCTGAACAGCCCTAGAATCAGTGACAGCCCCTGAGGGGTGTGCTCTGTGCCCTGGGAGTGAGGACACTACAAAAGGGGAGCCCCTGGGGCGCATAGCCAAGGCAGAGCAGAGCAGCCCAGGGTAAATTGAAGCCAGCACTGCCTGGCCAAAATTAACATGGTTGTTGTGTTGTTGCCTAATCTGTAGGATTCATCCCAGGAAGTTCTGAAAAAGTCTCAAACTGTGGTATGCTCATGTGGAGGGCAGAGCAGCACCTTGCTTGAGTTAACAGTACCATCACGTGTTAACCTAGGCAGGAGTGTGCTTTTGTCACCATTATCACCAGGGTGTGAGTGCTTACTGGAAAGCTTCCTTATCCTGGAGTGCAAAATCTAAAGGGAAGTAGTTGGATTGTGTCCTCAGTTCCCCTGCCTTTGGCACACATAACTGAGCTCCCCAAATATTGCTTTAGCGGAGAGTTGGACACAGAGCAGTGACACCAAGCCCAGCTTCGTGAAGTTCAGCATAAAGGAAGAATAGCAGTAAAAGCATCCTTGAGCCTTGGCCAAAATCCGCCCGAGAGGAAACTTCAGGTGCCACTTCTGCTGGGAGGTTAGGACAGCATGCTCAAGGTCAGATTCCTGTCAGAAGCAGCTCTGCTGGCTGCAAGATGATCTCCACGTTGAGTCTGAAATGGTGGTGGTGGGGCCCAGATGCAGATGCACCTCCACTTCATCCAGCACTGCCAAAAGTGTGGAATTTTTTCTCATGCAAACCATAAAGCTGGGAAGCATCGTGATCATGGATATAGCTTTCCTCAGTAGAGAGGGTCGTCCTCTTGCTGTGAAGAGTTGGGGAGTTAGAAGGAAAACATGGCCTCTCCTGTTGCCATGCTGGTTGCCACTGATGGCTGCCGTGCTCTGGCTGTGCCCTTCTGCTCCAGCTCCAAGTCTGCATGCTGGCTGTATTGTTCCTGAAATTTAAAGTTTTTCTGACCAGCAGGGAACCACCAAAGAGTGTGTTCAAGATAAAGACAAGTTTACGTTGTTTGTGGAAGAGGAGGTCAGACTGGATCCAAGGAGTGGAGGAAAGATCTGGTTTGAAGTTCATTAACTTCATTTAACTCAGGGTGGGTCAGAGCCTTGAATGTGCAAGGCAGAAAAGAGATTAAGTGAGGAAGAGTGGAAAAGGTAAAGCCACAAATATTTGAAGGCCAGGAAGAGAACATTCTGCTCAGCTGCCTAGACAGAGGTTTATGATTATTTCCTATGCAGCTCAGTTGTGTTATCCACTGTGAAAAATCATTGGCCGTGGAGACATCTGATAAGAACTGAGCTGGCATCAGTTGGAAGAACAAAATGTCAAGAATGCATCACACTGCACCCCCACTTTTACCAGCAGGCAGGACATTGGTCTGGGAACAGTGTGTTGCTCACCCTTATCTCTAATTGCCCTGCTTGCCTAGCTTCTTTACTGCTTCCTAATGAATGCAAATATGATGTTTTGAGATTTGATCTTCTTCTAAGAACCCCTTCCCTTCCTACCTCTCACTCTCTAACCTGCGTTCCCTAATGCATGGCTTTGGTTTGTGAGGAGAGGTCTAGGAAGCTGGAAATTATGAGTACAGAAGAATACCTCTAATTTGGCTAGCTCTATACTCCTGTGCCAAGGGTGACATAGCTTTCCCCACAGGGCAGATAAAGATTGCCATTTATGCCAAAATCTATCTGCTCCCAAGTGCTTTACAGCAAAGCAAAGCAAAAATCCCTTTCCTCACTTATTTTGGCAAGAAAGGGGATACAAACTGTGGGTTGCTGAAGAGCCTCAGCCTACACAATGACTGTCCAGGATACATAGGAGATGTCAGGAACAGGCACCAGGAGGAGAAACAGCTTCAAGGGGAACCAATGGGCTGAGGTGAGACACATTTACAGAAGCTCAAGGGCTTTTCTTCTGCCCATGCCACATCTCCTTCCATCAAGTTTACCCCTCACCTCTGCGGGATTGGAGACCTGCATCACCAACACACTCCGTGGGTGCAGAAGCTTATCCCACAGACGTGTGAAGAGCTGTTTTTCTAACAGTAACACACACATGGCATCTGAAGACACTTTTGTTCCTCAGTAATGCGGAACAGGCCTTGTTACGGTGGAATCACTAATGTTAGCCTGAAATTCAAAGAGGGACTGACCTCCCTTTTGCTGCTCAAGATTTGATAGTTGTGAAGCTGTGAAAGAAAAGGCTATTCTTTACTCCTTACTTTCTCAAGCTTGACTGTAGCAGGGTGTCTTTCTCAAGACTGGCTTGGGAGGCTTTTCTTCCCCCACCACTTGTGAGCCATCACATACCTATGGACCAACAAGGCATGTCCTAAACTGCTGCTCGGATCTTCTGGCAATTCAGTTGATTCCTGCGAAGCCCTGGGTAGAGTACACGTCTCTCCTGTGTTGTTGGACACACAGTGCAATACCTGTCCCTAGGGACTGCTGCATCCTTCCCAGAATGCTGCTGGAGGGTATCCAGGGCCAGATCCCTGATCTCCCTTAGGGCACAGCTGGGATGCTGAGCTGCTGGGGCTCAAGCCCCAGTGACACCCTGGGAGCAAGAACATTGCTGAGCTTTCCCTAGACAGCAGGACAAGCCTATTCAAGCCTGAAAGGTGGTCAGGCAAAAGAGCATTTATGTAGCTGTATTTATACAGCTGTAGCTATAAGACATCTGTGCATGTATTTGAACAGCTAGATCTTGCCTGAGTGTTCAGGTGTTATTTCACTGATATGAGTGAATATAGGACTGTCCTTAAGGACAACAAGAACAGAAAATTCTGTTGTGGTTGTTACATACCACGTGTGTGTGTTCTTGGGAGGGGGGTTCATGGATGTCAGCTGAGAATCCAGCAAACCCATGCATGCAGCTCTGAGTGGAGAGCTTCATGTCAGGGGTAACTCAAGGTTAAGATGCTGAAAACAGGAAGGGGTTCTGGGTCCTTCTTCCAAATTTGGTTGTAATTTGGGGATCTCACCCATGGCATGAAAAGGGTGACACCAGTGCAAGTTCCTTGATTCCAGTAATGACGTGTGGGAGTTTAAAAATGTGGATGAGTTCAGGCAGCTGATTACAAAAACACACTGAAATCCAGAATGAAAAAGAGGAAGACTCAGGCAAACTGTAGCTATCTGACTGCTTCCAGAGGAGGTAGTGAGGACTCTGCCCTGACTGCTGTGTCTGTGACCAAAATAGATCTTCCCCAGCAGATCCTGAGGGTGGTCATACCAGTATTAAGTTTTCTTTGTTTGCTATCATACCTTCATTATTTCCAGGTGATCACACTGTTTCCAGTAGCTTGATCTGACTGCCAGGAGTTCAGCTGAGCTGTTCTGACCCCTGGCCTGTGGTAATTAGAAGGCTTTGCTGGAAGCCTTCAAGTGTTATCTGTCGCTTTGGGAGTGATTTGTCCAAGATGGTCAATTTTCACTGTGGAGGAGAAGGAAGGTTACTTGGAAATGTTTCCTCCAAGGAAAAACTCCCTTCATTTCTATTTTAATCTCTCTGGGGATTAATTGCCTCCTAAAAAAACCCCTGGAAGATCAGAAAAGTAAGAGCATCAGGCAAGCACATGTGATAAGGATAGGCTGGGGACAACCATGTTTCAGACTGGCTGCTGTACAGACTTGCTTTTATAAAGTACTTTGACTTGATTTAGAAAGTACTTCGTAAAGGGTAAAAAACAATTTTAAAGGAACAGAAAAACATCCCTGGGTGATTAGCTGTAGATACAATTTTAAAAAACAGCAAAAAATACCCTAACTGGAAAGAAAAAGCCCAGCTGTCTGCTGAGCACTACCTTTCCCTTCTCCTCTGCCTGGGGGCCCAGCTCTGTCTGCTGGGGCAGCATGGAGCTGTGGGAAGACTATTCTCAGCCATTTCAGGTTGTAGCTTGACAATGTGATAAACCTCCTGCCATCAGATCAACGCCCACCAGATCAGATCAAGACCCCAGCCATGCCATACACAGGGCAGATAAGTATAAACTCGTTGGTTCAAAATACTTTTTGAGTTTTTGAGAGTTTTTGAGACAATAGCTTGAGACAATGTCTGTGCTGTGCTGCACCAAAGATACTTGTGGATAGACTGGCAGGCGTTGTATGAATGAAGGGTTTCATGAGGTTATGTAAAAACTAAGTCACCAAGGAGAGTCACAACCGAGCTGGGTGAATTTATCTGGGCAAGGGTCACCACCAGAACTTTGGCCACTGCTCTTGCTAGCTGTGTGGAGCTGCTTCCTCCACAACAGTGCTCCTGTTGACTTCTTGGCTGTCCCCCCAGACCCAGCTCCGTTTTGTTGTGAAACCCAACACTTGTATCCTATGTCCAGCAGGTATGAAGACCAAAGTAAATAAGCCTCAATAGAAACCACACTTGTTAGGGACAGAATGCGTGTTAGATTTCGTAATTCACCTTGGGACTTGCTTGCCAAAGGCTGCTCTGAGCCCATTAGCACTGGTGCTTATTTTTAGCCTTGATTCCTGTCTGTGGGTCCTAGTCCATGAATGTGACACTGTCAAGAATCCCTTTTTTTTACCCTTTAACATTTAAAAACCAGTTGTGGGGTTTCTTCTCCTGGCTGTTCAATGTCCTCTGCCACAGTGAAGGGAAAAGCTGAGCTGCTGTGCCTGTGGAGAGGTTTCCCATTCCCCATGGCTGACAATTTTCTAAACATCCCTGATTATCCAGCTTATTTCAGCACATCAGGTATCCAGTTAAGCAAGCACATAGGACATGGGGGTGCTGGCTAGGCAAACCTCTGGGAGGTGACAACTTTCCCAGGCATGCTTAGGAAGCACAGCTGTTTTCCAACTATAGTTGGAAAGTTCTGGTGGCATTTAATGGGAGGGTTTTTCATTATCTCCTTCCTGATCAGATCTCCCCTCTGGGCTGTTTGAACTGGCTGTTTTCCAGACAGCAGCATAAGCCTCCCAGAGGCAGAGGAAAAGTTCTGTGTACCATGCAGGAAAATGTGGGGCCTACTAAAGTAAAGGGAAGCACGTAAATGCAAGATTCTACAGCTGCTGTTATCAGAGCTGGGCAAATCAGCCATATTTTTTTCCCAGCTGCATGCAGTCAGAGGGCTTAAAGGTTCATGCAAGTGAAGATGTTACTGTGCTTGGAAAGCCAGATGGAAGAAGCAGGGAGCTAGATGATCTCATGGGAGCAAATATTAGTGCAATGAAAGGGATTTCTATCCTTCCATATAGGGACTAAACACTTTCCACAGATACAGACCTTCTGCCATACTTTTCATCAGCAAAGCCCAGGAGTCCAAAGGCCCTTGGGGTGGCACATGGAGTGATGGGGAAAGAGGAGGGCTGCAGAGACTGGAGGACAGGTGAGGTAGAGGAACAAAGCAACACCTGAAACAAGTGCAGGAAGGATCTGAGCAAGCCTGCAACAGTGAGCTGTGGGAGAGCACAGAAGGGGCTCCAAGCATTGGTGCAGTTTAGGAGCTGATGGAGTAAGAAGCTATGAGTATAAGCTATGGAAGGTCCCTGAGATGCATGTTCAAAGCCTACCCTGGGAAGCCTATCAACAGAGCTTTACTGAAAATAATTGTTTATACATTTTCATCTAATTGGGGTTAATCTTCTTTCTAGTTCTGCTAATCAGATGGTTCAGATGCCTAGTAGGTTGGAGGGGGATGTTTTGCTCTCCTGTTTTCAAGGCCATGGAGTCAGGGGCAAGTGAGCACTGTGGTAAGGCTCAGAGCTGCCTGCTGTCAAGTCTGACAGAAAAGTGCTTTATCCCTAGAGGAATGGTGCTGGGGAGCAGGTCCCCAGGAGAAACTAGTGCTTTTCCTCTTGCTAATTGGCAGATTTTGTGAAAATGAAGGATTACTGGGGGGAAAAAAATACCTCTGCAAGAGCCCAGCACTGAGCAAGGTAACTGCTCTGTAGAGGGCTGCTGAGGCTCCCACACCCTGGTGGGTACCATTCCCAGCTGGCCCTATGCCCTGCCCTCCTCCTTCTGCCTCAGGCCCCCACCTCCAGCAAAGGATAAGCACGATTCTGGCACAGATATATAGTGTCCATCCACTCAGGCAGTGATGCTGTTTCAGGTTTCCTTGCTGGGTGGTGAGTCATGGGCATCTCACGAAAAATCTTCCGTATCACTTTAGCCTAAAGGAGATGGGTGTCGCCATCACAAGCCCATCCTGCCCTTTGAGGGTGGGAAAAAAGTCAGGGTGAGCTCAGCCATGTGATGAGAGCTCACTGTGCTAAAGGGAAGCTGCTGTAAATGCTGTCTCTAATTACTTATCTTGTGAATATTGACTAGCACCTAGAGCCAATATAGAACACCCATCCTCCATTGCCTTCTCTACCATGCTGGTCCTGGTTACCTGCTCCCTTTCCCCAAGCATTAAAGCCCCATTCACCCCACTCACAGCTCCCTCAGCTCCTTAGCCAGGCAAGGATGTCAGAGGGCAGTGGGATGAAACTTTCCTTTAACGTTAGTCAGTGCTTGTCCAGACTTGGCTTCAGGGTAGCTTTCTTTTGGAAGATGACAACTAAATTAGTGAGTCACAGCATGAAGTGCAAATGTTCCTGGACTGGTGTAAGATGTCCAGGTGAGGTGGAACTCCTGAGCAGCAACTGTAGCCAAAAAGCATTCCTACAAGATGCAGTTGGAGCTGTCTGGAAAGGAGCCTCAACTACAGTGCAGCACAAGGACAGCCCAACAAGGAGTTCTGGGGGCCACAGGGCAGGAGTTCAGCTCTGGCCTTGATGTTTGGAGTGGCAGCTGGACCTTCAGGGGTCCCTCCTCACCTACACCTTTGAGGCTTAGTAAGAAGCCCACTGCTAAGGCTATTTAAAGCTGAAATGCCAGGGACAGTAACAGCATTTTTTTTCCCCAGCATTTGACAACCAACACTGATTTTGCAACTTCACTGCTGTGGGTCTCAGGGACTGACCAAACTGCTTAAGGAAGTGTAATGCCAGAGACAAGGAAGTGTCACACCTGGGTGGATTGTCATTTCTGCATCACACCTCAGTTATCACCAGATCCAGTAACATACATACCACCTTTTATCTTCTTCCCTTAGTGCAACTCATCATCTCCCCTTCCCAACTGGGATCACCTCACACTCAGCTGCATCAATTCAACTATTAGCACGGGCAGACTCCAACAACTGGAAGACTGTTATTATTTTTAATAATCTCCAACTGGGGCTTCCACAGTAGAGTGTCCAAGACAAATTGAAACAGTCACCACCCTCAAATTCTCATTTTTTCCCTTCACCAGTGCTCTGAGTTTATATTGTTCAGAACATGAAGTAAGTAAGTGACCCAGCTTTAAAACACCACCTTAAAAAACCAAAGAGTTATGAGGAAGGAGGGATGACAACATGGGAGTTTTAATTGCAGAGCCTTTCAGTGTTTAGTGATCCTTTGCAGAGGTAGACACATCTAAGAGAGGAACAGACCAGTAGCTCAGGAACAGGGCTTGAAGCATCTCCAGCTTGCTTTACCATAACAGCACGAGGAGCAATGAATAGTTAGAACTTCAAGGTGACTACCTGCAAAAGGCCAGCTTCTCAGAGTTCTCACATAAATGAGCCATACAGGCATTAACAGTAAATCAAAGCATACAGAAAAAGGTTAGCTACTCAGAGGGAAGCAGCATGACTCACTTCAGCTCACAGAGACAGCTTGGACTCCAGACAACAGCAACGCCTTCCTCAAAAGTGGAGGATGCAGAATCCATGATCAGCCCCTGCCCACATTCCACAGAAGGCATGAGCCAGTTATCAGGATGGGGCAAATATCATGCATAGAGGACACCAGGAAACACTATCCCTTGCTTGGCTAAGCAAGCAGGAAAATCAGTGTCAATTTTGAGAAAAAGGCTGCTTGGATCCAAGTGCCAGTCAGTAGAAGCCTGTTCTCACTCAGAACCCAGCAAAGAGCCCCCTCAAGGCAGGTCAGCTCTCCACTCCACTTGAACTCCATTTGCTCAAAGAAGTCAAGATGTGGAGTCAGAGACGAAGAAGTTTCCTGAGCTTTAGGCAGTGAGATGCAAGTGCTGGCAAACAGTTTGTCATCATGTTAAGCACTGAGCTAGAGTAAGGTGCACTGGGGGTTTTACGCATGCTGTTGTCTGTGCGTCAAGCATCTCTGCTTCCCTATTACAAAAAAAGGAAGCCAGGGACTAACCCTTGCACTCATGACCACACCCTAAACCAGGGTGGGGAAGCTGTCCTGAACCAGTTTTTGCCTTCAGAAAAACATCCACCTAAGACCATATGGGGGCATCCTCTTATAATCCATCTTTATTTGTAAAAATCCACATATAAAATCTCCATTTCCTTTTACAAAAACAAAGGCACATAAAACTACTCAAACTCTCACCCCCTGGACTGATGGTCGGACAGTCCCCCCACCCAAACCTCCCCCTTGCTTTCTCCTCCAGTCCATGTTTCTTCATGTTTCCTTTAGTTTCAGCTCACTCCTGCTCAGGCACAGTTCTGCTCTTGCAAAGATGAAGTATGCACGCAAGGGAGATGGTGGAGAGGTGGCACAGGCTGTGTGTGGAATGTTTTACAGGTACTTTTTAGTAGTAGGTCTCCCTTTCCACCCAGCCTAAAGGAAAAGAAAGGAGAAAGCAGAGTTATTCTCAAGGCAAACCAAATACAAGGTTTATGAGAGTTCCTTTTAGGCTCTTGAAAACTTGCACTGTTGCACCTGAGCTAATAAGTGACCTGTCACAATGGGAAAATCTCGTGAAATTGATGCTCTCCAGCTTTCAGGAGCTCTTCCAGCTTTCTAGAACTATCCAAGCATCAGTCTTTTCCATCTACTTCAGTGCATCTGTATTTTTATATAATGGGAGAGAATGCAGGGACAGCAAGAAGTCCTTAATTTGAACTAACTGCACAATTAATGTTCAGGAAGGGGAAAACACAGCAAAATACAACTCCAAATAGTGCTTAGGAGTCCCCAAGCTTGGCTGGGGCTTCTGGAGACACCAGCATGAAAAGGTGGGGAAGGAAACACACAGATGAGCAGCACATTCTTACCACCAGGGTTGCGTCTGATAATGAGCTTCCTGACTTCATCATACACAAATATGAGGAGGGAGTATGGGAAAGCACAGAACCACCAGGTTGGCCTGTTTGGGAGAGGAGACAGTCAGAACAAACTGTGGAGATGATCTTTGGCTGGCACAGCTCTCACTTGATGGCACATTCAAGTGCAAAAAGGCTGGCATGAGCCAGCTTGCCAGTTCAGTCTGGATGGGGTTCATTCAAGAACTCTCCAAACCAAAAATTAGTACCAGGTTTTCTGTTGCCATAGATTAATCCACTTTTGGATAGTAATTCCAACACAAGGTGTTACGGCACCTTTGCTCATCTCTGTACCAGCACCTCCCCACCTACTAATCAAGCAATACTTCCTCTAAGTTCACAACCTTTTTGCCCAGGGCCTTGCTCACCAGAACTCTATTGTTACCCTCATGATTTACACATACTAACACCCAGCTGCTGCAGGCACTGGGTACAGGCCAGCTTTCTTGTTAGGAAATGCTCACACTTCAGCACCCAACTCCAGGCAATGCTTTGAATGAAACGCAAGATGTACTAAGATTTTTTTTTTCCATTAAGATTTCATGACACTTAACAGTCCTCTGGCTTAAGACTAAACCTTGCCATGAAGTGTTGCAATGCTGTTGAGCAACACTTAAGATGTTGGCACCCTCCCAACCATTAGGAAAGTTACTGTGCATCAACTGGTCATCTGCATCTACGTAGCAGCTTTTAAAAGATTTTACTACTTGTTCTCTTCCCAAGGAATGTAGGGAAAAGGCACAAGACATCATCAGCAGTTCTTCAGTACCCAAGAGTCATCGGGCCTATGATTTACAGCAATACAACTGGCTTTCTTTGGAGGTGCAGTACCCTACCCATAAAAATACTCCATGCAAACAAATGCAAGAGGGAGCTGCACAAGAGCACATTGGTACTGAAGTTGTAGCGCTGATTTTTAGTGAGACACTGAACAGGAGGCTTCTCAAACATTCCACACACAGTGAAGAAAACCCTGGTGTGCCACAGGACAGCAAAGGATCACTGACACCCTCTAGCCTGAACTCCTAAGACTAAGGGTTCACAAGTGATGAACCACTAGTAATGCTCCACTAGTTCACAACTACTTTTCTCCATCTCCCCCCCGCAAACACTATTGTTCTGTGGTATAATCTGTTACATAAAAAGCATGATGCAACTTACTTCAGAGGATACATCCTTAGAGCAACATCCATCCCAGGGCAGTACGACAGGAAGGCAGCCAGAGCAGTCTCCTCAAAGAGACCAAATATTAAGATCTTGTTCCTAGAAGAAACAGGAAAGAAGTCAGGAACAAAGTACTTTCAGAGATGACATCCTAAAAAACATCTAGTTGCCACATGGGAGTGAATGAAAACAGGCATTCCAGTCCAGCCCAGAAGTTTATCAGGTGATCCAGCCAAGGTGACAGCAGAGTTGCCATGATGGTATTTTAAGTCTCTTCAGAGACAGTTCACAATCAAGTCAACCAGCAATTGCTTTCATCACAAATTCAGGAGGTGGCTGGGGTTCATGCCACAAGATCTCCTGATGTACGAGATCAAGAAATCAAGGCTGTATGCTGGAGTCAGTGTCCCTTGAGGTGGGCTAGATCCCACAGACAATGCCAACAGAAGCCATCACTTTTTTTTTTGCCTCAGCCTGACAACCGCAAGTCTACAAGCAAGTACTACAAGGAAGAGAGCACCCAGTCCTCTTTTTTTACCCAGTACCAAGGCAGTCTGATCAAGACTTTTGCCAAAACACCCAGACACTGCTGGGATGAAGGACTAGAATGCTGTGTGCTGGAGAACACAGAGTCCAATTTTAAACCCTCCATGGACAGGCCAACTTACTTCATCCCCTGCTGGAAGACAGAGTTTCTTCGGGTCTTACAAATGATTAAGTCTGCCCACTGCACGACCACAATGCTGACAAAGAAGGCTGTGTGGCAAGTGAACTCCACTATTTTCCTCTGTTCGTAGGTCTAGGAAGCAGACAAAGCAGAGAGCATTTGTTCAGACATGCTGCCTTTGCTCTCTGGTGCTCACACCAAGTTCAGCAGGCCTTAATATTTTGGCTGGCAGCCTCTCAGCTGTGCCTCAAAACTTACCCATTGCTGCCCATAGCTGTCTTCCACATCATTAATCCATCGGTCATCCCACTGAACTCTGATCCCTAGCAAGCCAGAAGGCCAGAACCCATTCTCCGCCATGATTACAAAATAGGTAAAGAAGCCTCCAAGGGCCTGGATCATACCTACACAGGTAAGAAAGGACAATAAAACTGATGAAGCTACTTTCAGAGCAATTATAACAGACAACAGCTTGCAGGAAACCCACCTTAAAAATTACTCCTTGTGGGGCTCAGTATCCCAAGCAGCAGCTGTAGAAATAGGTCATCCTAACATCAACTGCAACCCTTGTGCTGAGCAGCTTCTGTACCCCACTTTGTACAGAGTTATGTCTGCTCTGCCCTGTGCTGTGGTAGCACCATACTCAAGGACACAAGATAAAACACTCTTTGAATCCTCATTATGCCCTGCCCACACCCAGCCCTTGCAAAATACAGTCAAGAAGGTTCTCGAGGTCTGCAGCAATTAAGCTTGAGCTCCCATCCTGTGAACTGAGGACATCTCTGTAGCTGCCTTTAATCAAGGCTCCTAATGCTGTGTGTTTAGGGATATGCTGGAGAGAATCCTTTACTTCTAATTAAACTAACAATGGGATCTATGTTCCTGCTGAACAAGTCTGAACCAGAGGAGAGCTGGTTGTCAGCCAGTTCCTTTACAGTGCTGTGCAATTAAACAAAATTACTGTGAAAGCGATTCAATGGATCAAGCTGCACAAGCCACCACTATAAGCCATGGGGGAAGAATCATGGCAAGTTCTTTACAGCCTGAGGTTCTGGTTTACACACCCTAAACCTCAACCCTACCAAAATAAGCACAATACTCACTGACTCAAGATTGTGTACAACCCCTGCTACCACTAAATTCAAATTGGTGCCAAAGAAAACAGAGCATCTTACCAATCTGCCCATAGGCCATGCTGATCAGCCGTTCATTCACCAGCTTGTCTGTTTTGGGATTTCTGGGCTGCCTCTTCATGATGTCACTCTCTGCTTGCTCATATGCCAGGGAGATAGCAGGGACCTGAGGGTGGCAGGACTGCTGTTAGAAGAGTTTCAATTCTCCATTTTATAGAGTCTTCCTCATCCCATGCATTCTGTGCAGAAACAGCACTCCCCAAAAGCCCTAGCCGTGATATTCTATTCCAAAACGACCTTACCCCCTCCCCTTCCCCAGTTTGTCCTTACAGGGAGCTGAAAGATCTTCAGACTCAAGAGCCATGAGATTAATATAAATAAAAGGAATATCAGATGGTTGCTTACTTTAAATCAGAACTTTAGAGAAAACTGTATTTAAGCATTTTCCTTCCACCTGCCCTTTTCTTTAGGGTACCTAAGAACATCCACATTCTTTTCTTTAGGTAAAAGAACCACATTCACCATGTCAGTGCCCAAGTCAATGCAGAGGATGGTGACTGTTCCCAGAGGAAGGGGTATGTTTGCAATGATGAAGATCAGGAATGGCGTGATTTCAGGAATGTTACTGGTCAGGGTGTAGGCAATAGACTTCTTCAGGTTATCAAAAATCAGACGCCCTGGGGCAAGGAAGAGAGAACAGGGTAACTCTCACTTATCAGCAGAAGGCAGCCAAGCAGCTCACAGGCAGCCTCAATGCTAACACCAAGTGGCAAAATGCTAGCCCAGCAAATGAAAGGGTTCTTTTATGTAAGGGTGAGACTGCTCCATGCACAGCAACACCTGTGGAGAGTGACACTTCTGGTCACAGCAGTCAGGGCTCATTGATACAGGAGTAGGATACTAAGCACTGGTTTCTGGATATCATCAAGAACCCCTGGAGGGACCCTCTGCTGTGCTTGTTTGAGAGCTGCTTTGCCATCAGGGAGGAACATGTGCCACACTCAGCTGACAAAGATGACTGTAAGGTCACATGTTAGGCAACAGCACAAAGTAGCTTTTGTTACTCAGCTGCTTCCTGCTCTTATCCATCCCAAAAGTGTCACGCTGAACACTCCTGGAAAGGAATAAAACTTTGAAGAGAGGAGGAAAAGTGCTGCTCTCCTTGAAAACACTTGTCATAGAGACAAACTTAAAACAGAGGCGCCCAGATGCCTCTGTTTCAAAGGGGATGCGGAAGCATGTTACTTTACCACCACTGCACAAGTTATAGACTCACCTTCTTCAACCCCAGTGACAATGGAGGCAAAGTTGTCATCCAGCAGAATCATGTCAGCTGCCTGCTTGGAGACATCTGAGCCAGCAATACCCATAGCAACACCAATGTCAGCCTTCTTCAAGGCTGGGGAATCATTCACACCATCACCTGTGACTGCTACAATGGCACCCTAGTCACAAAGAGAGGAACAGCAAGACTGAAATCATCATGCAAGATGTTTTGGGCAGAAAAGCTCTCTCCTACCTTTCAGGTGAAGCACAAAAAACTATTTCACTCTGCTGTAAAGAGACCTCACTTCCTTCTTGCTCTCCCCTCGTCTGATCAGGCTCATCAAGAGAGCCATGCTGCTCTCTCCATGGAGATGTTGGGCAACACAAACATGTTGGATCCTCCTCTCCCAAGCACATCCAGATCATTTAGGAATTAAATTTACTAATGAACATCCTGGGATCAGAAGAAAGCCTCGGTACAAACTGAAGACGTTCTCCTGCCAGACCCTTATATTTATGTATTGTAGAGCAGCCTGACAGAAGCCTTCAGCTGCTGACAGATTTAATCTGGCCCTTTACATGAGGGTACTGAAGAGACTTAGCCCTACCACTTCAACAGCAGAACTGCCTGGCAGTTTACATATATATGTCTGGGAATTTCTCTAATATGACATCCTTATTCCCCCCTCTTTACCTGTCGCTGACAGCCTTCCACAATAATAAGCTTTTGCTGAGGAGATGTCCTGGCAAAGACAATTTCTGTATGGTGCAGCAGGATGTCATCCAATTGCTCACTAGTCATGTCCTTCAAATCTGAGCCATGAACCACACAAGCTTTGGCATCCCTGCAAACAAGAGAAAGCATGTTTTACTTCACAAGAAGTTTCTTCATTAGTTGTACTTGCCCCATAAAAATAAGGCTCTTCAGTGCTCTTGGGAAAGACCAACTTCTGCTATGACTACATACTAATCCAGGAAACCTCCGCATAGAGGTATGATGCTCAAAATTTGAGAGGCAATGGGGAACACCAAGAAAAAAACAAAATAGAACCAAGCAACTGACAAAAAACCTCATGAGCAGATTAATTCTTTCCAAAGCTTTCCAAAGTGCATCAAGGCAAAGACTAGTTGTTTCCACAAATCTTGGCCCCTCTGGAAAAAAGGAACCTCTGGCTCAGGTAGGTAGCTTCCAAGGTTTCAAGAGATGCTGCTGTCTTCTGCAGGCAATCCTTTTTGCAATAGTCTGATGGCCATGTGACTGATGACACATGGTTCTTCACCGAGCGTTCACACCATGCCAGTTCCAACTAATTTACACCCTTTGGCCACAAAAGCATGCAATGTTATATTTAGACTGGTTTGGTACCCTACATGCTGCAGCAAAATACCATCTCTCCAGCCCAGCATACCATCCCTTATAGGAATAGGACACTAGCCACACAGCTCTTGATACCACCCAGTTTAGACAGGGAAATTACTTCCCCACCTTTAGAGCCAGCTGCTAACCTGCTCAGTCATGCTGCTCAGCCAACCCCAGCCTTGCACTGCTGGGTTTTGAAGTTGCCCTCTAAATCTCAAAAACAAAACCAAACAAACCAACAAAAAAAAAACCAACAAAAAACCCAAGTAATGTCATTTTGCAGGGTGTCTCTATTCACAGTTCATAAGCTATATGGCTGTCCTCCAGCCCAAACACAGGCTGGGTGAAACTAAGCAATGCAGACAGCCCAGCCATTCTGCAAACAGCCTGCTTATGCCAAAGCACATTTTCTGAGGATGCCTCAGCCCAGCTAGGCTATGAAAGCAAGCATTAACTCTTTAAAAGGAAGGAGTTCCCTTTTCACATTTATTGTGCTTGTAGCTATGCACTAGTGTCAACTCCTCTACCTGCCCTAAGTCCTGCTCCCTTTGCACTCCTACATTCTCACTCTTCCCACACACAGGACATGCACATTTAAGACAGTCTTGTACATTCTTCACATAACTCATGATACACACTGAAGAATCACAATATGCTGAGCTAAGCAAATAGCAAGCTTTTCATGCCCAGGGGGAAATACTGAGGGATTATCCAAGGCAAATGCTTAATTCTTTGAACAGCTCAGGCCTTTCCCAGCAGACATTACCTAGGGTTAACCTGGCTGACAGGAATGTTGAGTCGAGCTGCAATATCTTCTACTGTTTCATTGCCCTCTGAGATGATGCCGACACCCTTGGCAATGGCTTTGGCTGTGATCGGATGGTCTCCAGTAACCATGATAACCTGAAATGCAAACAGACTACAATGAGAGCCTTGCCTGCACTGCAGAGCAGCACTGCCCAAAAGGCAGGGTCCCTTACACTGAAAGGCCACGTCTTTTGTTCTACTCCTGAGCTCTAGCACAGGGCAAATCTGAGGTACAGGCAAATAACCTGCTACCAGTATGCCAGGGATTGAGATGGATGGAGGACAAAAAATTTTTCGTGTTGAGCTAATGGAAACAGTTCCATTTCCAGCCTGTGCTTCCCTCTCATTTTAGTCAGTACTGTAGCACATGCAGAACTCACCCTGAGCCAAATCACATGCTTTGGGACACCATGCCCTCAGCACCTGCCAGTGCCCTAGCAGTCTGGAGTTTCACTCATTTTTCACTTCATGAACACAACCATTTATATTCAACTTAGAAATTAAACCCCGAAGTAGTTGTAGTTAAATCCTGCTCAATTACTTTACCCACTCACATCACAGGAGATCAAGGAAGCCCTTTATTTCCACAGGTATCAAGTGAGGCGATTTTCAACCCAGGAATAAATTACCTTGATCCCAGCACTTCTGCATTTGCCAACCGCATCCGGCACAGCAGCACGAGGTGGATCAATCATAGACATCAGTCCTACAAAGCAGAGCTTGTCTACAGGGAAGTTCAGGTCATCTGTATCAAACTGGAAGCCATCAGGGAACTGGTCATCAGGCAGAGCCAAGTGGCAGAACCCTGTAACACATCAAACCCACACTTACTCTGTTCCTACACATCAGGAGGCAGAGAAGCCTACTGCTTCTGCAAACAGCTATGCAAGAATAACAGTGCAGCTTAGAGAGGTTTAGCCAGGGCTGTTGAGACTGGAGTCATGCTCCTATTCTGGTAATTACCAGCTGCTGCTAGGTGCCCAGACACAGCCTGGTTCTTGAGCAGTGGAATAAACCCAATACCGTCTGGGCCCATGGAAGGTCCCAAATGCTTTGCTGCATTTTGATCTACGAGACTCTGCTGCTGGGAAAGACCAGACCCTGCAGGCTAGTTTTTAAATTAAAGGCAGGACTGTCCCTACATGAATTGCTGAACTGACCTTAATACTGTGGTTACACTGCAGGAACAGAGTGACCCTTCACTTAATCTGTGAAGACTACATGGGAGCATGAAGTACAAATCTTGCCCAATGTAATAAGGCTGTTTTTCCTTACCTAACACTCTCTCCCCGAGGCCTCCCAACTCAAGGTAGGCATTCTGAAAAGCATCTTTCATTTCCTCATCCAGTGGCTGCTCTTTCCCATGAATAAGAATGGTGCTGCAACGATCCAAGATCCTCTCTGGAGCTCCCTTCATCACCAGCAAATAACGGGATTCTGATGGATTTGCATTTTTATGGATAGACAGCTAAGGGTGGAAGAAATTAATCTGTTCTATAAACATGTACTGTGAAGGAAATGAGTAATCAACATCAGTAGTTTGCAACTACAGCAGCACAGGGCTGTTTGTGATATTCTGCTTTAGTTTTCTTTTACCCACACTTTAAAGAAGTTTACAAACTAAGGAATCTGGGCATTCTTGAGCACGAACATATAACTGCAGGTGCTGTAATGACCTTTTCTGTGTCCATGTGCCACCTGTTAAGGTCACTTCCCAGCAGTTAATTCCTATTCCCAGATTTTAATTACTCCACCTTCTGTGCACTAGTGCTACACAGGTTGAGAGCATGTCTGATCCTTTGATAGCAGCTGATACCTCAGTGTCAGTGCAGCTCCTACAGTGTAGCTACGGTCTGTTAACTTAGATTTATAGTATAGTCTTCAAACAAGTAATAGCTAGACAAGATTTGGGTGCCAGAACAAGTTTTGAGGCACACTGTGTGCTAATTCACACAAGTACTCCACACAGCTGCTCTCCTTTCAAGAGGACACCTGCATACCTGGTACTTGTTGGTAGAGTTAAATGGTATTTCCACCACTTTGGGATACCTTTCTCTCATCTCCTTGACAGAACCACAGCACAATTCAATGCATTTCAGAAGTGCAGACTCAGAGGCATCTCCTGCCACTGCTCGCTGAGGAAAAAGGACAACTATCAAAACATAGAACCACAGAAGTTTGGCTATTTAAAACAGATTTTAAGAGTGAATTCATCACAGCCCAGTCCCAGCTTCTACATAGCATTTTATGAAAGCAAAGAATAAATAATTCTGTTATCTAGTACCAACAAATACTGCATTTCAGAAAGCCAGGCCTCCCATCTTGAGAGAGCAGCAGTCTTCTTGAGGCAAAGTCAATAAGCCCTTTTAAAAGGTTAGACAAAGTCACATAACCATGTACAGTCAGACCAAGTGGGGCTGGAGGGTAAACTTTGAGAAGAACAGCTAATGTGAGATGAAGACTGATGACAAGCACACAGAAACACTTGCTCATGTGCTCTCCCACTCCAGTATATATAACACCAGCTTATCAAGCCTTTTGGAGAAACTTGATCTGTTCATGTCTTCCCTCCCCATAAAGTTTGGAAGAGATGAGGATTCTCAGCCCAAGAGATCTGTATGTGCTCAATGCCCTGTTGAAGTTTCCTTTGCTGCAATTGCAGCCAAGCATTTTTTGCCCTTCTGGTCTCTTTGTCTGTGATAAACTTTTTTTCTTCATTTCTGTACTAATTTTTTGGTATCTAAAGACTTCTCGAAACTCCCCTCTCCCAAGCCTTCCTTAAAAAAGGAAGAAACTCCAGCTCTTAAAGTTCAGGATACATTTTGTAGACTTAAAATACAGTCAGAGGAGTGTTGGGGAGAAATAGTTTTTTCTATCATCTCTATTACCGCTGCATCAGAACACCCTTGGGAATAAGTTTACTAAGCAACATGACTAATACTTGACAGATTATAAGTATTGTATGGTTAATTTCAGCCCTGGATGGGTCACAGTTCAGAAGGAGGAATGTGAACTGGTGCTACGCCAGCATCTGCACCAGCACTGTACCAGTGAAAGCTTAAGGAGACTTGCAAGTGAGAGCAGACTGTCTCTAACCAGTCTCCCACAATCACTGCTCCACCAGCTCTGACGTTTACTTCTCCCAGCACCAGGTGTTTGTAGCTTTGAAGTGTACAATGTCAGAGACAGCAATTCCTGGAACAGCCAGATACTGGGAAATGCCTAGGAAAGCTTTCTAGTCTTTCTTAGCCCTGTTTGAAATCTCTGGTCTCCCAAACTGAGTGTAGATGGCAGTGGATGGCAAGGTTGGATTGGCAAGTGGATTCTGCTGTGGGAAAAATGTCTTTTCAATCCCATCTCCCCTGCCCACGACACACTTCCTCTAAGAGTGCTAGACTGCAGAAAAGATTTAAGAGTGGCAGCTACCTCTATTTGGAAGGTTCATGTGACCTCACTACCTTTCTGAGATGATGTGGTGAGGAACAAGACTAACACTTTTTTTTTGGGAACTCACCTTGAGAATAGGTACATTTTCCTGGCCAGCCTGAAACACAGCACGGTTACAGAGACCTGCAATTCTGGACAAAGCAGTCCAAGTGGCTGAGCTCTTGTCAAAGGAAGCACCTGAAAGCAGAGGAAGAATGTCAAAAATCCACCCCTCAAAGTCAAAATCCCACAGGTTTAAGAGCAAGAAACCTTTATGTCAGAAACACTAAACACTCAAAGCATCACTACATCTCTTTCCTTCCTCCTCCCTTCCCAGATTCTTGATGAGCAGTTGATTATTTTAAGACCAGAGGGTGAAACAGAAGGTGTGCAAGAAAACACTTCTGCTTTCAAGATTTCAGTAATGGTTGTATCCAGTGGAAACAGAGGGACACACTTGACATAGTCAAGGAACTCTGGACAGGAATACTGGACATTCATTTGGAGGGCTTGAGTAAGGGATGCTGGGTTCTGCCTCTAGGTTGTCTCTCTTTATCCATCAACCCAGGAACTGGATGAAATAGCTCCCAAAGGAACAATGCTTAAATAATGATACTCTCTCATTCTGGCTCTTAAGTTGGCTTTAAAGGAGATTAATTGAAGAGACAGTTAACTGATAACCTAACATACTTTCCATGAAGTGAAATCTTCTAGGTTTATTTCCACTGCAACCAAGACAACCATTGCCAGGCCTAGGGCTTACAAAAAATCTATTTATAGCTCATTACCTTGCACTAGTGTTAAATAAAGTGGCTTTTTAAAGCAGTGCAGAAAAAGCACAATGTTTTGGGCTGGTTCAGGGCAGGGTGCAGCAGCACCACTGGAAAAATGTTTATGCTAGTAATGTGTTGCAAGCACAGCATTTCACAAGGCAGAAAACTGCTAGGAAACTCCTGAGTTTGGTTGTATTGAACAGTTCTGGAGAGAAGCATTTCTCTCAGTTGCACAGCACACTGAGATTTCAGATTCTTATCAACTAGGAGAAACTTCCTACTAAAGTCTTACATTCATTGCTGGCACTATGCAAATGTAACCTGGGTGTTGTGGGTAAAACCCCTGTCCAAAGGCAACCATCTAGTTCCACATGGGAACTTTCTATCTATGCCCAGCCTCAAGTAATTATTATCAGGGCCAACACTTCTGCTGCCCATACTATCAACAGACTTAAGATTAAGCAATTTCATCAAGATATATTTTAGCAAAGATAATCAGGTACTTTGCAAATATTTCTATGTACAGGACAAACATATGTGGCTGAACATTTAAGAGGCTCAAATTCTGATGGAGTAATTCTGCACAAAAGGCAGGCTGTACAGAGTTTAAGGATTAAACAGAGTTTAATTATAAGGATTATACAGATTTTACGGATTAAATGGTACAGTGCAAAACTTTCTATGTGTCATTTCAATTTTTTATGCTCATTCTAGACTGTACATTGGAAGTCCTTGTATTGTGAAAACGTCACTTGAACTGGAGAGTTACGAACACAGGTTCTTAGAAGTACCAGCATCCAGGAAGGCCCAGAAAAAGTAATTTTTTAATGAAATGCCTCAAGCACAGAGAGGCAGTCTTACCACTCTGGTTCTCTGTAGTATCAGCCTCATGAATCTGATTGTCAAACCACATGTGGGCAACTGTCATGCGATTCTGTGTCAGGGTGCCTGTTTTGTCAGAACAGATGGTAGATGTGGAACCCAGGGTCTCTACAGCCTCAAGGTTCTTCACCAAGCAGTTCTTACGAGCCATACGCTTGGCTGTTAGTGTCAGACATACCTGGGGACAAGAAAGAGATGTCAGGTTAGGTACACTTGTGCACTAATGACACTGCTATCCAACTTAATATGCACATGGAACGACAACCAACTTCCATGCCCTGCAGTTATTCCCTAACTCCTTGCTCACCCTGCCAGTGCAAAATAAACAACACTTCAGCTGTTTAAATGACATTTTTCTCATTACAAAACCTCCAGAAAAGGTTTCAGCCTCCTGCTTCTCAGTGCATTGGGAAGGAAATAACATGCCTCAGACTAACATTTCAGTCAAAGTTGCCACCTCCTAATCATAGTTCTCAAAATAGGTGAAGGCAAGCCACATATGAGATGGCCCAAATTAGCTCTGGTGATAGGGCTTGCAAGTTGCTTGGGTAGAAAGTGAGCCATTCCAGCTCATTTTCTTCCTAGAGGCTCTTATCTAGCTCCAGTTCCTAACTGTTCACTCCCTGGCTTGGTTGCTACTCATTCCTAAGGCAGCACGGAAGCACTTTCTCCTGTCTACCACCACTCTCCATATACCTAAGAACACCTCGATACTGTCATCACCTGTTCAGGAAACCGAACTTATAAAAACCTCTGAAAGATCCCAGACCAAAAGCTGGAGATAGAGTGAAGCTTGCTGGATGCTCTGTCAAGGGTCAGAAGGGCTAGTGTGCATGTGAGTGTAGAAAATCTGACTGTTCTAGCAGGAAAACCTCTTCTTGCCACAGAAAAAGGCAGGACTAGAACTCCTAGTCTTGCTCACTTCAGCTATATGATGCCAAGCCTCTGTGCAGGTCTAACTTAGGGACCCATCTTTAGGAGATGAATTGTTGCAGAACTTGATGTTGATTCAGGGAATTAGTTAAAATACATTGAACTTTATAAAGCCCAACCCTACACACTCACCTTCCATTAATTTAGTGCTCACCTCTCTGAATGCACACTGAGATAGACCACTCCACTTCCTTAAGGATCACATATGCAGCAAATTCCATCTATTTTTCCAATTTCACTCACCGTAACTGTTGCAAGCAGCCCTTCAGGGACATTGGCAACAATGATCCCAATGAGGAAGATAACAGCCTCCAGCCATGTGTACTCAAGGATGAGAGAAAGTATGAAGAAGGAGACACCCAGGAACACAGCCACCCCAGTGATGAGGTGGATAAAGTGCTCGATCTCCATGGCAATGGGAGTTTTTCCCCCTTCCAGTCCAGAAGCCAAACTGGCAATACGGCCCATCACAGTGCGATCCCCAGTGCTAATGACAATGCCACGGGCAGTGCCTAGAAGAGAGATGGGTTTCAGAAAATAAAATCTGCCACAGCTTAATATCCTGTAGGTGTGGAAGAGATGTTCTGGGTGGGCTTCAGCACAAAGCCTGCCTACCCCCATATTCAGAGCTGCAACAAAAGTCCTGCCAGAGATGCCTGACATTCCTGCTTTCTGCAGCAGCTATAGTACCTCATACAGCTCTACCTCATGGTTCACATTATGTTATCTGCACTTCAACACTTTTTACTTGTAATAAAACAGGCAGGCTAGAAGACATCACATAGCTACTCCTCTAAAAGAAGCAAGAATAAAAAACCCAGTAATGCTGCACCCATTCTACAGTACTACAGTCAGAATGGGCAAGGACTTCGATGGGAACTTCCACCCTGCTCTTGCATGGTAGAAGTAGGGTCACTGTGTATTCACACTGCTTACCTATACAGCTCAATATCATTGTTCATACTTCAGGGAAGTAGGATTCACACATACCTTCCACACAATTGGTGGAAAAGAAGGCAATATTCCTGGTCTCCAGTGGGTTCTCGTGGGAGAAGTCTGGAGACCTGGTTTGAGGCTCTGATTCACCAGTAAGTGAGGAGTTATCCACCTACATGAAAGAGAGTACTTTGTCATACATGAGCAGACAGATGCATGCTAGGTATTTCCCTATCCTCCTTCTCCACTCCAGCCCCCATTCACAGCATAGAAAACTAACTCATCCTCCTTTAGAATGAAGTTTCCCAACAGCCTGTCACTACTGTACCTTGCAGCCATGTGCAGATATGATCCGAAGGTCAGCTGGAATTCTGTCTCCTCCTTTTACCTCCACTAGATCTCCAACTACAACACCTTCAGCATTTATGCTCATCTTCTCACCATTTCTGACTACAAGTGCTTGCTGAAAAACAGTGAAGAAACAATCTATGTCAAAAGCAACTCTTAGGAAAAGGCTCAAGAGATCTGAGAATCTTAAAATAGTTATGCTATGCTTCTAAAAGGTTTCTACTTGTACTAAGATGTTTATATCTGAGATATATATATATATATATAGATATATATATATATTATTTAGGAAAATAAGGGTTTTTTACTTGATATTAAAGATCCTTGTTACCAAGGTGACAGTGTGATGTATGATCCAGATTGTCCATGAAGGAATCCAAATTTTAGTGCTCATTACACCAGTTACTGAATTCCCCAGACCACAGAGAAAGTGTCCCATGGTTGCTAACAAGCTGGTGGAACCCACAGTTTTCCAGTAACTACCTTGGCCTATTAGCATAGTTACTTGGAGCAGTCTCATAGATCCCTTAAAAATAAGAGCTAGTAACACACATTAACAGCCAGGCCCTTGCAATTAGAGATGTTTAAAACCATTAATACCTTTGAACAAGCTATGACTTGCCAAACCTCAAGGAAATTATTTATTCCATACCTGAGGCACCAAGTTTTTGAAGGACTCCATGATCTTGGAACTTTTTGCTTCTTGGTAATAAGAGAAACAGCCAGTAATGATAACCACAGCTGCCAATACAATACCCAGGTACAGCTACAAACAGCAGAGAAAGTGAGTCAGAGAACAATCTGCCTGAATGGCTTCCAGTTTGTGAAAATAAATTGCCTGGCATGTAAGTGCCCCACCACAAGCATGAAGGTACTTGCAGTCTCTGTACATTTTGCACACAAAGGCTGTCCACAAGCTAGTGTTAACACAACACAAAGGAAGTTGCCTGTTCATTTCACTATGTGGAAGCACTCCAAAACATGTTAAGCTCACACACTGAATTTCCCGTGCTTATGAGAAAAGCTTCTGGACTGAATGCTTAAAGGAAGTTAATCTGCCTTGAGCCCAACAGGCTGCTTGGCCTGCCTCTGAGGTAAACCAGACATTTTTACTTACATTATCATTGTTGGGCTCCTCCTCCATCAAGCTCTGTATGCCATAAGCCAGAAAACACAGAATAGCACCAATCCACAGCAGGAGTGAGAATCCTCCAAAGAGCTGCCGACAGAACTTTACCCATTCAGGAGTGGTGGGTGGGGGGGTGAGGGCGTTTGGGCCATCACGAGCCAGGATCTCAGCTGCACGTGCAGAAGTCAAACCCTACAAGAGAGCGTATTTTAGCCATTGTGGCAAGACCAACTGCAGAATGCAGGTCTGAATTTGCTCAGGTTCTACCACAGCACAAGGAGCTGCTAACAGGTAATGGAAACATCCAAAGCTGCCAGGGTTCCACAACACAAGTGCAGGATGCAAGAGCTGAATGCCAAAACAGGAGCTACAAGATGCTGAATGCTACTTGAGGAGCCTGCAGGCCATGGGCCTACAGACACTGAAGAAGGGCAGGACAAGAAGGCTGCAGTCACAGACTTTTAAGCTCTGAGGAACAGCACAGTGCCATCCACCCTTAACAACTTATGGAACAAGTGAAAGCTGGAGGCCATAGAAGTAATGACATGTTGGAACAACCTTCCAGGAAGTTCAGTTTTCAGAAGCCAAGGTCTTGGACACAAAAATGCAAGTCTCTGTACTGTTACAAAGAGCAGACTTGATCACATATGCAATCATGCAAGAAATGCATTAAGCAAAGCAAACAACAGCAAAAGTGTAAAACCACTGCAACGCTTCTGCACTGGACTCTAAGGTAGTCTAGGATACCCGCACACCTCTTACTGCAGGACAGCAAAATTTTAACAGCCACTAGCCATCATTAAGTCTCTGGGCATGCCCTAGCTCTCTAAACTACATTTGCAACATAAGAAACATCTGTCCTCATTACATGCTCCTCTGGAAAGAAATAACACCAAGAATCAACTTGACCTTGAACAACTCAGTGACTTTGTCAGAAGCAAAATCGCTACAGCACTGCAGTCAAGTTGTACAGTGGGAGGGTAAGAGAAGTATTTGTGAATTCAACAGTTCTCTCAAAGCCTGAGAAACTTAACTGGAGGAGCGGAGATTAAACACACACACAAAAAAAAAAAAAAAAAAAAGACCACCCAGATCTCCCTTTGTGAAATGCTCTGAGCTGTGGCTGTTTCTTTTCAGATCAGGGCAAAGAAGGAAGGAACACAATGTCTACCTACCCGACTCAAGTCTGTTCCGTATTTACGATGAAGTTCATCTAGGCTCAGCTTGTGGTCATCCTAAAAGACAAGAAAATAGTTGGAAGAGAAAATAATCTGAGAAAAGAGCTCAGCAATTCCAGCTCCCACCCCAGGCTTCCTATCTGTAACAGTTGGTGAGATAGCAGGACTCCATCCTCTCTGTGAAGAAAAATCTCAAACTCATTCTGGAATTCAGCACAGTGTCATCTTTAGCATTCTTGTGACTATGTGGGTACTTGAAAGCTTTTTTTGAGAAAGTCTGACTTTCAGTGCAGTCCTTACACCTCCAGCAGATTCTGCGAAAGCTGAGTGGGTGGGTTTTTTTGGGAGGTTGAGAGAGGAGTGGAAAGAAAAGGAGTTGGGAAGGAAGGTAGGAATGTATGGAAGAATAAACCTGTAATTTCACACATTTTTAAGCAGTGTTGTTATATTAAACACTGCTTTGAGGGAAGTGTTTCTTTCTACAGGCAGGCTATTTTTCAGTTGGATCAAGCTGGTTCAGAGCAGTGCCTCACTTAAAAGGTTGTACTGGAGGAGCAGATGCTTTAAGTACACATTGCTACTTAACACAGAGTGCAATCTTTGAGCAATCTTCAGAATCCCCTCTTCCTAGCAGAGGGGTAAAAAATATTAAAGCCCAGTCTCAAACCCCACAAACAAAATCTGCATCACTTTCAAGGATGCGGCAGATCTAAGCCTGACGATGCTCACAGACAGATACAGCCATCATCCAGCTTTCACAGATGGAGAAGGGAGACACTCCCCACAGTCTCAAACACAATTAGAAGGAATAATACTGAGGTCAGTCTGAGCAGAGGCCAGCAGTAAAGGGAGCTTTACAGCCTCAACTCCTCAGCTGGAATGAAAACAGCAGTCTCACTCACACGACAGCACAATAAAGCCTGTAATGCTACTATGCAGAGAGCGCTTGCCTGGCTGAGGAAATACATCTATACTGTGCTATGGGTAATGCAGGCAAGCACAGACTCTGGTTCTGTGTCAAGTGCCTGTTGAAAAGTGATGTTGCCAGGGTCTATTGTGTGTTCATCTTGATGCTGAAGCACAGCACACCTGGCTTGGTGACAGAGAGGAGGAAAAGGGACATCAGTGCCTTCAGTCACACCACATGGTTAGCACACCAGCTTGTTTCTCTTTTAGTCGGATTAGGCACAGAATTTGGGCACAGCAAACATGCTCAAAGCTGCTCTTTCTGTACCTTACACTCTTACCATCACAACTTCCTTTTTAAGCTCATCCATGTCCCTCTCCTTCTTCCCCTTCTTCTTTCCACCATGTTCTGATGTAGCAGTGGGCTCATACTTGTCTCTTCCAGCCTGCAAGGGAAGACACAGCATTATTAGAAACATCTTACAGTCAAATTCCTCAGCAGTACACATGAACTATACACCCAAGACTGCCAAGTAGACATAATTATTACAGTTTATTAAAATTGTCTACCTCTACTTCAGCAAAGCCTTTGACACTTTCCTACAGCATTCTGTGGGAGAAAAAGGCTGCTTGCAGCTTGGACTGGTGCACCATGTGCTGGGTAAAAAAAAAAATCTAGAGGGCTGGAACAAGAAAGTGGTGGTGAACAGAGCTACATCCAGCTAGCATCTGGCCACCAGTGGGGTTCTCCAGTACTGAGGCCAGTCCTGTTTAACATCTTTATCAGCGATCTGGACAAGTAGACCAAGTGCACCCTCAGTCAGATTGCAGATGATACTGGGGCTGTTGGGCAGGAGGTTTGATCTGTTGGAGGGCAGGAAGGCGCTGCAGAGGGATCTGGACAGGCTGGATTGATGGGCCAAGACCAACAATACAAGGTTTAATAAGGCAAAGTGCTGAGTCCTGCCCTTGGGTCGCAACGCCCAGTGCTGCAGGCTGGTGAAGAGTAGCTGGAAAGCTGACCAGTGGAAAAGGACCTAGGGGTGCAGATCAATCATGGCTGCACATGAGCCAGCACGTGCCCAAGTGGCCAAGAAGGCCAACGGCATCCTGGCCTGTGTCAGAAATAGTGTGGCCAGCAGGACCAAGGCAGAGACTGTCCCTCTGTACTTGGTACTGGTGAGGCCACACCTTGAGTGCTGTGTCCAGTTCTGGGTCCCTCACTGCAAGAAGGACACTGATGTGGTGGAGCATGTCCAGAGAAGGGCAATGGAGCTGGGCAAGAGTCCAGAGCACAAGTCTGATGAGGAATAGCTGGGGTTGTTAAGTATGGAGAAAAGGAGGCTCAGGGGAGACCTTATTGCTCTCCACAACTTCCTGAAAGGAGGCTGTAAGCCAGGTGGAGGCTGGTTTATTCTCCCAAGATGAAATTACCTCCAGTTGTGCCCGGAGAGGTTTAAATTGGTTATTAGGAAAAATTTCTTCATGGGCTGTCAAGCCCTGAAACAGGATGCCCAGAAAAGTGGTTGAGTCACCATCCCCAGTAGTATTTAAAAGATGTGTAGATGTGGCACTTGGAGAGATGGTAAAGTGGTGGACTTGGCAATGCTGGGTTAAAGGTTGGACTCAATTATTCTAATGGTCTTTTCCAACCTCCATAATTCTATAAAAGTTATGCCACTACAATAAATAACAAAAATGAGCTAGTGAAAGGAGTCTGCTCAGTATTATCCTCAATACACAGATTAGAGCCAGACATTGTGCAAGCCTAGCAAGGAGGAAAGCAAGCTACATACTATTCAGGCAGTCTTGACACGTGAGTCCCAGCTCAAGCTGAAAAAGTGATGGAGAACAGAAGAAACCAATTCCTGAGAGCCAACTTATGTTTTCTCCAAGGTATTAAATCTTCCTCTCCCTCCCCTTTCCCAGCCTTCCACAGCCTCTGGTGCAGAAAAGCAGCCTATCAAGTGAAGATAATAAGAGGTGGTACCTCTGGCTGGTCAATTCTGGGGGCTAAGTTCCAGCACTTTCATTCTCAGTTTGGCAAACTAGCTGGCCAGTTTACGCAACAGAAATCTGCTTTTAATTTATGGCAGTTTGAGCAGCAAGAATGGTATACAAAGCAGCAGTACACTTTTGCAGATTCAATCTGTGCTTAGTCCTGCTTACACTTCATAGAGCAGATGATTTGCTTAAAGCCTCTTTATTCAGTAGGATTTTTATTCACTTTTATTATGGTTAATTCTACATGAAATCATGCAAAGATTTAGATCTACTCATAATGAGGTAAACAAGCATCTAAGGACAAACAAATCATGACAGTGCACATAAACAACACTTAAAAGACAACCTTCTGTTCCCTTCTGTGTGGGACCTATTACACTCTGCCAAGTTTTATGAGGTGAGATTTTCACCTAATAAGATCCCTGAGAAGAACTTTAAGATGAAACAGCACTTAGTGGCACCAGAGTCAAATCTTTAACAAGATTAAGAAAATATTTCAAAGGCATTGCCTTGCTTGCTCTTTGCATGAACACCTCAAACCATGAACTGGACTCTTGAGAGCAGGATCTGAGTGTGATCTGGATACAGGAACTATTGTTTGGATCCAAGACCTCTCCTGATGAGCAGCTAGCACAGGAAATTTTTATTATCTATTTCAAGAGAAGTAAAAACCAAAAGTGAAACTGCATGAAAAAGAAGATCATTGCTTTTCTAAAATAACCCCTCTGTTGCATCTAGACAAGGGTTTTTACTGTGCTGAGGAAGCTCTGTATGCAACACTCTGCAGCCATAGTCACACATTTCACATGCACAGAAGTCTCCCCTTGGCCTGCTCAGCAAAGACAAACTTTGCATGCCACTACAGAGCTGTGCAATGGAAATAGCTTTTAATAAGTAGAGCAGAGCCGAGCTATTTGCCTCCACTGATCCAGGAAAAGGACACAGAACTACAGACTGTCAGCATTCCTGACATTCTCTTCCCTGCACCTAAATTCCCATTTTCCTTCTTAAAAAAGTGAAAGCCACAGTCTTAAACCAGCAAGGTCCTCACAGTCCAGCATCACAGGAATTTGCCACAGGACAATTCACAAAAAGTCACCATGAAGCATCTCTTTCCTTTAGTCTCTGAAGGAAACAACCTTGACTTCAGCTGCAGCTATGGCAGACAAGTCCAAACATAGCCCTGCACAAAACACATGCCTCTTGATTACTGCTTGAGATGAGAAATTATTCCTAACAAAGGTGAAGGAGCTAGTGCCTTGTCTACCACTCCATCAGCTTCACCCCTTCTCCCCAAGAAAAGCTTGGCAAACTCTTGCAGATGATGTAAAAAACTCCTAGTTCTTTGAAACTTCTGTGAGAAATACAGTTACTCAGCTCATTGGGGGCAGTGAATAATCCAGTAATATAGGAGTGCTTAAGCTTTCAGCCACAGCTGAAACAATCTAGAAGTGGGCAAACATGAAAAGGCTCATTGCCCTTGTTCAAGCATGATTTGCTTTAAAAAAAAATAAAAACAAAAAAAAAACCCGAAAAGCCCAGTGACCAGCTGCAGTCAGAACAAAGAGTGGATAGAGGTACTTGTTTCTTTAAGCACCTAAGTATTTGGGTCTTAATGGAGTCCATCTTATTGAGTAGTTCAGCAATTCCTCAGCTTAAAAAAAAAAAAAAAAAAAAAGAAACAAAACATTTTCAATACTTCCCCTTCTGCTGCTTTAGTACTACATCCCATCCTTACTGAAAATGCAAGTAGGTAAGTCAGGAGAATCAGCTTCAGCTCTTGTTACAGGATCATTTAGTGCAGAATCTGAACTTCCTGCTTCATTATTCAAATCTGAACCTGACACACACATCAGAGTCCAAGTCCTGCCCCTGTTCTGTGCCTCTGGGGCCAGTGCCTCCCTTCCTGCAAGATGAGCCCAATCTGTCCAACAAAGGCTTGTGCTGGCTGGGCTGCCAGGGGAGGAGATTTTCACCCCACTTCAGCACTGTAGGATTTCCCTGCTCTCCCCTTCTTTCCCCTGCTGTACAAAGAGAAGAAGGCCTGTGGCATTCCTCATCCACATCTTATCACAATTTAATCACATGGCCTGAACACAAAGGAAGGTCTGTCTCATCAAAAATGTCACCCCTGTTCCTTGACTTAGCCCAAGAACTGACTCATCAAAACTGCCTCAGAAAAAAAAAAAAAAAACAAAAAACAATGCAGCTTCTTTTTTTAAATGCAAGATTTATTTTTTTTTTTCCACTGGCATAGGCACAACATTTGTACACACCAGCATAAGAAGTTTTATACATCCCCCAGAAAATCCTATTGTCTTTCAGATACAGCTGATGATTTTCCTTTCTGGGCTAATTGAACCATTCATGGCTGATGTTCTCAATACAAGCCATGACTGACCAGGAAACAGGAGGGATACAAATCAGCAGACAAGCTCAGAAGTACCCTGTTCTAAGATCACCTAATCCAACAAGAAATGTCAAGTAAGAGCCAAAACAAATTATACAGTCTCTGGAGGCCTGGTCTGTTTTACTGCTTATGTCATTATAATCAATTGTGCAGAGAAAACAGAAAAGTTACTGTCCTGCTGCATTATGAGACAGTAAATATATTAACCAGATGAATCATAAAACTAACTCCACCTATTGGACTGGAAACTGTTCCATGACCCTACATAATCCCAGCAAAAGATGGAATGGTTTCTTTGTTCTTACACCCTCACAAGAGCTATGTTCAATCACCTATCCTGAATCAAAAATTTAAACTCCATCAATTGACTAGACTCTCAGCATCTAGGACAGTACAAGGCAGTTTTTTACTCAACAGCTAGTAATTGCTAATTGTGCACAGACTGTTGCTTCCCAAATTATGAAAGGACAAGCTCTTCTTTCTCCCATGTGAAGAGATGCAAACCTAATCAAGCTTTTAATAATCAGGATAAAACAAGGACCACCCACACACCTTAAGTCCTCTTTGGGTATTAGGACAAACATATCTACTGCTCTGGAGTTGTGTGAAGACCCTAGAGGGCTTTCCAAATGTCACTGCTGCACAGCTGAGCAGCCCATCCTCTGTTTTCTGGCGTTGTGCCAACTACAAAGAGTCACCTTCCTCACTTCTTTGCCTGTAATAGTCACCATACCCCCAGACATTTCTAGTAGTTAATAAACACATCAAGATTTCCCCTAGATGAGCTGGTGAAGGCTACTCTTTGGAAAGACCTGGGTGAAGGATGAGCTGCAGTTTTCAGCAGCTCAGGATCGAAGTGGGTTGTTACAGTTCACCTCACTTGCCAGAGACCCCTGTCCATCTGTTTTTCCAGAAACATGCATTGACTAGGCCCAGGGTTTTCTTAGGCAAAAGGACTATCCTCTAGCCATAATAATAAAAAGTGAACTGTCAAAATAGCCATAGTAATAAAGGAAATAAGAAGATGGGGGAAGGGAAAGGTAATCTATTAAGATTTTTTTAATTGCACCAGATAAGGATTGCTTTGATTTGCAAGATTTCCCCTCAGCTGGTTCCATTATGCAATAAACCTTCCTAGTTTCTGACAGGGGAAAAACCCTAAACTGGGGCTCAAGGAAATCTGATCTAGCCAAAAGGTGTTTCTGCTCCACACACAGGTGCTTGATCACACCATCCAGCTTCCAAAAGTCTTCACTACTGTTTCCAGCTGCCTTCACACACACACTTTTCTTTAGTATAGAAGATACAATCTGAATTAAAGACATCTCCTCCTCACGGCCTTTAAGGCAGAACTGACCTCCAAAAGTGACCCAAAGCAGACACCACCAACTCTGTGCTATGCATGTGCAGAAAGGGAGATGGGAGCGAAACATGCTGCTCTATACAGCTTCCAGTCAGCTCTGAACAGGAATGAAACCCAGAATGCTTTCCTCTGCTACCCCGTTGGATAATCTGCTTTTTGGGCTGCATAGCAGCAGCTGATGGCCCTCCCCTTGCCCCATTACCATTTAAAGTAAAACAGACTCCGCTTCTCCTCACAGCCAGAGAGAAGAAACTTGTTTTCTCACACTTATGCTCTTTTTTCTCTTCCATCCCATGCACCCATAGGAAAGAAGTTTCCTTTTTGGGCACCCTAAATCAGGGCAGGCACATGCTGTTCAGTGTTTCATCCACACTCCACCTTTTTCACTGCCTCGCTCTCAACACGCCCATTTTTTTAGGGGGTCCCCAATTATACACGCACATTCTCACTGCTGAACGAATAAATCTTGTGATTTACTACCAGAAAGGCAGCCGTATTATCCCTGCTGAATTATCCCTTGTGGCAGTGCTTCAGTTTCAGGCCAATTGCTTTATTACCCATGCAACCTATGAAATCTGAAGCGAAGCAAGACAGCTTTCTACACTGGAAAGCATCTGTATCTTCTCTCACTCCCACCACGGCAAGGTGAGCCCCTGAAGCCTTTAGTGCTGCAAGTTCTACATACACACTCAACTCAAAGGCTGCCCTAGTGATTTAAACAAGAATCAGAATACTGCCCAATCTCTCCTCAGTGTCATATCTCCCAGATGAACTTTTACTGTCCACATGGCCTGTTGCCTACCGGACTTAAATACAACAGGTTGGGCTGCCAAGCACCAGAAGGACTTCCTTAGGAAAAGAAAAAGAAACTTCATACACAGAACGAATGCTGAAAGCCCACCCCACACACTCGTCAACCCCCTTTTCTGAGCAACTCTCCATTCAGCCATGTTCTTGTAGCTCTCCCTACTATTCATGCAGTTATGTCAACATCGCTGCCGCTGTACTGCACCGATGAGGACAATACAAAGTCAAGCCAATGTTTGAACAGCGCTTGGGAAGCACAGAACACCTGTTGGCAGGGAACATGCTACCACCCCTTCCATGGCCCTGCACGGCCACCCTCTCCTCAAGGAGCAGAGAAATCTGGGAATTTTACAGGAATGTGTTTAACCAAAAGTAAACACAAATCTACACATCTCCAACTACACACAGATAAACAGGGAAGCATTCGAAGGGAAAAAAACAAACATTCAAGCAACAAAACCCAGAAACTGGACTCTAGTTTTTTTGGCATAAAACGGTATCAGAGCAAGCCAAGAGGTGTTTTTGCTCCACACGCGGGTGCTTGAGCACAACATCACCCAACAGCCTTCCACCACTGTTTCCTTCCAACAGCCTTCACATACACTTTTCTTTAGTTAAAAGATACGATCCGAATTAAGGACCTCTCCTCCCTACGGCCCTATAAAAGGGCTGTAAGGTAGAAACAATGCTGATACAGGGCAGAAATAGCTGCACAGCCTTCTGCGAGGATTTATTTCCCCATTGAACGAGAGACCCCAGGCGTGTCCGACTCTCTCCTGCCACCATCTACCATCACACCCTCACTGCTACCAACAGGCAAATTAGCCCGAGTACCGCTGACTGCTCTCCTTCTCCCGCCCCCCCCACGCCGTGCACTCGTGTCTCAAGACAAGTCTAAAGTACTCCCAGGAGCCCGGGGAGCAGCCGCGCTCCCTTCCCAGCTCCGCAAGGTCACCAGATAACAGCAGGCCCGGGGGCTGCGGGCTGGCGGGAGGCCCCTCATCGGGGAGAAGCGGCCTCAAGGAGGAGCCGGGGTCTTTAGGACGCCGGCTGCTTGCCCCGGGCTCCGCCACGCCCTCGGCCCGACTCTTCCTTCCCGCTGGCGGCGGCGGCGGCCGCCCTCGCACGTTGCTGGGGCCGGCAGCACCGGCGCCACTCGCCAACGGCCGCGGCCGCCCTCGCACCCGACCCGACGTGCCCGCCCCGGCCTGGCAGAGACAAAGCTCAGCCCCGTCGAATGGGAAGGGGCACCGACCACGGTCCGGCTTCTTGAATTTCCCACTTCCCGCCCCAGATCGGCCCCGCCGCTCACCCCCTTGCCCATGGTGCCGGGCGACTTGCGTGCGGGTGAAGTGGCGGGGGGCGAGGAGCGGGGCTAAGCGGCGCCACGTGTCCCGGCCGGGCGCAGGTGCGGAACAATGGGAGCACCCCGGCCGGCGCTCGCCTTCCTCTTCTCCTCCTCGGCTCCTCGCCTTCAGCCTCGCCCCCCTCTGCCCCCGCGCGGGTCGCTCCTCTCCGATGCCGCAACCGCGCGCAGCTCGAGCAGCAGCCGGGTTCCCGCCGCATAAAGAGCCTCGCTCCACTGCCACGCCCAGCCCGTGGTGGCACCCCGCCCCCGTGGCACACAGGGGCGTGAACGGGGGGCGGTCCCGGGGGAGGGGGCAGCGGCTGCGGCCAGGCTGGGAGGGAGTAGCGCCCGCGGGCCCTTCCGCTTTCCCGGGTGCGTCTTGGGACGGGGGGGCTCACCTTGAGGCTCACCCCGGCTGCCCCAGCCACGCCTCGCCGGAGCGGGAGCCCCTTCCGCGGCGCCCGTCTTGTGTGCGGCGCCGCCGCCCGGCCGGGGCTCCCCGAGCGCCTTGTCCCCCGCCCCTGCGGGCGCTCGGCCCTGTGCCCGCCCGGAGCCCCCAGGTGACGGCTCCCCGCGGGTTTTGCCGCCGCTCGCTGTGGGGCTCGAGACCCTGGTGCTTCCTTTCCGTCCACACGCTTTTCTGTCGGGCGTGGTCCCTGCCATGCTGCCGATCTGCCGGAGCATCAGCGCGTTCCATTCCGGGGGAGATGTGCGTGCTCTTGCCGGAAACTACTTCTGGTGATTCGGGAGTCGGTGAAGAACTGGGGCGGCAGCTTTCTATGCCCTCTGCTGCTCAGGGAGCCTGGCTGGAGGACCAAGTTTGGCTATGGTCATCCTTCCCTTATACTTCAAATTCTGGGAAAGACAGATGCAGTAATTATGTGTTTGTTCACTTTGTTTGGTTTTGGGGTTTTTTTTTTGCAGAAGTTTGTTGACTTTGCTTTTACTTCTGTCTAGATTTTCTGGCAAAGAAAATTAGCTGATGGTCTTTTTTATCCTTGACAGCTTAGTAGAAGCCCTAGAACCCTGTATGACTTGGAAATGAGAAAGTTTCAGGAGGGTTCACCTGCTGAGGGTTCCAAAATCAGGTGTGAACTTTCTTGGGAAGGAGGAACATAGTTACAGCACTTCCCTGCTTAGCATGGCTTGAAACCCTTCCATAGGAGAAGAGAACTGAATTCAAGCCTTAAACATCCTGCACAAAAAGCTTGCTCATCAAACTGCCCATGGAACCATGATCTTTTAGGGGAAGATCTGCCACTGCAAACATCATGTTTATTTAAACAATCATGCATAGAGGCAGCACACCGGTGATGGGGCTTGGCCCTGTCACTGCTCCCTAGACCTGTTTTCAGAACTTCTGATGAATCTGTTGTTTGCACATGTGGGAGATGGTCCGTAATTGTGACTCCAGCTGGACTTAGAAACATCTTGATCACTCACTTCTGAGATGCTTCTGCAACAGAACACTGAGCATGAAAGCGAAAACCAGCAGTGAGATCAGATGCAATTTTAGACAGCAGGCCAGCATTTCAGAGACACTTTTTAGTTGTCTGCATAAACTCCATTGTGGAGCCTCTCACGGTCCTTATTATTACTTGCACTGCGTTGACAGCCTGGGAAGCTGAAGCTTTTGATTTACCTAGAAAATACCTAGACAGCTGTCTCCCTACCAAGCTGCACCAACCTGACCCTGAGGCGACACTCAGATAACTCTCATTACTTACCCTTGAGATTTTCATCTGAAATTTCCCAAGAAAGGCTTGGCTCCTGCCTGTGGGTGGGGAGAAGGGGATAGTCATTAGGAGCTGGGTCAAAATTCCAAAGCCTGAAATCACATATTCATTTCATTTTCCCTCCTCAACAGCATTTTACTCCTGAACAGCAATACACGGTACCAAAATTGGCATTCTTTCTTTGTGGCAGTGAAGAAGCAGCATCAATAGGACACTAAAAAAAGACCTTCAGACCACTTCTGCACTATATTGTCCCTTGAAGTGCTACCTAACCAGTGTAGTTGATTTGGCACACTGTCAGTTTGACCCATCTTTTCCTTGGGGTAGTGGATGCATTGTCATTTCTGCATAATACAAAACCGTAGCATGCAGCTGTGGTGCTCTAAACCTGGATTAGTGTCTCAGTGTCACTGTCAGTGATTTAAATGGAGAACAAATCCATACAGGTCAAGGGAAATTTTATTACATCAAATCAGGCAGAGATTGTAATGTTCTGCACTGGAAATGCTTGTGTTCTCTTTCCATAATAGGTATCAGTGAGATTAGTTTAAGAAAAATCAGGAGAGCTCTGTTTTCAATATCTACAAGCAATTACAAACTCTTTGAGACCTTGGCAGGGTGACTGAGAGAAGCAGAGATAACATACAGGGAACGACACTCCTGCCAGAAGGTGAAATCCCAGTCAGGCTTTCATACTGGAAAATTCCTGCTTGTTGGCTTGTTAGTCCCACTCCAGGTCATCCCAGGAGTAATCTTGAACCGTTACTTTGCAGATCTGCCACCATATATTGTTTTCCCCTCAGATAGCAGCTGTGGTGTGGTTGTGGGCTGCTGCACAGCAGTCGAATTCCAAGGGTAAGTAGCATGGGATGCATTGAAAAGAAAAGGATGAGCCTTAGCTAAGCAGTGTAAGGCATTATGTGAATGCCTGCTGATGTAGACATCAAAAGGTCCTCCTGCTGCTACATTTTTTACTTTGAGAAGCAGGGATTGTTCTACAGTAAGGAGTTTTATTATGGCCATTTTCAGAGCGGAAGAACAGTCATAGCGAGGGAAGGCTGGCATGCAGAAAAGGTTTAGCAGGTTCCAGTTAAGAGTCCAAGGGTCTGAAAGCCCTTTGCTCCTGCTGCTAGATATGCTAGCTTGCTCTCAAACATATTCCTGCTTCCAGTAATAGACTACATGTAGCTTAACACAGAGAAGCAAATCTATACACCTTCACAACTACGGCAGCCTAGGGCTGCATTTGCTGGGAAAACTAGGATGCCAGCAGTGGGTAGTCCCCAGAATAGGAAATAATGCCATCTCTCATCTGTTTTCTCTTTCTGTGACATCTCCACCGTGAGTTCTCTGTCAATGTGATTCAGAGAAGTGGTCAAAAGGGGTTTGTGCTTTTTTGAAGACCACCCACCTTCAAAGGGGAAACAGAGAAGACAAGGTGTGTGAAATGGTATTTCTATCAACCTTCCATCTGTACTTACAGGCCTCATAGCCTCTGCTGTCTTGTCCCCTGCCTTTAATAAGATCACTTTAAGAGATAAGGCAGTGACTCCATTAAAAGGGGGGTGAGGGGAACAATATCTAACTATGGGGTAAAGCAAAGATCAAGATCCACTATACCCCATCAGGTTTGGCTAAGCTTCTGGCACTTTTTTTCCCTCCCCCTGGCTGAGGGAGACAAACATTTTGCATTTTTTACAATATTTAGTATTTTTCTGAAGCCTTCCAAGTCATTCAAATAGTGTTGCAAAAACATGACAAGGTGAAAATGAGGGCTCCGGCCTCTACCACTGCATATAAATAGATTCACTCTCCTTTAGAGAGATGGTGTCACAGGCTGCGGAGGCAAAGGGCACAAATACACAGCATTCCCATCATTTCAAGTGCCTCAGTGCTATGCCTGTACAAAATTCCTGTGCACTTGGCACTTCCGTAAGTAGGAACTCTGGCCACTCAGCCTTTCTCTGTACTAAGTTCAAAGTGCCTCAGCCCTAGAACTTAAAAACTGTGGATCTTTTGTGTTTTCTCAGAGAGGAGGTGGATGGAGGCTTACAAGAGTCATGCAGTGAATCAGATCAATGTGTGGGATTTAGGGGAGCGTGGTTCCTGTCTGACTGCTAGGAGATGGGATTTTACTTCTGGTTCACAGATTCCCCAAAGACTACTTGGAGGGGGGTGATGCTGTGAGAGCACAGGGAAAAAAAGCCATTGCCAATAGATTAAAACACACAATTCAAGGATTTATGCTTCTCCAGGGAAAATGCTTAGGAATCCACAAATGAAAAAAGAAAGAAAATAAAGGATTAATATCTTGCTCTGAACAAATCTATAACATGCATTTAAGTGACACTTCTTTTTTATAGCCCATACTCATATCCTATCATTCCAGTTTTAGTTACCAACACTGTTATTAATTCACCCTTCTTTGCCAGTGAGTTATCTGGAAGATAAAGCACCTTTGAAATCCCTAGACTCCCTGGAACCACAGTGTATATCTGTGTGTGCACTTTGCCATTCCAGAGCAGATAAACTGAGTGCCATGTAACTTATGCCTGCTTTGGAAATCATTTGAGCACTAGTAGCTGTATGGGAATAGATTTAAGAGAGCATAAGGTTTAGCAAAAAACGTCCGCATGTGTACTCTTTAATTTTTTTTTCTTGTTTTATTCCCATTTGCATCTGCATAGGCAGGGGAGGTGGTTGCATCTAAGTATAGATAAGCTGGTGAAAAATGCCAGATTTTTTAAAATTTTTTTTTAGTCTGTACTTGGACTGTTTTCTGCCTAACTGAGAGGACAAGTGGGTGTATTGATAAGTAAAAGGGTGTTGAAGATTGTTGTTGTAGGGTGGACAAGGAGAAAAAAATAAAGTGTGTGTTGCCATACTAGAAACAGCTCTCTTTGGCATTTTGGTATCTATGGACATATTTTCAAATATACGAAAGGCATAGATAACATTCTACTGAAAATTTTCATTAGGAAAATATATGTTTCTTATGAGAAACACCACAAAGTCAGGATGTGCCAAAGTCCAAACTCTGCTCTCTCCACTTGCCTGTGGTGCAGCCTTTAGTCACAGCATGCTGCTCCATCCAGCATTTCAGGTGAAACATTGCTCAGTGAAAGCTTTCATAGACTCGGGTTTGTGTTCACCTACCATAATGCTTTGTTTTCCAAGGCTGGTGCTCTCTGAGATGGAGAGACCCTTTCAGCAGGACAGCCCAGGTTGTTGGAGTGAGAAGAGCAGCCTGACAGGGACCCTTGCTGGCTGCAGCCTCAGTGGCTGATGTCAGCACGGAGCTCATTGCCATGTCTGGGGACTGATGGCCAAGTAAGGGTGATGGCACAATATGAAGACCCTTCTAATACCTGATCTGACCTACTGGAGGCTGTGCCTCCTTTGCCCACACCTTTAGCAGCCAATAAGGGTACTAAAGCTCAGTGTTCCTGGTAGGAAAAGAGAGGGTACTGACTGGAACTTGTTGATTTGAAACAGCCTGAATGTGACAAGTTTCTAAGCAAGCTACATATGCCATTAAATTGACAAGGTGCTGAGGAAGAACTGAGAATATTCTTCCCAGCATAACAGGGATGGATTTTCTGGAGGTGGCTGCTTCTTTTCCCGTACAAATGATTACTTTAAGACAATAAAAAATGAACAATATGAGTTTGGGCACCTAAGGCCTTAAATAGCCATGTCTTTAATTTTCATTTAAGTCTGCATCCATGAATAAAATATTTGATATTGTTCACTAGACAACTGAGTTCTGCACAAGATGTTCAGTTTGGCCCCAGTTCATCAAAACACTTAAGTGCTTTGCTGAATCAGGGACTTGCCTCTCATTAGAGCAGGCACTTTTTATTCAAGGAAGGAGAGAGAGCATGCTGCAACCTTACCTCACTGTGTGGGCTCTCTGGACAAGTGTAGAATGCAGTAATTCCTTATGGATTAGGACCCTGTTTTTAAGGCCCAGACTCCCACTCTGGTTCTTAAATCAGACACATTTTTCAGCTGGTTATCAAACTGTCATGGCGGTGCTTGAGCTTTGGGAAGGCACTGGTTGTTGAACACTAATTTGTTGCAGGTTTTCTTTCCCCAAACCAGGGAAGTTCTTCTGTACAGCCTCAGGATAAGAGAGAAAAGTTTCATAGTATTGGGCTCTGAAATGGAGTCACTTGTTATACAGGTTCACTTTTATAAGAATCCAGCCACAGAAGTAACAAAGCCAAGTATTGTGATAAGGCAAATACTACAGAGGAGATATTTTAGTAGTGCCTGAAGTGCAATTGTCTAAAAATCATGTGGTAAGAAGAAACCAAGCGATAAAAGGTGTATCCCTCAGGTACATGCCTCAATAAGAAAGAGGGAGGGTAATCTCATTGTTCAGGAGTCTGAGACTCCCTGGATGTCCCCAAAACATCCATCAGCATTCGCAGGGCAAAATCTTTGTCTCACCAACACAATTCCCTGGCCTTTCCTTTTGGTGCCCTGGCACTTCCCATCTCTCCCAGCAGCTATGTGGGCTCAAGTGCTATGGACAAACACTGAAACAGGTTGGAAAACCAGTCCCACTAGAAACAAACATGCAGAAAGCATCGCCCGTTTTTTTTTCCCATGAAGTCTTTTATTTGGAGTTCTGCTCTTGCACCAGATCCACACAAACAGCACTGCCAGCACAAGACAGCATTGTCATAGACTGGTATTACCACCACAGTGTGGGAGACAGGAGCCCCCAGGTTTGCTGCTAATCAGCTATAGTTCCTATAGCTTATAATGGCTAAATTTTTCACTGTTAGGGAAAGCATCCTGCCCACCTGGAATTGCTAAGGAAATACTCTTGTCTTCCTGAGGAACAGAGGCAGAGCCTCAAGTAGGATCCCCCTGGGGTCCTGCAGAAGTGACAGAGTCGGGGAAGGGGCTGTGAAACACGCAAGTCTCACACCAGTCTGGGTTTGGGACATTCTGCATGCGGTCCTAATCCCTAACACTCAGAAGTACTCCTGGAATTTATGTGCAGATAAATTGGTTGTTATCTTAGCTGAGATGCACAAGAATGTAGGAAAGAGCAAGAATGTCACCTACACCAACCAGAGCCAAGTTGGTTAGAAGGTGCCCATTCACAGTTCTACACTGTGTTTGCAGAGGGAGTTTTGTACCCTGGAAAACACGAAGCACATTTGCATGATTAATGTTTAAATACAAGGCTATTTCAGGACAATGTAACTTGAGGGAAAAGGATGATTTAAAAAAGCTTTTGAAATGGACAAGATAGCTCCATAAAATCTTCCACTGCCTAAGAAAGAAAGCCAGCAAAAATAAGCTTCACCAAGAAATAAATTTAATTCCAGTTCTTGCAGTGGGAAAATAAACAAGAGAACTGCCACAACAGTAGGTTGCAGTCCATGGCATGAGTGCATTGGTATCATTATAATCTTGACATGAGCAGTTACCCTTATTAAGAAGTGCATATTCAGCAGCAAAATTGTTCTGTGAAGATGGGCTGTAGCCCAAAGATGTGTTATATTCACAGTACTTACTGCCCAGAGCAACTCAAATAGGCATGAGCAAGCAAAACAGTGACCAGCTATAGATTTTTGCTTCAAGTCTTCCTTATATTCAACAGAATTTTAATTCTGTTACAATTTACTTCTGTAACAAGTCCTGTTTGCATAAAGTCTTTCTTCTCAAGGTTTTTAAAACTTCTCCGTTTGCACTAATCACTGTTCTGGGGCAAAAGAAAAGAGCTTCTTATCAACACAATTTAATATTACCCCATGGAAAAAGTAAGGAAATTAATTAGAAGGAGAGAATTGCTGAGTGAGACAGAAAACTCAGATGACAGTCATAGTTAACAAGGTCACTGGCTTTTACAAAAGTGTCATTTTAAAAATTTTGTGCCTACATGTTCAGAATCCAAACAAGAGACCTTAAAAAGTAGCCTCCTGCAGTTTCACCTGTACTGTGGATGAAGTTCACTAGATCTGTAAAACTTAGAGCAAAGTCCTAACAAGTGTTGCCTCTATTGTTGCTTACTCTGTGTAAAGACCAGAGGACACATAGGCTCTCACACTTTAATCAGCTTCAGTGCGTGTTGCAAAGAGAGGGTTTGAGTGGATCATGGGCAGTGGTGTATGACACACCCCCAGGACCACAGCTGGACACTGTCAGCCCAGCACCCCTTTGTGGCCATGTGCTGAGCAAAGCAATGGCCCAGCTGCAGAGCAGTAGGGAGCTCAGTGCCTTTCCAAAAGTTCCTGCAGAGCAGTGATGGCTCAAGCTAAAACCAGAGAAGGACCTGTGTTACCTCCTCTGGGCATGCAGGTCACAAAGTCTGTGTTGGCAGGGCAGAGCCAGGTGCCAAGGGCAAGCTCTGGGGAGGATGCTGCTCTATTGCTTCCTCCACCCTCTCTAGCCCTGGGGGGCTTTGCAGGCCAATGGGGTTTACAGCCCTGTGCTGAGATGGCTACAAGGCCACTTGTAGGACATATACTGATATGCTGGTGAGTTATAATTTTCAGGCTGCTCCAGGCACTCCCCTGCCCCATCAAGGCACTTTGGCAGTCCCTCTATGCATCTGAGAGGAACAGGGTAGCAAGTCCTTTCTTCCTGGGGCTGCCCATTGTACCAGACAGACTATCATGCAGTTGTTACGCTCTTCTGGCTGCTCTAGATAAGAGTTGCACATAGACCAGAGGCAGTGATAGCTCTGTCTGAGGGATTACACCCAGATCAGGAAAAATTGGTCCTGTGTTTGATCAAATTAGCAAAAGTACAAGCTGGCAGCTGATAGAGGCACATACCACACACATGGGAACAAATTATTGCCAGGGAAGATCATGTGGATTATAATGCATCCGTTCCTGTAGCTGCTCAAGGCTGAGGACAGGATGCTGCCCATTTGCCATGATTAAGATGTGCATGTGGTACACCCTCCCGAGAGCTCGCTTGCACTTTCCTAGCTGCTCTGATGCACTGCATTTGCCACTCATGGATTTACCCCGTTGGCAAAGTGACTCTCCAGTTGTAATGCCATACTAAAAGCCTCATCATGTCATCATTGTCTACATAGTACAGGAGGGAGAGTGAAACACACCACAAAGGGGCCAGGGTTGAATGTGTGCTATTTTCGAACTCACTCCAAAGCACCTCTCCAAAGAGCAATTCATGCTATTGATATCTACCACTGATCCTAGAGTGATGTGTCACTCTGGAAGACCCCATGTTTCCCCACTAACTTTGTCCCTGTTCAAAGACCTAAACTTTTCAATAAGATAAAGTTAGAGGCAGTGAATTGCACAAAAACTTGTCTTGGCTAGGCTCCTTGGAAACTTCATGGGGAAGATCTGCGCATATTCTGATTAGGATCACACGGTTCCAGGCAAACCTGAAAGTCCAGCCTCTGTTCAGTGGGATATCATCAGCTCTTCACCAGAATGCTGATGCTTCTTTTCTATGTCCTTCTGGCACTGGCTGCTTTTGGGCAAGTGCAGATTTATTTCCATGATATACATATGTGTACCAGGACCTTAATGTGTTAACAGCACCTGAAATTGCGGTAAGTCTGCTGACTTGGAGCTTGGGTTTTCCCCTCATGAAGTGCGAGAGATGTCTACCAGTGTGCTTTGCTCCAGGCGCTCTCTTCATGTCCGCTTTGTTCTTTCCCACAGGCTGCAGAAAAAGCAGCATTCCCTGGGGCCATAGCATTGACATCTAACACTCCAAGAGGCAATTACAGTGGAGATAGCAGATCGGGGAACAGCTCTGAAGAATAGCATGTCCCAGGAGGACGTGCTGTGCTCCCCCAAATGACGATGCTCTGCACAGTGCACAGGTATCTGCCAAGTACATGCAGTACAACAGCCCAGTTCCCCATCCCCTGGTGTGGTTTTTTTAATGATTATGTGGTATTTAGATACATTTAGACCTTGGCTTGCCAGCACATAGCTATTGTCTGCATGGGCATGTCCTCAAAAAACAATGCAAAAAGCCCATTATGGTTAGTGATAGAACTGGGCTGGATAATTGAAATCCACCCTTAAGTCTCAAGATCGTCTGATATAGTGCTCAAATCCAGCAGATTCCTCTTGCAGATAAAAGAAAAAAACCCAACCAAACAACCCAAAACCCCAACCAAATCCAGCATTTTCAAAGCTGAATTTTCTCACTTCTAAAAAAGGTGAGGAATTTATTTTGATTTGAGGGCTGTGTCAGAGTTCGGATTTTTTTCTCATATATATATATATATATATATATATATATATATATATATATATATATGTATATGTATATATGAATCATCAGATGGACTGCTGGGTGCATTATCTTGTTTCAAGCCTGGTTTCCACTTAAATTGGAAATCTTTAGTGGGAGAGGATAATCATGACTTAAGTGAATATCTGAATTTTTTGGAAATTAATTTTAAGACATGTCTGTGACAGGCTTTTTTTCTGCCAGAATAACAATATTGTTAAGGAACAGCTTTTTCCTTTGGCAGGTAAGTTGAAATTTTCATAATGACAAGAACCTTAGTGCAATGCAGTTGAATCCACTTAAGTCTTTTTTGCCAGTATGTAAACATTTTTGTTTCACGTATTGAAATCAGCTAGACCAAGAGAACTCTATTGTGACAGCAAAAGCAGTACTCTCACAAGGAAGGTTTACTTGGATAGCTCTTCTGGAATACTCACACCTGGAAATTTTAGGACTAAGACATCACTGAAGTAAATGCATGGAAATATGTATATATATTGCAAAGAAGTGGTGAAGAAAACAGCCTGAGTAATCTCCAGTCTATCCCAATGGACAATGAGAAAGCCTCCAGTTCCTACATAAATGCTGTTTCTCATTTATGCGCCAGTGAGTAGGAAGACAAGAGTAACAAACACTGCCAGCCTTGCCTTCATTCTTTGAACCTTATTACCCTTACAGTGTGCACACAAACCTCTCCAAGGGTATTGCCTAACTCACCAGACAGCCTCCCCCGAGGTATGTTCTGAAGAGCTAATGTATGTCACACCCATGCAATCCTCTTTTCCTGCATCTCCAGGCAAGGGCTCACACAGCCCATAAAAGTATGCAAATCATTCACCAAGTGTTGTACCAAGGCATAAGAGAAAGTATTTCCTTGGCCTACAGAAGTCAACAGCAATAAAGAGATGGAAAGGACTGGGGAAGATCTAGAGGAGGTCAGCTCTTCTCTAGCTGAAATAACAAGGGGCTGACCTGGAATACTCTGTGCAGTTTTGGTCACTGCAATAAAAGAACACTGATCTCTTCTCTGTGGTGACCAGTGACAGGGCCTGAGGGAATGGCCTGAAGCTGAGTCAGACAATGTTTAGGTTGGATATTTGGAAAAGAAGGTTCTTCACCCAGAGGGTGGCTGGGCACTGGAACAGGCTCCCCAAGGAAGTGGTTATAGCACCAAGCCTGACAGAGTTGAAGAAATGTTTGGACAATGCTCTTGGGCACAGGATGTGACTCTTGGGGATGATCCTGTGCAGGGCCAGGAGCTGCACTCCATGATCCTTGTGGGTTCCTTCCAACTCAGCATATCCTGTGATTCCATGAAACTAGCTGATGAAGAAACCAAAACCTCCACACTGGCCAGCAGGACTGGGGAATAGGGCAGAGGGTTCCCCCTCATGGCTCAGATGACCCCGAGCTGAGAAGCTGTGGTGGTTCTTGGAGGAGCTCAGGCTGCTGCTGACTGGCAGGACTGGGATGGCTTGGGCACTGCACCTACCCAGCATCTTGAGCTTGTCTGGCTCTCTTGCCCATCATAAGGAGGGAGCTTAGAGAAATCTGTGGCTTCTGGAGGCTGATGTAGTGCCCAGGAAAACATTTCTGCTGACTGACCAAAGAAGCTGCAATGGACATGGAGGGGAATGCTTGCAAGTGGTTGGTGCTCTGCTGCTGTCCTTAAAGGCTGGACCTATCACAGAAAGGGCCTTTCAATTGTAGATACTTCTTTAATCTTGCTCAGCAGCTTGAAGAAATAGCCTTTATCCTCTTCCTTAACTTTTGGGACAACTTTTTCCAGGTATACTTCTGTGCTGGCTTGAAAGCAAAACCAGTGAGAGACTCCAAGTCAGAAATACAATTTAATAGGAAAAAATAAAATACATGCAATAGTACAAAAGGAAAATCACCGACAGAGTCAGAATACAAACTGACACCCTGCAAGTTAGGGTGGTGGTAGCAGTCCAGATGAAGTAGTCTTGTTGAAGTAGTAATCTCCATAGAAAGGTCTGGTAGCTCTTGTCCTGTGGAAACCAGGGAATAAGAGTTGCCTTGGTGTTCCAAATCTCAGTTTTTATCTAGGTAGGAAATGTTTGGCTCCTCCCCCTGGGTGGAGCATCTCACAATGGGGTGATGTCATTTCATCAGTCATGCAGTGGGACTCAATGGCCCATTAACAGAAGATATCTTCCTGGGGGAAGGATGGGTTGTGGGAAAGATAAAGAACACTGCCCCACCTGGTTTTTAACAGATGGCCCATTAGCAGAGGGTATCTCCCACAGAGATGAGTATCACCCACCTGGTTTCAGCAGATGGTGATAGAATACATACTTTTGGGCACATCTTTATATTGTAACCCAGGACAACTTCCAAACTCAAAAGACAGGTTTCCTGATGTAGGCTGAACATATAGAGCAAGAAACTGGCATTAAAAAAATGGAGCAGTACCACCTCCCAGAGAACCACATTAGAGAAGTTTTTGCAAACCTAATCACCTAGTCCTACAAGAAGTCATGCAACCAGGTCTTCTCCAGCTAAAGCACTGAATGCTTAAGCAATAAATTGAGATGTTGACTGAAATAGGAAAAGCCTTTTAAATCTATATTGACCAATGTAGTTCAAAAGGGAGGTTTATTGCTGCAAGTGTGTATATACTATAAATAAGGGGTTATTTGGTGTTCTGAGAGTTGCGTAACAAATTGTTTTATGTGCTCTTTCAAGCAATGGTTTTAGCATGAGTGAAGTGGGTGGTTCTCTGAGGAATAGGATTTCACCAGTGTGCTGGGGCTCTGGGGAGAGCTTCCACCCTAAGATGGATTTGTCATGCTGGGGTTTTTACTTCTCCCAGGAGACAGAGAACAGACATGGTGATAAAAGGGCATAACCCCCTGAGAAGTAGTGGAAGGGGAGGGCGGGGGGAAGAAAAGGAAAAATTATGTGGGTAAAAGAGGAGTGAGATTTTATTTTTAATTGCTCTTCCAATCTGGGAGTTGGCTCTTCACTTCAGTTTTGGAAATAACTTTTTGTTAATATTGCCAACACAGGCAGCAGTGGAGGGTCAGCTAGAGTCTAGCAGTACTTCCGGAGTCCTTGACAGGAAAACACAGGTGCTTTCTTGCTCTATGAACATCTAGCAATCCTGAAATCAGCCTATAATATGGCAAGGAGGAAAAAAAAAAAAGAAAAATTAAAAAAAAAAAAGAAAAAAAAAGATCACAGAACAAGGAAGGGTGTGTAATCAGAGTAATCATATATGGGGAGGGTGCCACCAGGCAGGGTGCCATGAGGCAGGTGTGGCAAGCTAGAATACAGTTAAAAGATGTCAGCTCCCTTTCTTCATCTGAAGGTCTTCAGGACTTCAGAGGGACCTGGCCATGACTGGTATTCAATCTTGTGCTGTTAACTCTTTAAATTTCCACTCTCCTGTTATGCCATGTGGAGCTTCATTTCTTTGCTCAGGAACAGGGCAGTAGATTGCAAAATGTCTCTTGCAGATGCAATGTCATTAGTGAATGTAATGGTCAGGGAAGGATGGGGTGAAAATCAACCATGCAAGTGTATGCAGGTTACACCTCTGGTTCCTGTTGGCATGCAGTGCTTGTGTCTCTGTTGATGCAGAATTATTTTTTGTTTGTCTGATGTGGTTGGGACATGAAAGCCGAGCTCCTCGCTGTCAGTCCATCTGAGTTAATGAGTATGAACTGGGTTGGCCTCTATAAAAGGGAATGCCTTGAAGGAACATTGGAGTGTAATAAAAAAAGGTAATCCAAGTATGCACCTAATTTTTTTGCTTAGCACTGTATAGCTGCAGTTAGATAGTGCTACTCACACTTATTAGACCTTTACACCACTCGGATTGCAAGACTAGATTTCTACCCAAAGTCTGGAAGAGAAAGAAAAGATTGATCCAAAGGGTAGGATTTAGGCCTGAACTGTGAAGGAGGTCAAATTTTCCTTTACAGGCATTGCCCTGCTTCTAGCCATAAGTCTCAAACACCATGTACTAATTGATGAGGATTCATCACAGAGCCTAGGAAACTCCAGCTATATCCTTAGTAGAAAACTGTAGCTCCCCACTGCACCATGCACTTCTATACAAGGTGCCCTTCACATTTTCTCCTTTCTCCTTTTTTCTTTAGCTGTGACATCTCTGGCTCTTGTTACCCAGCTCCACCCAGCTGAATGAAGGGGATGCTGATTGAACGCATTCCTAAAAGCCTTCTTCCAAAAAGGCCATGGGCCATGCCCAATTGCCTCACGGATTAGCTCACGATGATCTAAGCCTCCTGTTGCTCTGAGACAGGATCCAGGATACCTCACCCTCCCCAGCTGTCAGGACAGGTTTTTAAAGACTGATGGGTGGTAGCCCAGAAGCACTGTCTGTAGGTACTTATTGGAACGCTAGCAGTCCTTAAAAACTGGAAAATATTGCCCCTATCCCTACCATAAATCACCTTTATTGTAAATCAAGTTAGGCCAGCCTTGTATCCATGGGCATGGTGAATAATGCATCTCAACTTTTACAGTTGTGCCTAGAGGAGCACATGACTGAGTCTACCACATCTTCCTCAGAGGTCATGTTTTCTGAGCCCTCTGCCCAGCTTGCTGCTTTCTCTTAAAATTTTTACCCACCTCTCCAAGACTTTATCCTGATATAGTGCAAACGTAAGTCTGAATCCTGGTCCCTACATATAACTCACTGTGACCCTAAGTGAACAATTTCCCTGGTGAGGGAATAGAAACAAAATCAAGGAGGATACTTGTCACTGGGTCATTACTTCATAGAGTCTTTTTTTGAAAAACACTGAGACAAAATCCTGCCTTTAGCCATCTCTGAACTCTGGAAAAGTTTACACTTGAAATGTACACCTGGGCCCATAAGCAGAGCCCGACCCACATTAATTCCTGAGCAAGACATTAATAATGCACGAGAATTAGAAACTTGGGACACTCACCTTGATTTACCTAAAGGTCATGTCTACAGATTGAGTTTCAGGTCTCAGCACCAAGGCCTGTGTGACTTCTCTATGACAGCAGAGGTGAAGGAGCCTTTCCAGGTGGCATTCCTTCTCCCTATCCCACCAGCAAGGACAGCAGAAGGTATGGTGTGCATTACTGCTCTGGGTTTCAGCACATCTACCTGTGGTAACCAGAGAAGCCATGGCAGAGCCATGAAGAAGGCAAGCTGAAATTGATCCAATAAACATGCAGTCTCCCAGCCTATCCTGTTGCAAATCCCACTGATGGGATGTCAGCACTGCTCTATCAGAGATTATGGAAGAAGAAGCCTTTCATGTTTTATAATTAGAAACACAAAAATAAATGCAAATTAAATAAGTCTCCATATTATGTGTCCCTGTCATAGTAACTGAGTACCTGAGAGGCATGTGTAAGAAAGCGACAGCAAGAGCTGAACCTCACAGGTAGCAGCTTGACCTCTGAAGTTTAGCATCCAGGAGGAAGACTTACATATCTGGATACACAGGTAATAGACAGAGGAGGCCACTTCTGACAAGCAGCCAGTGTGGATCTCAAGTGCCAGCAGGCTTTGCTTGGCTGGAACACAGTTGTACATTTATCTCTTGGGACAGGGAGCAGGGCGTTAACAGTCTTGTAGCTTCCTACTCCAGCCTGAAGGCACGGGACATGCCCAAGCAGAGAGAAGGGGTGGATTGATGTGCCCTCAGGCTGCATACAGAAAGGGAGGGTTGCAGGGTGTCTGGGGTGACCTGTGGAGGCAAACAGCTCTCAGGCTGCACACAGCAGCACTGGCGCAGCTGCATTTTGTACCGATGCAGTAAAAGCCACCCCAGGTGCGCAGGCAAAAGCAGACTGGGCTGGTGGTATTTGGAGAAAGCAATACCTGCCAGGCATCCTGCTTGTCTGAGGTCTGTGTCCTTCCACCCCTGGCTGAGCTGGCAAAGGGCATGGAGCCACCAGGAACATGTGATACCTTGCAACTGTGCACCTGCTCCAGGAGCTGGGGCACTTAGTATACTTGACTCAGTGTGCAGGTGTCTGCATCAGCACCTTCCTCAGAGGACTTCTGGCCAGCCTGCCACATCCCCAGGTGCTCACGGTTTAACTCCATCCTCCAGAGCTAGGTGTGCCTCAAGCCTTGAACAGGGCTTGTGAAATCCACATCTCTGCACTCATCTGTCTCTCCAGCAGTGCTACAGGGCTGTCAGAAGTGCTCCCATTGCTGGAGCTTATCTCTAATTCCCAGTGCCTCTTAGCTGTGTGTCCCTTAATCAGAAGAAGCCACAGGTGCTCAGGAGTCTGCTTCCAGGGCTGACCTGGGACCCATCCCACTGTGAACTTGCTGGAGGAGAGGGAAAGGTGGACCCTGAACAGTGAACCTGGCAGAGGGTGATGGAGTGAGGGGCTGCCCTTCATGCTTGCTAGCACTGGGGCTTCACTGAGGGGCTACTCTGTTTGTATAATTCACAGCTTAATCCATCACTGGCAGAGCTGCTCTGGGAGCTGTGGTTCTCCAATTGGCTGTTACACGGGCTGCATCCTCTCATCCTGCCTCCTGACACACCAAAGCAATGAGTCGAGAAACAGATCAGGCAGAGAATCCTAAAGTCCCTCATCTGGGGTACCTGAAAAGCAGTACCTAGATGGCAACTCCTGCTGCTGAGATGGGAGTTTTCTGTCTGACTTTTATATTTGCTCCCATTCTCCTCTGCTTTACCTGTTCTCTGCCTCTTCAAATGACAAGGGTCAGTCTCTTTATTCTCCCTAAGCTGGGCAAATGTCCAGTGAGCGTAGGGAGGGAGAAAGGAAAAGAGTTTGTTAGCAGCCTTAGAATAGCATATAAATCATGGGCTGTATCCATAGCTCAGCTCCACCACGGGGATTTGGAATGGATTGACACTGTTTTCCCACTTGTAAAAGAGAGATAATCAGTCTTCCTAAAACTGTTGCTGGGAGAAAGTTTGGCTTTGCTCATTATGCCCTTTGAGGTTATTAAAGAGCAGGCTAGCTGGTCTATCACCGGGCTGGAAGGCACTCTGTGACTTGAAACACAACAGCTCTTTGCAGGGGGGAGGATCATAAATTCCACAGGGCACCAGATAACTGGAGGAGGTGAGAACACAAAGGGGCAGTTGAAGTTTCAAATCCATTCCCCCACCCTGCACCCACTACATCCCCTGCCTCCTTCCTCCCACCTTTGCCATGCCAACACAACAATAACATTGACAGCCCTCTCCATCACTGCTGGGGGCTAAAGGAGCTCTCCTGCACCAGATCCTGCTGCCCATGGGCTGTGTTATGTCTCTCCTTAATCCCTGTTACTCCCCCTTGGTCAGCAGGTGGACAGCTTGAGCAGCCTCTCACCTGGAAAAACAGAAGAGGGATGGTGATAGAAGAAAGGACAAGGCTGGAAGGAGGCAGGGGAAATGGTGGGTTGCAGTAGGGGGTGGGATGAAAAATCTGGAGTTGAACAGAAGGAAAAAATGGAGGTCCTAAGGTAAAAGCTGGAAGGGGAGAAAGGAGCTCACAGACATGCTTACAAAAGAGAGGCAGCAGGTGGAAATGTGGAGGAAGGCCTGTCAATAGGAGCTGGTGTTGCACACATTTCCTGGCAAGTGGGAAAAGATGAGAGGCTTTTTCCCAGCACACACCACTCCAGGCAGGTGCCTGATAGCACTGATGCACTCAGCAACCAACGTCACCTGGCACCACTGGAACAGTTTTGGGACCAGGCCAGAGACCCACAAAAGTAACACCCCCTTCATTTGGTGCAAACAGTGCCCACTTTGCCCAGCCCCAGCCCTGACTGTTTGTTTCCCCATGGCAGGGTGGTGATCAGTCACACAGTGGTCACCCAACTTGTTCTGCTGCTTTGGTTGGATGACATGGAACAGTTACAGGAGAGTTCCCATGAGGATGAAGAAAGACAAGGAAAACAAGGCTGTGTTTTAAAGTGTTACCAGTGTAATCACTTTGGAAGGAGGTTGGGAAGGAGAGGGAAGACAGCACTCAGAGCAGCAACAACCCAAGTATAAGTACACTTATACTGCAAAGGAGCACTTTTAATAGGAAAGCTTATTTCACTTTTTCAAGGAAAGCCTATTTTACTTGGAAATTTCTGTAAACAATACCAAGTGTTTTGTTTGGAAAAGTATGTATACAAGAGGCTAGAAATGCACCCAGGTCACTGTGATAGGCAAACTCCTGCTCATCAGCTGCATATTGCCTGGGGTGGAACATCTGAGTCCACAACACATGCGGGGTCATTGCAGATAGACAAACACGCCACAATCATTAGTTATTGGTAGCTTGTTACCACACCTAGGCAGTGTCTCTGAGCACTAAAATGTGTGCTGTGCAAGGAAAATGAGGGAGGAGGCTAAATGTAGGTTTGGGAATAGCATGCAACTGACAAACCTCTTTGGGGAAGACAGAATCTTCACTGGTTGTTTTTCATTGTATAGAGGAGTAACTGCAGTAGCTATGCAGCAAAAGACATGTCCATATGTCTTCCCACTGCTGGGAGACTTCTCTGCTAGAGATTCCCAGGGCAGGTACAGCCACAGAAAGGGGACAAAGCCAGAGAGACTGCAACAGCATGATTGGCTGACTTCAGCCTGGCTCTTTATGTTCTTGGACTCACCTCCAAACTCTCCTTCATCCAGAAACATTAACCCCAAGCCCTCGCTGACTGCATCTATTTTTCAGCAGCGATGCATGCTCAGGCTTGGAAAAACACTGGTCATTAATGGATCCTGCACAGAAAAGGATCACAGGCTACTTGCAGCCCTTAGGCTTGGAAAAACACATTCCCCCAAATGAAGGGTAAAAAAATTTGCCTCTTTGTTTTAGGGATTGTTCTCCCCACCCCTAAGCACAAGCTGAATATTCATGAACCTCCTATATGAATTGGTTATCTTCTAAAAGCAAATACAAAGTCCCCATTTTGCATGAGGTGCCCAGGCATCGGACAAAGCCAAGTGTCTGCTCCAGCCGGGGTTTCCCAGGGACTCTGTGTACTGCTTTAAACCAGTTACTCTTGCCTATTAAAACAGGATCAAAAATGAACAAAGAGGAAAAGATCTTTCCAGAGCTGTTTGAGGCAGCTGCAGCTAGTTCAGACTTCTACATCTCTTGACCTAACATGACTCCCAGGCTGCCCCATTGTCTGGATGGGAAGCCAGAAGGGAAGGTAACAGTGATTTTTATTGTAGGAGCTGCTCACCAGTGCAGTCAGCCTAATTTATGTTAAGAGTTCATGTTGCTAAGTAGCTTGCCAGCACAGAGGTTCAGCTTCATGTCAGAGCTGTATTTGTGGTAGGAACAAATGGGTGTGTATGAGGACAGAACTGTGTAATGGCCCATTTGCAGGTGTTTGTGGTAACCTGCACAAGGGAAATGGGCATTTGTGGGTGGGAGCACTCCTGGGGTTGTTGAGAATATCTGAGGATGGTTCATTCCTTGTATAGATGATGGAGCTGACATGATGGCTTTGAAGAACTTCCATATCACCTGGAAGACAGACCCAGGTCCAAGTGTGATGGCAGAGTGTGAAAAATGGAAAAAAAATAAGGTGAACAATTGCAAGTGTGTACATTAAATACACAAGACTGTCTGTGGCTACTGTCTGTGTTGGGTCTGTCAGGAATGGAGTTAGGAAGTTAACTTTTTTCATAGCAGCCTGTGAAGTGCATCTGCCTCCCAAAGGGAAGTGGTGAATTAATTCCTTGTTTTGCTTTGCTTCCATGTGCAGCTTTTGCTTTTCTTGTTGAACTGTAATTAATTTTGACCACAAGGGGATTTTTTTTCTCCCCATGACCTGTTGAGATCGGGGGAATGAGAGTGGCTGAGTGGGCATCTGGCATCTGGTCATGGTCAGCCCATCACTGTCCTGTCATTCAGGAGGCCTGCCTCCTTCCCAAGACTCTATGTGCAGACAATATAAATTTTTAGGGACTTTTTAGGGATTTTTTAGATTCTTTGGAGGTTGGTAAGCAATCCAGAGGGTCTGTGTGGGGAACTGCCTGGGGCTGAGCAATAGGAAGGAGTACCAGGGTCAGACTGACCTTGTGTCTGAATGCCTGGGAACACAGCTGTCATTGCCCCTGAAAATATCACCCAGTAGTGGGGCTATATCCCAGTGCAGCAAGTGCCTCTGGGCTGGCCTTGCCAGACTGGGATTTCTCAATTGCCAGGGACTCCTGCCTCTCTGTCCAGCAAGGCGAGAGGGCTGCTGGGAGGGGGCTTGGAGGTGCTGATCCCAGCATGTGCTGAAGAACAAACCTGGGGCGTGTGGAGACCTCCATGGCAGCCTCCTTTGCCCACATCAGCACAGCTCAGAGAACCAGCCTCGCGTGTCCCTTTGCTTATGATCTGTGATATTATTCTGGGACACTAGGGTGCCCAGAACTGTCTCTGCTACTGATTTTGTTCCAGCTCAGAGAAGTCAGGTCTCCTGCAACCACCAAGGGGCAGAGGGGAGATGCCCTTGATCAGTCCCCATTGTACATCTTCCACATCTTCTGTGCAAGTGGCAGAGAGATCCAAGTTCTCCAGAGAACAGTCCTGGCAGGTGTCAACAAAATTGGATCTTTTCTGAACTACAAGTGATTAGTCTCTACTCACTTCATTTTCCAGCCTCCAAGTGGAGTAAACCTTTACCTTCAGAAGATGTTGAAGGACACCAGTGGGACTGATAGTTCCATGGGCCAAGTCCACACCCTGCAGAATCAGCAGGCACAGGCATGGTCACAGCATGGTTTATAGGGTTCCTGGACACAAATCTCTACTATAGCATGAGAGGGAACCTGGCACACGTGCACCTGGCGTGCCTCAGTGCCTCTCCCATCTTCCCCAAGGGCTGCATATTTTTCTCACTGCCTTCATACAGGCCCACTATGCCACAAGTCCTTGGCAGCCTCCTCTTTGCCTGGGCCACACTGACCACCTGCAGCCCCAGGAGAAGGAGGATGAAGAGAGGGGACCACTGTGTCTATTTCTCTCCCTGCACTTTGTATGCTTGTAGGGAGAGGTGGGCAAAAATGGTGAGATTCTGCTTGGTGCTCCCTGCTCTGGCTCTCTATTGCACTTTTAACCTCTGACCTTCTTCCTTTTTCTCCTGTGAATTGTTCCCATTTCTGCTGTTTTCCTTTATGCCCTCTCCCCTCTCCAAGAGCCATATGTTTTAGTTAGGATCAGCTGACATCCAAACTGAGGGGTAGGGTTTTCCCCAGCAGTCCTTGGCTGATGGCCGCATAATTAAAAGCAGCAGGGGAGCGAAGGCAGGAACCCAATCCGGCATTAATGAGAGTGAGAGGTGGCTGTATGACGGCTGAGCTGCAGGAGCCCAGCCAAACAGCAGCACAACAAATGGCACCGTGCAGGGCTCTGTGTTAGCATAACATGCATCTCCATTAGACCTGGGCTGCTCAGCCTCACAGCTTTGCCCTGTCCTAATCATCCCTCTTGTATAAGCAAATGATAAAGACTGGATTCTTCTTGTTTGCTGTGGGGAAAAGAAAAAAAGAGACCTCTGACATTTCTACTTCAGTAGAATTTTAGTGTTTCTCTCTTGCCCATCTCCAGAGCTATTGGGATCCTGATGGGGCTGGTCAGGCTAAGTGATGTGGGACTGGGCAGGGTGGAAGAGGACTATCTCGATTCTCTTTGCTGGGAGCCTGCTTCCCCCAGCAGGTAGTGAAGCTAGCTAGCAAGGTGTCCATAGGCAGGGAAGACCAGGCAGGATACAAAGGCTTTGCTGTCATTGCTGCTTGGACCTGAGCACTGCTTGAATTTGTGGGATGCAGCTGCTTTGGGCCTTACTGTGCTTCAGACCCCCAAACCCTTTCTTTATGCAGACTGGTTACAGGCTGCCAGCTTCAAAAGTCTCTTGGCTGGCCACTCTCTGGCAAAGTGTGTATTAAGAAACTCCTCAGAGTAGCTCACTGCTACATTGTACACTAAAACAGGAGGGGCTTTACAGCAACTACAGTAGTAGTTTATTTCAGCTTCTCCACCTACAACACAGCAGGGGCTCGCTGACACAGCTCAGCAAGCCAAAGATCCTGCTTCTGCACAGCCCCGACCAGCAGCAGATGTATGGAAGGTCCTGAGGTCCCTGATGTGAATGCGATCAGATGTAATTATATAGTTTAGCTATTACTATACCCCTGCACACAGCAGTGGTCTCAGACTGGAAATTTGGAGGCAGTCCATAACCTTTGTGCAATCTTGGGAATTGACTGCAGTCTGAGGAAGCTACAGTTGATGCAAGCCAGAGACATCAAAACAGGCTATTGCAACATGCAATCTTTGCATGGTCATTGCTAAGGAATGACATGTCATAGGTGGTCATATCTGTCATCTGTTTAGCTACACATCTGTTTAGTCAAAGAAGTTATGTCCCTAAAATTTCCCAAGTGGACAATCCTCATCATGGTTTTCTGACATCCACATAATTCAACATTTTCATGCTACTCAAAGCAGCTAAGCAAGCACCAAACTTTCAGTGTAAGAAATTCTTTGAACAAAAGCAGCACCTTACAGGCTAGGTCACCATCTAAGAGTTTCTTAGGCTTTTCTGGGATAATGGAATGCATGAGCAGTTTCTGCTCTTTTAGAATATGAATTCAAAATAAATTCTGCCAGGAGCTTCAAAATTCATCATTTTGGAGCTGGGAACCATGGCTATCTTCTTTTTTTCTTCTGCCTTCAGTCAGAGTGAAGACTGAAGCACAGGAAACAGGATTTTCGTGTTTGGACTCAGTTGTTTATTAATTCTTATCTATAGTACAGTGAGTTCCACAGCACCTCTGGCTAACAAGCCAAAAGTGAAAAAATGGAGCTGTACCTCACTTGTTTCAAAGCCTTTTAAGGCCTAACTATCCAATTAAAAGCTAACATCTATATTATTTATACTTTTGACCCAATGACCAAACACCTGTGACCTGCAATGCAATGCAATACTTTCTATCCAACCATCTTTCTATCTACCTAAAACGAAGAAGGAATAAGAAGGAAGAACCTATTCCCCAGAACTTCCATCTTGTTGCATATCTACTAGTATATTCTAAAACCCCAAATTCCAAACCCTTTACCATGTGATACTACACACTTCAAACTACACACCAGTGATTCTAACTCCATCACTCAAATTTGGGAGGCTTCTCCAAGGCCTCAAGTCAAAAGCAGTGTTCTTTTGGGAGTCAGTGCCAGAAAGCACAGAAAGTTCAAAACTCCGAGCTTCAGAGTTCCAACAGGAACCTAACAAGACAGGCAGTGTTTGGTCTGTGTATATCAGGAGAGTTTGTAGCAGCATCTGCATTTCTGCAATAGAGTGAGATCATAAGATGTGTTTTTTCCACCCCATGTAGAAAGCAAACACATCACAGGAGTTTCCACAAACTCTGTATCTTTGCACAGATCTCCACTGGAAAACTCCCATCTCAGGACAGGAATTCTGAGCTGGGATATATGGGCATTTATGATTTTGAGGATGTTTCCCTTCCATGCAGCCAGAGTGGGGACCTGTGAGGTTTACTTGACCACATCTCCAAGGTCAGTGACAGAGTGCTCTGGGCATGGAGGTGAAGCTGTTCAGTGCTGAGCACAGGAGTGCCAAGCTGGCAGAGGCACTGCTGTGCTGGTTGGTGAGGACATGGTGTGGCGCCCACGTCAGTGAACAACCAAAATCTGCCATTGGGAGATGGCACCCTGCCACCAACATGAAGCGCACCCCAGTCTGCAGCACACACTTGCTGTGGCTGTGAAAAGTGCTCACCTGCTCTCAAAAACTTCTGTGAGCACATTCACTGGGGTGAATCACAAAGTTCTCCTGTGCAATGACAGCTGTATCCCAGCAAAAGCCCCAGTGCAGGGGCTTTGTACTGGCTTTGTAGAGCCTTCCACAGGTGGAACCTCCCTAGCACCTAAAAATGCTCCAGACTTCAGCTCTGAGGAGAGCTGTTGATACGTTACCTGCAAACATGATTTTGTCTTGCTGACAGACAATATTGCAGACAATATTGCAAGACAATATTGCACTCCACTGCAATGTTATTGGGGTGACTGACATGGGGTTTAAGTGTAAGAGGTTTAGACAATAACACTAAAGATAGGAAGTGTGCCTGTGCAATAGGTTAGATATGGAACAATATCCTGTCATAAACAGAGTTTGGCCTCATCTACACAGAAGGGATAAGCCTAAGTTTACCATATCACAGCCTGGCAGAAATCATGGACCAAATCCTGACATTTCACTAGCTTCAAGAGTGGTGCTAACTCAGAAAATAGTTAAATGCAGTTCTAGTACTCTGTGGATGAAAAGGATTAATTTTCCAGTACCACGAGGGAAATACTGTACGTGGCTGCTTCAGGGCTGTGGAATTTGCAACAGGGATGGGACTTCGGCAGGCCAAGGAGTAGGAGGCAAGAACAAGCCATGAACTGTATCTGTGAGGCCACAACAACAGATGGGGCTGGAGGAAAACCATCCAAATGAAAATTGTCCATGGGTGAACCAAAGACTGGCTTGCAAAAATCTGTCACTGAACTTGCCCACACAAAATGGGTGTTTGGGTCTCAGTCCAAGCTTTTCCTGGAAGCTCAGGTTAAGAGGTTAAGAGTCAGAGCAGAAGAGATCCCAGGGTTCCTATCAGCAGAAGGTTCAGACCAGGTAACAGAGTCCAAATCCAGCTGCTCCTTTGTCCAGTGACTCATGAGGATGAGGGCAGTTTTGCAGAATCACAGTTTCAGGCCTTTGGATGGTTTGAAGAAGGCACCTTGGTGCTGATGCATGTGAACTGCTCTCAACTGAGCTCTGAGTAGGGATCATGAATGGCATTTGACCAATTCTGGTTTTATCCACTCCCTCTGTATCACCACCATCACAGACAGTGAAAGAATTGCACAAAGGGTTGCTCAGCTGCCTCCCCCACTCTGACTGTGATGGGAGGTGAGAAAGCATGGGCTGTGTTTTCATCCAACCTGAAGGAGACTCTGAGGAGCCACTGCAACAGGCTTCAATCAGGTGAAAGGTCTGCACTGCAAAAGGCGGGGGGGGGGAAGAACCTGTTCTCTTTTCCTACTGGGGAAAAAACAAACTCTTAGTATGCTTTAAACACACTAAGAAGACCCACATCAATCCCACTTAACATTCTCTAAATAATAAGGTGAGTGTATCACTTCCTGAGTACGCTGGAGGGTTGTAGGGCTGTTAAATACATGTCAAAAACTGTCAGGCATGGGCTAGGTTTAGTTAATCCTGCTTTGGAAAGGGGAGTGAGTTAGCTGATCCCAAGGTCTTACTCTATGTTCAGTGATTTCCCCATTCCTCATGGTACTGAGGAACCAAAAACAGCTATTAAAAGCTTTGTACAGTCCCTATTGATTTGTGTTTCTTCCATTAAAAAACCTAAAACCAAAAACAAAACAAAAATTCAAACCCCAAACAGACTCGCCCATGGTCTATTTTGGAAGGAAATATATTTTCAGGGAAGGAAAACATACTCTATTTATTCCATAGCCAATGCTTAAGGGAGAACTGTGAGAGAAACCAGGTCCTGCAGTGCTTTCTAAATGCAGGCAAAACTTGTCCTGTGGGAACAGAAAGATAAACCAGCACATAAGCCAGCACAGCAATCTCTCCTGTAAGTGCCTCCAGTTTCTTGGACTGGTGACTTTCAACTTCTCTGATTATAGCTAGTCACATGATTTTCTCCCTTTGAAGATGCAGGCCCCATACAGTGAATTTAAAGTGACCAGCAAAAGGCTTGCTCTCCTTAATTACCTTTCAGAATAGAGGGTCTGCAGGCCATGCGTCAAAGGGCACTTCGCTGAAGAAAATGCAGAGTTAGGCTCTTCAAAACCAAGTGCAAGGGATCAGGCATCTGAGCATGGAATTGCCTGGGGTTCTGCCTTAGATTATGCTTCCAGGGAGCATTTGATATTTTGGAGCTCTTCTTTGGGACAGACCTAAAAACAAGCAGTTCAGAGTCAAGGGGGCTGTGCATAGGCAGAGGGAAAAAAGAAGTCTTTTTGATTAACCGTGACAGTTTGGTCAGTAATCCCCCCGGGGCTTGTCAGTAACCTCATCACAGGCTGCCCTGCCATTTCTCATGCACTCCGGGAATTTGCTGGGCCTTTGCTCAGACACGGGACATGGTGTCTTCCTAGGCCATCTGCACCTCTCACGAAGTTCCCTGACACACACATCTCAGGACAGTGACACCGCACAGCTTTTGTAGCAGGGTAGGAGCCTTGTGGAGGTTATAAGAGTCCCTCACTGCTGCACTTCCTGGGGACTGCCAGGCATTTCTCTTTCAGTTCATGCCCCAGAGGGCTGGAACACACCATATTGCAGCACAGAGCATTGTCAGCAGAGACTGAAATGGGTGGTGCTTGGCAAGCACAGTGGAAAGGAAAAAGAGGGTGACCTGGGAGGATTGCTGTTCTCACTTCATTTTTCCATTGCATCTGCTTATTTTTTTTATTTTTTTTCCTTCTGTCAAGCCCAAAGAGAGAAATAGAACAGAAACAAAATATAAATGGGTTCTCTCACTGTAAGTGCTACAGCAGGGGAGCATTGTTGAAGAGATGAAAGCAAAAAGGTCTGGGTTATAGTCTCCATCCTTACACTCACATCCTGCTCTGTCTTTTCCCTCCCTGTCTTACTTTCTCTCCATCCCACCACCACTCCCTCTCAGGGTGCTGAGCTGATTCTTGTGCTGGTGCTTTGACAGGGTACCAAGGAGTTATATCACTCACAGACTGTCTCTAAAAAGACATTTTTGAGAGCACCTCAGCTCTCCCCACAGCATATCCTCAAAAGATACAATGGCTAAATTGAAGGTGACGAGAATACCATTGTCATCCGAGCTACTGGGAGCAGCCTCTTGCTGCTCAGAGGAGCTGAGTGTCCTGGTGAAGTATTGAGCTCAAAGCTCAAACTGTGTAGAGGGTGCTGGCCCCCTGCAGCACCACCTCCAAACCACCTCTGGCAGAGGATCAATCTCATTGGCATCTCCCTCCCCTACAGAAATTTGGCCCTTGCCACCTGGTCCAACGTAGCCCCTCTTCTGGCTGGTTCAGCTGAATGTCCAAGGAGTGAGTGGTCTAGGGAGGTCCTGTCCTGCAAAGGAACTGGTATGGGGAAGGGTTGTTCTGCCACCCTCTGGGCTGTGTCCTACCTCTCCAAGGCAAAGCATGCAGTGTTGGGTTCAGGGATACCATGTGTCCCTCAGGAAATCTGCTTCACCTTTCCCTACTGGCATGTCTCCTGCACCACCTGCCTCTATCCATCCCCAGGCAGCAGGAGAGCCAGAGGACAAGGGTTATCCATGCTCCACACCAACAGTCTGGCAACTCCAATTGCCCATTTCCATGACAGTGTCACGGGCTGCAGAGGAAGGTTTCCAGAGGGCAAAATGCCAGGAAAGTCCCTGGAGAAGGTCTACGTAGAGAAGATTCCCTTTTAAACCACAATCTCACCCACAGGACCCATGACAACTGCTATGTCCTAGAACTGAATACAGGGAAAAGGTACTTATTTTTTTTTTTGCATTTGACTGGCAATAGGCACAAGGCAAACCCCTGAACTCAGCTCCCTCTTCACTAGCAGAGCTGCAGTGGCTAAGGGAATCGCAGCTCCCAGAGCCACAGAGCAATCATGTGCTTGCTTGCAAGAAAAGTTTTGAAGATGGAGGATCCTTTACTCAGACCTGGAAACAGAAAAGCCAACATTTCTTCACAGCATGTCTCTGAGAAGCATCGGTACCATGAACTTCCTTGAAACCAGACAGCAACCAAAAGCAGGCTCCCGAAGTCAGGACACTCTTCCTAATGCCAGGGAGGAGGCTGCCTATATGCCCTGCCTCTGAGTGTAGCCACAGGCAAGGCACTGCCTTGGTTTCCTGCACTTCAAACCTGCTAAAAGTAACCTTTCCTGCTCTTGCTTTTACTGTCAAAGAGCATGAATTTCTCTGCAAAACAAGTACACACCAGTATCCACATTTAGCTGGGCAAGTAGACCCTCTGGAGCTGTGGCCTGGGCCCTTTAATTGCTGCTCCTGTATTTCATATGGCTCTTGCAAACCTCCTGTAACCTGAGCAGAAAAATTGGTGCTGGCACTGGAAAGCAGTTATGCAATATGCAGGAGGTAAAACCCTCCTGGCAGGGGCACGTGAAAGGAGATACAAGTGGGAGGTTCCAGTGGCTGAGGTGAACACCATGTCCCACAAGAAGACTGGGAGAGAGGAGATATAAATGTCAGCGAATCATAGAATGGTTTGGATTGGAAGGGGCCTTAAAGATCATCTAGTTCCACCCCCCTCTCCAGTGACTGTCTCTCCTTGCTGTTGTTCTCCCAGACCATTTCTGCCATGAAGGGTAGACAGATGTGGGCTACAAGGGGAAGACACTGCTGGAAAAAAACAGCAGTCTGAATCTGAAAAGCCAATAGACAGGAGGCTTGTGCAGATGCTGTTCACCCATGTGAACGTGTTTCAAGTGTCACCTTTTTGTCTTCAAATCTGTCAGGTCAGCCACATGTTCACTGAATTTTATCTTGCCTTCCCTCTTCCAATGCTACCCTGGAGCATGCAAACACAGGAGGCTGCTGAGGCAGAGCTGGGAAGGTGCTGGGCACTCCCACAGGGTGCAGCCCACCACCTATTGCCCTGGTAAGTATGCCATGCCATGCCATGCCATGCCATGCCATGCCATGCCATGCCATGCCATGCCATGCCATGCCTGGTTCCGCTGCCAGCCCGGGCCCCGCTGCTCCCAAGGGGAGATTGGCTGAGGCAGATTGACTCTGGCACATGTGAGCAGCAGGTCATGGATCCTGTTTCCTTGCACTGGCATGTGCTGCGCTGTGTGGTGGGGCTGTACAGGTTCGAGCCGTCCTGTCTCCTCAGGTGAAGTCTAAGGCTGATCCCACCCCTGCTGCCGGGGCAGCTGCTCCAACCTGTAACGGCAGGATTTTGCCCACAGCATGTTTTTCTCCAGCCATGCAAATTAATTTGGAATTAACCAAGAAGCGGGATTTAATCAGTGCTCTGCACCACCTACCTGTGTTGGAGTTGCTGGTATTGCTGTCCTCCCTCCCTCCTCCCCAGGTTGCCAGCTCCATGGAACTGCCCTCCCACCCTCAGCCAGAGACCTGGCTTCCAATGCTGCCAGTTCAGCTGTGAACAAATGTCCACCAGTTTCTTGCTGCATTCTCCTGCATGAGCAATGCAAAATATTTCGATTTTGCCTGCAGAAGGTCTTGCACCCTGCTCCTTTCTAAACCTTGCAAGAAACTGTCTTGCTTTCTCCTGCAAGAATCTGCCTTGCTTTCCCCTGCCTGATTAAGCACATTCCTTCCTCTCTGCCTTCTTTGCTCTGCCCTGCAGCAATTTCCAAAGCATTTTTGTGGCATCCAAGACCCGCAGACAAATTCATGAGCTGTGGAGATGTGGTTTCTGTCATGTGCTCTCAGCTCTGAGTCCTGGCTAGGGCAGGGGTGGTGGGTCCACAAGCATGAGGGAACCTACTGTGCTCCTTTCCTGAGGGTCAAGGGGTACTTACTGTTTCACAGCTATCTCTTTCTAAGTGAAATCAAATTGCTCACTGTGAGCTGATTGGGAAAATACTGTCTGTGCATTCTCTCCCAGATTCCTGACTCTCAAAATAATAATTATGTGGTCTGGAAAAAATTATTGTTAACCATAGGCCTGGGAACTGCTTCTATTATTCAGCCTTATGGGAATCCATACATATCCCATGGAAAGGGATTATTTACCTAGGCCCTGAGAAAAAGTAAAGGAGCCTGCATGCTCCTTCTGGCTATTGTATTGCCAAATCCCACAGCAAGGCGTCTGGAGAGCGGTTTCCTCTAGCTGTCATTAATCCTTGTGGGCTTGGTGACCTCAGCACACGGCATCCTTTGGGTCACAGGCTGCTGGGAAGCCAGACTATTGTTTTAGGGCTTTTGTCCCAGACAGAGGAGCTGAGGAACCAGGCTTTTCAGGTGTCCCCATCACAAAGTGATTGGCTTTCAGCCTGACACTTGCTCAGGCCTTTCCTAGCTCTGCTGCTGGGAAGCCAACTGGATTTGCACCCATTTTGATGAGGCCAAAGGAAGAAGTGGCCCTGGAATGTCCCAGTATGAGCTGTGCTCACCCTGCATGAGGGAGCTTCCCTGCATCCCTGCAGCTGCAAGGGGATGGCTCCACCACAGCCCCCATGGATAGGATGGAACACCCAGGATCCTCAACTTCCTCCTGGTCCCTAACTCCCAGCCTGATCTTCTAATCCCTGCAGGGCAGAAGCAGGAAGGGCCAGTTTCAACTCAGTGCATGAATTGGAGCAAAGGAAATGTTCGATTTCTCTAAGAGCTAAAAGTCTTGCAGGGAGGCTTTCTAATAGGGATGTTGCCCATGGCATGTATGTACACAAATGTGCATGGAAGGAATTGTGGCATGAAAGGAAACCCAAAGAGGCCCTTCATTCTTGTCATGGGCTTGCAGATCTCTTTGTGGTTCTTTTTATGGTGACAACCTTAGAGAAAGAAACAGAAATGTGTGTTTTCCAAGCCAGGGTTCAAAGGGGGTTTATAGGTCTAATGGGAAAGTCTCTGTTCAAAGTTGCATCTGTCTCAGCATAAACTACACTAGAGACAGCTCAGGAGGAAGCAAGCTGTGATTTCTTCCCCACTGATGCTGTCAGGCAGTTCACTGGTAAGCTTGGAAAGAGCTGCATTTTCTTTCTCTAGGGGGCATATAGCAGTGCCTTCATGTGGGCATTGCTCCCCACTCCTGTCCCTCTCAGGGCTTCAGGGAGGCCCCAGAGCAAAGCAGCCAGCCCCTAATGCCACCACATTGTGACTAGAAGGTTTCCTCTCTGGCCTCCAGCTGGAGCTCCCTCTTCCTGCCCTCTTCGGGGGTGTTGTGTACCACCACAGCTTTGCCAGTGGCAGCAAGATTATTTTGATGCTGCAATCACTCATTTTTTTGGTAACTCAATGCTTTGAAAGGTGCTGCTGATGGATTAGGATAGGAATGAGAAAGTCACTCTTTACAGCAGCCCAGCAGTAATGCCAGAAGTGCATCCAGGATCTGAAGAAGGTATGTCTGATGGCTCCCATAAGCAGAGCTGTGCTACTGTTCCCCCTGGTGCCACCTGGGCAAGGGACACAGGGAGCATATGTGGGTCTTCCCAACTCACACAGTGTTGGGTGTGGGTGATGTTGGGTGTCTGAGGGACTGCCTCTAATACCTGAGCTGGTGCATTTCATGGCCCTGTGTGCAGTGCTGGTCCAGGACTGGGGACATGCTGCTGCGGCTCCATGCTTGGGTTCCCAGCCCACACATCCAGTGTGGAGGTGCAGGGACCCAGCTGTGCAGCTGGCCCAGGCAGCCTCCATGCTCTGCAGGGATCACAAAGCACCAGCGTGGACCAAAAGTTTCCAAGGTTTCCCTGGGAGTTTGCAGCAGAGCAAAGCTCCAAGCCCTGTGTGACCCAGCCAGTGCCTGAAAGCTGAGCCACCCTAGTCCCTGCATCAGCCTGCACAGTGCATGGAGCAGTGGGGTGACACTGCTCTCAGGCATCAATCTCTCCATCTTCTCCCTGATTTTGCCTAGTGAGGTGCATGAAGGGGCGCAGCATTCCCCTCCTCTGTGCTCAGCGGATGCAGACCGCAGTGGCAGCCAGACAGAGCTGCTTTCTCCAGCACAGTGCTGCCATTGTCCAGCTGGGCTCTGGGCTCTCTCATCCCCACTAGGCAGGCACAGCCAGGACCTCTACAGCCCAGCAACACAGATAACAAGGTGAAGGGGATAGATGGAAGCCTCTGGAGCAAGCAGCCCACCTTTGTATCTCCACATTGCAGCCCCACTGCTTTTTTGAACTTCTGTGCAAAAGATGATACAAGGGAGCACAGTAAGGTGGTGGCTAAAAAAAGGAAAATCTGATTGAATAGCAGGGGGAAGGCAGAGCAGATGACTCTGAGATGTGAGGGGTAAGACAGAGCCAGTGAGGCAGAGCTGGGCTGGGAGCCGGAGAGGAAAAGTCGTGAGCCCCGTGGGAGCTGGGCTGTGGGAAGAGACAATGCTATGGAGGGGAAGGAGCCAGCTCCCACTCTGGAACAAGCACAAGGCTGCAATTAGAGAGAGGAGACAGCATGTCTGCCCAGGCTGGGAAGTCTCCTGCCATGGACACAGGGTAGTGCAGGGGCTGGGGCAGAAATTCCCTGCCTGCTCTGTGCCCCCTGCACACAGCTGCCCTTTGCCCTTCAAGTGGCACCCCAAGGGGGGCAGAAGCCCCAAGGACAGACACTGGCAGTACCTGTGGCTCCAAGGTGCAGGGGCTTTGCTCCCCAGTGCTGGCACAAGATGTCTGGGTTGTTTGGTGCTCGCACTGCAGTGGCATAGTAATACCAGGGCCCCCTCCCTGGGTCAGCCCTCCTCCCCTGGCTGCCCTTGGCAGCCCCCTCCTGCCTCCTAAACCAGCTGATCAAATAGCAATGTCCCCCAGACAAGCAGGTGGCTTGACTGCTCACCTCTCACAAGGGTGCAAGCACCCTTCACTAGGTTTCTGGAATTTTCCTGGATGAAGGATACAATGAAAATAGGCAACTCCAGAGCACAAGCTCTGGTTTTAGTGTCCTCCTCTGCACTGCGATTATCTAGCTCCCAATGGAAAATTCAAGTTTGTTTGGAAACAGTCTCTGGGTTTGGCTTGAAAAGGCTCAGAAAATACCATGCAAGGGTCACAAACTTAGCAAAAGCCATGTTTGGCTGGGGCTGTAAAAGAGGAGGGAGGTAGAAGAGGAATATGAGCACACGCCATTTTTGCTACTTCAAACTTGGCTGAGAAACTCTCTGTGCTTCACTCCCTCTGAACATGAAGGTCCAAGAAAAGAGTTTGGTGCTTTAAAAAAAAAAAACAAACGGGTCATGCAGCCAGAGGAACTGATTTCCAAATTTGCTTTTTATGGCTCATTTTCATCACCCAGACAAGAGACAGATGAAGCAGAGCTCCTGCAAACTTTTGTTAAAGTGACAGCAAAGTGAGTTGCTTGAAAAAGCCATCAACTCCTGGCAGGGATAGAAGAAAGAGGAGAGCCCTGGTGAACTGTGGTTTTTTAAAAATATAATAATATAAAATAATATACTTCAGATTTGCAGTGGTTTTTGCTTCCTGATCAACAGTTTTAAGCCAACCCAATTGCCTTCCTCTTTTCCTGGTCATTTTAAGATCTTTTCAGCGAGGTGAAATTAAATACCAGGCACGGGAGGAGACCTGACAGTTTTCCTGCCATTCTCACCTTCGTGGGAGCGGCAGGAGCTGGGTGTTAAGGCATCACAGTGTATTCACTGACCAGGCAGACACAAAGAAGTGTGCAAGATCACCACAGCGTATTTAAAGCTGTGCGGCAATAACAGCTAATTTGTTTTTGCCTAAAGAGCAGTTTGGTTTGGTTTTGTTTCATTTTAAATAAAGACATTTGGGCTCCAAAGGTCATTTCCGTGGAATAACAATGCTCCTTTCAGAAAGGGGCACCGGCAGGGTCTCCGTTACTCCCAGTGCTCCCAGTCAGTTTGAAAGCCCAGCTGCAGCTCAGCCGGGTGAGCATCCCCCGAGCTGCCCTCTACACATTGCAGCAGCTGCTTTCCCTGTGCCCCGCCACGGGAAGTGCAGGAGCTCAGGAAGAAGTGTTGGTTTCTCTGCTGGGGTGTTCACAAGCACCCAGTGCCTATTTTATCAGTAAAATGAGGATGGTGTCCAGTCCCTTTCACCCCTCACCCCAACCTCAGTGGCACCCCCAGCAGGCAACGTAGTACTATAGGCTCTCCTCATCTTCATCAGGTATGGCATGAGGAGCAGATATGATAAAAAATTTTCTGATTTTAAAATAGGTCATTTGCAGCGTGGGAAGGTTTTTCATGAGCTGCCGCCCTTTAAATGGCATGTGAACATCCTTCACAGACTTCAGTGAAATTGGTACCATGATCTGTATCCATGCAAGTACATTGAAGCTAGGCAATGCAGGAAGCATTCAGCAGAGCTGAGTGAAAAAACTTGGTTCCCAGATGCAGTTACATCACATACTTATTTTCCTACATGTTTCCTAAATAGCTACTTTCTCAGGCTTTAAGCAGACAGAAAGCATTGGAGCTGTGAAAAAGAAAACTTGAGGCTCAGGCTATTCTATCTTGCAAGCATGTATTTGCCAAAAACTTCCTCTCTGCTTCAGTGCAGCCTCCAGCATAACTTCCTATCAGTCAGTCTTCAAGTTACTAGGCACTTTGCTTGAAAAGTAGCTTATCTTTTATTTTATGTGGGGAAAGGATCTTCAGAAAGAAAAAGCCCTTGAGTTAAAAAGAGCTCCCCTCCTTAGCGAGCACCACTGTTTGTCACCCTCTTGGAAATTTGTAAACCCTTTTCTCTGTATTTATCTAACTCTGCTATTTTAGGATTTGCCGTAACTATCTGCACCAATGAGGTGTGTGTGGAAGGGAGAGCATCTGTGCTGCTTGGCTGATATTTTTGGCCAGTGCAGAGCTCATTTCTGGGAACCTGGGTACTGCAGGAAGATACAGTTCTGATCCCCTCATCTCTCTGCCTCCTCTTCCTCTTCTGAGAGCATTGATGCCCCGAGTGGCTCAGCACTCCCCACTGTAGATACCTCTGGAAGTGCTGAGGGATGGAGGAGAGGGGAGAAGGAGACTGGGATGGATGGCACAACTGGCTGCAGTTGGACGTCTTCTCCCATGCCAGCACTCTTGTAGCTACAGGAAAATTTATCATGACAACTGAAGGAGGTCTGCATAATTTTGCCTCCCAGGGGCTTGGTGGGACTGTGGTGCTCCATAAGACAAGGCAATTTACTTGCTCTGCTATTCCCAAAACTGCCCTGGCAACTCCCAGACAGCCAGTTCCTGTATGGGAAAGAGCAGCATGGGCCAAACGTGGCTAGCCAGGAACAGAAAGGACTTCATCAGCCCACAGTCCTCCCCAGGGAGGTGTGAGTGCATGCATATTGTATGCATACATGTGTATATGTACCTTAATACCCTACAGCTTACAAGACAATAGTCATTTTAATTTTCTTGCCTGGCAAGGGCCTTTCCAAACCAGCTCCAGACACAGTTAACCCTGTCTGCCCTATGCTGCTCTCTTGTGTTGTCAACAGAGAGATCTGTCCTAGTCTAACCAAAGTTGTGTTCAGAGCCATTATTCATCTACTGATCACACACAAAGGTCTTCCAGATTTCTTGGAAGGTTGCAGGAAATCTTTTCTTCAGTTCCAGAGTTTTGATTAGGGCTTGTCTTCCAGTAGCCAGGAGGTCACAGTGTCTGCAGAGATCACAACCTGAACATCTGCATCCTATTACACAGCATGGTTATTATTTTTCAACATTCCCCACGTCTTCTAGCAGTGACAGTGGTGATTAAAGCCTGGAGTGGATTCCTGAGTAGCATTTCAGCTTCCTTTACTTTAGCATCCTGACTGTAAACAGGAGAAGAGGGTTTTCCTTGGGCACTAGGTCAGGAAGCCCATGTGCCTTAGGGTGATGCTGACGCACTGATGAAAGCCCGGAGATGTCAACTGGTACAAAGCAGCTGAACAAACCTGCCAAGGGGTGCCAACAATAGCAGGATGTCACTGCAGCTCGCAGGGAGGAGATTTCCATTCACTGATTTGGCTCCCATGCCAAAAGCTGTTCAGTGGTCCAAGGAATAAAGGCATTGTCTCCAGGAAGTGACCTGCAGCAGACTCTGGTGGCTCAGAGCAAGTGACAGGGATTTGGTTTCCCAGCTGCAGTGCCAGAGCAGCAAGAGGAGGAAGGACGAGGTGTGTGAAGCAGGCTCTGGGTAGGACATCTCTGGGTAACCCTCCTCACACCTCTCACATGGTCTGGAGCCCCTGCTGCAACGGGGTTCCATACACCATCTTGTTGGAGACTGGGACTTTATTGTTCTCCTTGGTGGAGGGAGGGGAGACAGGTCAGCAAGATCAAGGAGCCAAGAGGAATAGGATTATTCATGTCAACTCTATAGCAAGAGGTTGGAACTGTCAAGCAACTATTCCAGCCAGGAGACAATCTCAAAATTTCCTGACTGAGAAACGATTTTACTTTCTCTGCTCATTATGCACAGTGGCATTAATGAGCTCACATTTCTGGGCTGTTGGGTTTTGGCCTTGTGCAGGTCAGCATTCAACATTCAAGAAACTTCCTTCACTGTCATTTTCCCTGCAAGTCTGTGAGGCAGGAAACTTGTCTATAAATGAGGGCAACTGCTGCGGGTGGGGTCCCAGCACTGAAAGCAGCTGTCTACGGTCTGGATCCAGCCAGAGAGGAGAGAGGAGAGAGGCCAGACTCATCCTGCTGTTCAGCCCTTCTCGTGGGAAGAGGGGCTGTGGCACACACCAGGGCACATGCCCTGCACAGCAGCTCCTGATGTTTCCCCTCACCACAGGCCTCTGCAACTCTTCCTGTCCTGGTCCCTCATTACCTGCCTGGTAGTTCTCTGCTTGTCTGCTCATCCATCTCCTCCTCGGCATGTGCCTGTGTCCTGTCCCCATGTGCCTGCCTGCACGTCCAGCCCTGTCTGCGTGTCTTGCTCTCAGTAAAGGCTCAGGTTGCCCGGGGCTGCCTGCACATCCATGTCCATCTGTGTTTTACTTCTCAGTTACGCTTGTGTGACTCTCCCGCGTCTGCCTCCAGCACCTGCCTTTGTCTCTGCTTGCATCTCCCTCCACTGGCCCTTTTTATCCTAGTAAATGGGACAGGCACGTGCATCAAAGGCCCGTGTGCCTAAGTTGGCTGGAATTGCATTGGCTGAGAGCCAAGACAAAGGACAGGGAAGAGGAGGAGGGACTGGGAAGTGAAGGGGAGTGAAAGGGCTATTGGAAAAGGCCTAGGGGACAACCCAGCTTCTTGTTGCCTTTGCACTGCTCTCATGGAAAAGATCCTCAGATAAGCCCGCTCACTATGATAATGACCTAGTGCCTGCAAGCCACCAAGCTGGAGGTGAAGAGAAGCTCTCCTTCATCCTCCAAGACAAGAAAGGATGAGTATGAACCAAGGAAGCTGCCTCTTGGGCTATTGGAGGTCAATGGTGGTGCACATCAGAGCTCAGGCAAAAGGGGAGGGCTGCAAGGCAGTTGGAAATGGCAGACTGGAGGCAAAAATCCTCCAATTTCAGAAAAATGCAGGTTGTGCAACTAAGGCTGTTTAAAATAGGAGTAACATTACACCCCTCCCTCAGAGAAAGGGCTGCTGGCCCTGCGTGACATAGCTTGGAAATACCTGCTCAGAGCCTTGCTTAAAAAATTGATCCCTACATACTGGCCATCACATCACATCACATCACATCACATCACATCACATCACATCACATCACATCATCACATCACACACCAGAAGAACTGCCACCTGCATGAGGAGCTTCTGTGCTGTGCCCACAGATGTGGTGGTACAGGGGGGAGGATGCTGCAGCAGGGGCATGTTGAGACTTTCCAAAAGAGAATTTGGAAAGAACAGGGGAACTGTGGCTGTTGTGGGTTTTGAAGAGTGCAGAGGACCCTGATGGGCCCAATTACAAGCAGAGAGGTCAGGTGAGAAACCATATAGCTGGGAGGAGGAATGGAGCAGGTTGGCTCTTGCTTCTTGCATGGCACATGCCACACAAGTGGTCAGAACCACCCTGGAGCACTGGCAGTGCTGGCAGTGTACACGTGTGCAGAGAGATTCAGGGGTAGGGAGACAGGAAGAGCACAGAGGCAGGCACAGGATGAGTCATCTGTACCAGCTGATGACTAGGGGGGGTCCTGGAAGCTGTCAACATTTCTGTCTCACTTTCTGGAAAATACCCAGCCTCAATGGAAAACTACTGCAGCAGAAGTTACCAACACAAGTCCTGCTTTGAATACAGGGCCAAAACCAACACAGCAGCGCTTGCTTTCCAAAATTTTAATATGACTCTTTTAGTCCTATGTGGAACCAAAGAAACCTTAATGAAGCAATTGACACAACGGAAGCAAGGGATGCCATCCAGACAACCTGGGCAAACTTAAGAACTTGGAAAATCCAAGGTCAAGTTGTTGCGCCTTGTGCGATTGGCATCATAAACACTTAATCCAATTTCAATCTCATCAATGTCTTCCGGGAGATCAGGACAGAAGACTCTAAGTGATTGAGGAGATGCCTGACGCTTCCTTCTTCGCCTGGCCAGCCAGCAGATGACAGCAAGCAGGACCAGGGCAACTGCAGCAGTCCAAAACAGCCACCCAGAAAAGAGCCAGGTTTCTTCTGCATTCTTGGTCTTCTCAATCTCCTGCAGCAAATTAATCAACTCCTGGTGCAGATACACCTCACGCTCCAGCATCTGTTTGGCCATGGCTCTGCTGATGTGGTGATGCTTCTTCTGGCCAGGCCGGATGATCTCTCTGGCCACTGCAGCTAGGAGGAGAGAATTTGCTGCAGCCATGACCTGGAGGAGGCAGGAAGAAAGGGTCTGTGGGAGAGAGTGGGGAGCTGGGGACACCCAGCACATTCCCGAAGTCTCTCTAGGCGCCTATGATCTCTGGGAGCCCCAAGCCTCTCTGGCCCCAGACCCAAGGGCAGTAGTGCCCTGTCCTGAGGGGCTCAGCTCTGTTTCAGAACCCTCTGGCATCTGCCCTGTTCTCCTTCCAGCCCAGCCTTCTCCCTGCATGAGCACTCACCAACACCTAAGTCCTACATGAGTGCACCTGTGGTGGGGCTGCCTACTGATGCCCCTGGTGACTTCTCCCATTGTGACATATCCCCCATGATGTCACAGCAACCAGAGCCACATCACCCACCAGCAAGCTCAGGCTTCATCCCTACCACCCAGCTGAGCGAGGCCTGGCCACCAGACCACGAGTAAACCCCACCTGCAGAAGTGAACTCCCAGGAATGTTCTTGACAAAGAGACTCCCCTCCAAAACTTTAACTGAAATGAAAATGGGGGCTGCAGGTGGATGTCCCTGACATAGGTGTGTGATGTTTTCTGGGTCAAGTGGTCTGACTCCAAGTTACCTTGCAAAGAAGTGCTATGAGACCTTGGGCAGAGACAACTCTACCCCTTCTCACCCTCTTGACTTCCTTCTGCTGGGGCATGGCATATATATAGCAGTTAATTTAAGAGAAATTTTATAAAATTCAGTGCACCCACAGCTAAAGGTCTAGAGAAGGATGCGTGCAGCTGCCAGTGCTCTCAGATACAGCAGCAGGAGGGGACATCTTCACTGCCCATGGAAGAAGGCTAAAAAAAAAAAGTATCTCATTACTTTTCTTTCCCTCAACTACCCATTTAACTCCTCATGCCTTCCGCTTGTTCCTTGCTATCTAATTAAATTTCCTCAGATGACTGTGTTTCAGTGCAGAAGGCTGGTGTGGGGGGTGTGCAGGTCTCCCAGTCCTTGGCTAGCCACAGGGAAGGAGTGGGGGTGTGTTGTACCCTGCGCCCAGGCTCTGTCCCTGGCTGCTTTGTAAAGGAGATGTAACAAAGAGAACACTGCAATCGCCACTGCAGGTTAGGAGATAAGCAGCCCTCCCTTAATGAGGACGTGTATACCTGGCAAGACTGTACCCCTTGTGGGGAACAACAGGCTCTTTCACTCCAGGCCCTGGCACAGCCAGGAGCAGTTGTGAGACACAGGGAACAACAGCTGATAAATCAGCTAAGCACCACCAGCCATAGCAAGCCCAGGCTAATGGCACAGCCCCCTATCAGCTGTTGTTGGGAAGCCTTGGGATGTCCAGCCATCACAACAAGACAGCAATTTTGGAGTGCTACAGCTTTGCTAAAATTGGCTTTTCCAGGAAGGCAGATGGGCATGGCAGCTCTCCAGCACCAAGGGAAAGCTGCATTTCTGCCGCCAGTATCTGCTGAGGGAAGCCAATCCCGGAGGGAAAAGGGCAGCATTACCACGCTGAGCAACCTCGGCTTGCTGCTTGGGAGGTAAAATCCCCACGGAAAAGAGCCAAATTGTTACTGTGTGTATCTAAAGGCACTGAATTATTAAAGAGATCTCTTAAGGCTGCAGGTGAAGCAGAGAGCTTTATTGATGGATGATATTAAATGTAATGGACCTCTAATGGAAAACCACCTGATTGCCACAGAATGGTTTCTCAGCTGTGGAGCAAACCCAAACAGCTGGAGCGAGTGTGGTACAGACCATTATAGCCCCAGGGAATGACTGGGTTTGGTAGTACTTTGCAGCGTTTTGGAGCATTGAAATGAGCCTATGAAGAAGAGATACTCCCTCCCACTCTGTTCTCCGAGAATATTCACAATCCAGCCTGTTTTTTTCTGGATGAGCCCAAGTCAGCCTTTCCCTCTCTCACCAGGGCACACTTACATGTGATTAAGGTCATATAAGAGCTGCTTGTTTCTAAGTGTCCTGAATTTGCCAAAATTAGGCTGGATTTGTGGAAACTGGGTTCCTTAGACCTCGGGCACTTCCTGCTTTGAATACCAGGCCAAACACAACACAGCAATGCTTGCTGTCCCAAATTTTAATATGACTCTTTTTTAAAGTCTCACATGGAGCCACAAATTACAAAATTAGTTTATCGGAGTGTCAGAGAGGAAACATGAAACACCAACACTTTAGGAAGCAGCAGGGAAATACCTGTCAATCATCCCAAAGGAGTTAGAGAGGGTTCTTCCCAAAAGGTAAGGAGGGTGATAATCCAGCTGAAGTGTCTCTATACCAATGCACACAGAATGGGAAGCAAGCAAGAGGAGCTGGAAAGAGGGAGCTGGTTGCTATCCCAGAAACATGGTGGGATGAGTAGCACAACTGGAACACTACAACTGAGGGCTACAAGCTTTCCAGAAGAGACAGGCTGGGAATGAGGGAGGATTTTTGTGCTCTAGGTTAAGGAATGGATTGTGGAGAATTGCCTCTGAGAAACACCCATAGACAGGTTGAGAACTTGTGGTTGAAAATCGAGGATGGGATCACCAAAGGACAGTTTGTGGGTGGGGTCTGCTCCAGGTGCCTGACTGGTTGACAAGGCTTCTTGCTTCAGCTACAGAAGCCTCATACCCACACATTTTCATGCAGATGGAGACTTTCATCCATCCAGACATCTGCTGGGAAAGCAGCACAGCTGGCTGACAGCAATCCAGGAGACTCCTGGAGTGCCTAGATGACAACCAACTGGTCCAGGTGTTGGATAAACCTGCCAGAGAAGTGTTGCTGGACCTGGTGCTCACGTGTACTGATGAACGCATCAGAGAAGTTAAGTGGAGGCTGTCTGGACTGTAGCAGCCAGGCCCTGGCTGAGTCCATGATCTTGAGGAACATGGGTCTTGTGGGGAGCAGAGTGAACTTCTATCTCTTAAAAAAATTAATGGATGAGATCCCCTGGGAAACTGCCCTTAGGGACAGAGGAACTGACCAGAGCTTTCAGGACACTCTTCTTTAGTTGTCTATCCACACAAGTCAGGAATCAAGCACTGAGTAATTCTTTAGGTGACCTGAGGAGTAGAAAAGGCCATTACAGCAGACTACTCTGCTCTGCTGCCACAGGGAAGCCTTTGTTCCAAGACCTCATAATCAAATATAAGACAAACAAGAAAGGTGGAACAGCCAGGGTGGAGTGGAAGTCAAGGGCTAGAGCAAAATGTGATGTACACCAGAGCTGCAGGGACTGAGGCTTTATATTCCTAATTAACAGACTCATCTTATTTTCTGTTCTGACCACCATATGAGCCTTTTAAATATAGAAGGCTCTTCCTTTGCTATGTACACAGCCAGCCTGGCACCACCATCCATCTCAGCTACATGGCCACAGGTCACATTTTTAGAATCACTTGATGGGTGGATTAATGGCTGCCTTTTATTGCCAGCTCCCCAGCTTTCAGGGTGGGGTGGAGGCAGGAAGGAGAAAAATAACTAATAAAAAATCCCCATATGTGAAGTTTTAAAGTGTCATGAAGGTGGGTTTAAAAAAAGTTGAGATTTTATTTTAGAATTAATCTGTAGGGGGTTTATTTGCTGCTTAGTATGAAAAATGTGAGGCTTGGAGGTTCATTTTTCACACTTTCCCCCACACACAGCCCAGGCCTGGAAAGTTACTTTATTATTTTTAAAAGAAAATATGGAACTGTACAGGAATAACTAGTAACTGTGGGTGTTCTTCAGTGCTGCCCAATGCAGCCACTTGCGCAGAAAACTCAAGGTTTCTATTACATTTAAGATGAAGAGCAGGGTCTTTCATCCTCTCTTTCAGGCTTTGAGAGGTAATATTTATTATGAAAACCCTAGAAGTGATTTACAAATAACTGTAATGGTTGATACATGTTTGATGTACTAAACAGCTGAAATGGAAGAGTTTTGGGTTGTTTTGTCTTTTTAAACTATTACTATCAAGAGGGAAACTACCCAGATTTAAATGCTGCCCTGTACGTAATGCAAATAAAACCCCAGCAGGATGCAGAAGAAGGTCTGGGTGCAGAGTAAGGGGAAGTCAGTAAATGGCATACACAGAGCCTGGGCTCAGAAGGGGGGGGTTAGGAAATAAATCATCATGATTTGCTCTCTTCATCGCCTATGCAAAGCAGCACTTGGGTCAGAAATCTCCTGTCCAAGCCGACGTTTCTCACAGTGGAAATCCAACCCCCGTGAAGGACAGGGAGGGATTGTTTTAACCTCTCGGGCAGAGCCAAGTCTCCAGCCGTGCTGCAACAGGCAGCACGCTGCTCTGATGCTGTTCCTGCTGCGGCACAGCTCCAGCCCCTGCTCCTGCTCCCACCCAGCCCATGGCCCTAGGGATTTGACTGCAGCAGCACTCCTGCTGTGAAGGGACCCGAGAGATGGCCTGCTGTACTTTACATACAGCTGCTCTGCTCACAATGATTCAGCCTCACCCTGGCTGCCCAATGCCCCGTGTTATTCCTCAGAAAACCAGGGTGACATGAGTCATCTGGTCACACCAGGACAAGGCAACTTTGGGCTCTCCACAGCTGGCTCAGCTGTATGGACGATCCTCAGCCCGCTGGCTGTGATGGGGCCATGCTTATCCTCTGTGGTCCTCAGGGCTGCAGCCAAAAGCAGCTACCCATGACATGGGGACACACAGAATCATACAATAGTTTGGGTTGGAAGGCACCTTAAAGTTCATCTTGTTCCAAGACCCCTGCCATGGCCAGGGACACCTTCTACTACACCAGTTTGCTCAAAACCTTGTCCAGACTGGCCTTGAACATTTCCAGGGATGAGCAATCCACAATTTCTCTGGGCAACCTGTTCCAGTGCCCCACCACCATCAAAGTAAAGAATTTCTTCCTAATATCTAATCTCAACCTACCCTGTTTCAGTTTGAAGCTATTCCCCCTGGTCCTATCACTATGTGCCCTTGCAAATAGTTCTCTTCTTCTTTCCTGTAGGCCTTCTTTAGGTTCTGGAAATCTGCCTTGTGGGACAGAAGATGTGTGTACCAGGGCACACCATCATGCTCACAATAAGTCCTCTCCAAAGCAGGGGAGCATGATTTTTAGTGTGAGTCTTTTGTCTGGGAGGCACTTGTAGGGGCCAGGCTCCCTTGGCATCCTATTTCCCACACCCCATCCCCTTACACACTGGGCAGGGCTGGCTGCTGTGCTGTGAGGGTATGCAGGGGGAGAGGTATCCCTGTTGGGGCCACCCCTTTCCAGCTGCACCCAGGGGCTGCTGCAGGTTTGGGGATGGTGGCAGGAAGGGGGAGTGCTGACAGGGCACAGGTGCTGTTCCCAGGGCTGAGCCAAGCTGTGCTGAGTGCCAGCAGGGAGTCACACCAACAACCCAATCCTCTTTGTGCCCTGGCTTCTTGTCCCAGGAAGCTGTGTCTTCAAAAATCACATAACCCAGGGTAGAGATGACTTGCTGACACAGGGCATGCCCTTGCCCTGAAATTAATTTGCTGGTGTGCAAGTAATTTTGCATGATAACTATTCTGCCTAAGTAACACTGTGTGTGGTATGAAGTGTGAATGCTTTTTCTCTAGTCTGAAATAACTCGATTTAGAGACAAGCTTTTTGAGATGCATAAAGCTCAAAGCAGATCCAAGGTATTGCCTACAGTTTCCACACAGCATCATCCCAACTTTCTTGGACTGCTGTGTGTGAGCCAGGGGAGCCATGAGGTGCCCCAAAGCAGAGAGGGAGGGTAGAAGCACCATGCTAAGCGATTAAAAGGACACCCCCAACACCCCACACCAGCTACCCACATGCCTGGACTTTCCTTTGGGCTGGCACAGCACCCACTGCCTTCATGGGCTGGTATCTGGGCGGGTGGGAAGGAATTTGGACTCAGTGGATCTGATTGCCAGCACTGTTAAGGAGGTACATGCAGTCATCGCAGGCTGAAAGTCTGGTTTTAGGACTAGGGACTGCATCCAAAGTGCCTGGCTACATCTGGACCCCGTGCTGCCTGAGGTCACCTCAATCCCAGCAAGGGGGGATGCTGTGCTCAGCAGCCTGGAGTCTGCACTGTGGTCTGGTGAAGCAGGGGGCAGTGAGTGGTCTCAGCTCATCCATGTGTTTGAAAGCCCTTCCAGAGAGAAGGAACATGAGGAGCTGTGTAAAGGCCTGATGAGAAATATTTAAATATTTCAGTTTCCAGTGTAACTTGAGTCATTTGGAATGGAAAGTTTCCATTACTCAACAAATCTAGTGCATTCATTTAAAAGGGGAAAAAAAAGAAAAAAAAAAAGAAAATTGACAACTTTTGGTGTTGGCTTGAGGAACAGCATCACCCACCAGCAGGTACATAATGTTCTTGGCCCAGGCTAGGGCCAAGGAGGGACACAGGGCAGGCAATGGAGCAATGGGCAGATTTGCTGCCCAGGAGAGAGCCTGCTCAGTCATGCTGACATAGATAATGCAGAGAAAAATTTAGGCTTGGATCAGAGCACGTTAGAACAAAAACACCAAACCTGTGCACCTTCAGATGAAATTAAATTGCATGAGAAACTTAGGAAATTTCATAAGGAGGTGCCCATGTCTGAAGCAATGCCCTGCACTACTGGCTGTGAGAACAAACTCAGCCCAGGGGTGCAGACATGATCACCCCTGGCTTCTGCCTAGGAAGGGCAAGTACCTACTGCCTTGCCAGGGATGGCTCTGGTGCTGGACTGTCCCAAATCCAGGAGCCCCCTGCTTAAAATGGGTTGGAGGATTAGCTCCACCTGTCCCAGATCCTTCTGCCACACTCCACGAGTGGGGCTTGTTCCCAAAGCATGCTTCACAGAGGACCACGCTCCCCACATCAGAGTTTTGGGGGAAAGGAGGAGGCTTGTACCTGCCCGGACTGCTATTCTCAAGCAGCCCTCGGCCACCTCGATGGTTTCAGAGTGGGGGCCCGAGCCGGGACCGAGTGGGGACCCAGGGGGTGCCCGCGGGCGGATGGCGGGGCTGCACTGCACCCCAGCGGCCGCCGAGCACCCGCAAGCGGAATTCCTGGTGGGAAAAGGCTCGGGCTCCCTCCACATCCCTCAGACCGCCTTCAGCCTTCCCACCGCGACAGCTCCAAGCCCCCCCCAGCGCCTCTCTGTCACAAAGCCGAGTATTACAGCCACTTTAGTGCCTCCCGTTATCCCTGTGTCCCAGCCTTCCTCCAAAAACATTGCAGCCAGAGGAAGAGCTTGCATGAGGACCGTGCCACGGGGTTTAGGGAGCTAGGGGCTGCTTGCAGCTACAGAAACACATGAGTAAAATGATAAAGAGAGCAGGACCCTTGGCGGCACCAAAGAGACACGGAGCACAAGGGAGAACACAACCAAGGCAACCTGGATGCTCCCAGCCCCTTCTTCCCAGTGCTCGAAGCTTTTCCAGGGGAAGAAGCAGGCGGATGGCACTCTGACACTCTAGAGGGGACCAGCTGGCATGCATTGGATGTAAGGCATGAGTTATGCCCTCGCCAGCTCGCACACACCAGACTCTACAAGCTCAGGAGCATGGGAGGAGAGCAGGAAGGGCTCTCCCTGGAAGGCTGTGAACAGAGCTTGAAGCTGTGCACCCAGTGTCACCCTGATGGGCACCAGAGCACCCAGCTGTCAGCAGCAGGGCCGGAGTGATGCCCCCTTCACCTGGAGGTGCAGCTGCAGTGCAGAAACTGTTCTCAAATACAGCTGGCTTTTTTGTGGAGCTGTGACACAGGCAAACCACAAAGGGCTCCCACCTGAGCTGGCTGGATCGGGCAGCAAAAAGGAGGGTAGAGAAGTGTCGCCTCCCTGCAGCAGGATAGTAGGATAGCACCCACTCACACACTGCCCCGTGTTTCTGGACAGATCCTGACAGCAATTCAGATACTTGCACAGCTTCCTGCTGAGAGGAATGTTGGATTTGTCTTTACAAACAAGCCGTGGATCTGCTGGTAGATAAGACTAGCACAGAGAGATAAAAGAAACAATGGGATGGATTCCACTGATTGATGAATGGAAAAAAAAAAGATATTTGTCTTTACAAACAAACGGTAGGTTTGCTAATAAATGAAATTAGATATTGAAAGATAAAAGAAGTAATGGGAGAAAACTGTGAATTCTATAAGAGTTAAAAATTAAAAGGGAGGGTTATATATTAGAGGGGAATCTCAGGTATCAGGCGTTCCAGGAGCTCTGTGCCTCTAAAGTACCTCAGCCAATGGGGAAAGAGAGAGGGAAATGCGACCGGGAAAAGAGGCTGCATCCTCCAAAAATTTGAGAGATCCCAGGGGAATGTCCCATGGCCTCTCCCTTTATTCGAATAGAGCAAAAAGGACTCCTCCGTCTCCTTTTTGGACATAAATCTCTGGTGTTTGTGGAGAAATTTTCCTGACAATTCCGGGGGCTCTCATCCGGGGTATTTCCACCATCGGGGCGGTGGGCAGTGAGTGGAGCTGAAGGCGCGCCTCACCCTGTTTTAGTGATCAGCTCCCCTTGGTGCCAGCTGGCACCGGGCGATCGATTGGGTTCCTGAGATTGTCCAGGAGACACACGAGATGCGGACCAGGGGGTTTTGTGAAGAGTCCACCGGTGAGTAAAATGGGATCTTCGGGGAGCGAACCTGGGAGGGCACCCATGGAGGGCAGCAAGGGTAAAACCAGGAAGGGGCCCCGGCAAAAGGGATGACGATCCCGAAATATCTCTTGGAATCTCTGGAAGAATGTGGAGTTGGTTTACACATTCTCCCAGAGATAATTAAGGATATAGATGCCCAAAGGGGACAACAAAGGGAGTGGAGAAGGAGTCTCCACAATCCATGCCCCGAGGGGGCAACAAGGGGAGTCGAGAAGGGGTCTGGAGCACAGCGGATGGACAGGGAGAGTGTTTGCGTCTTGGAACGGAATCGGTTGAAGGGGAGCGTGGAGTGATAGGGGTGAGGCAAGGAGCGGCAGGACCGGGAGCAGGGAGCCGGGGCCTGTGGGGGCTGTGGGGCCGCTGGGACTCAGCGCCGGGCAGTGTCTGATCCCGCCGCCCCCGAGCAGGGGGCAGTGGCTGCTGGTCCCCGGGAAGCTGTGGGACCTGTGATGCTGCCGGCCGTGCCCGCTGGGAGCACCGCGGGGGGAGAAGCCGTGTTTGGACTGCCACGGGGATACGGTCGTGCGATTGAGAGAGGGAGAACAAGGACGAAGGAATGTCCGGGAAATGCAGACTGTACGTGAATAGATTAGGATTGTCTTTTAAGGATTTTGTGAGTTTTGCTGGAAAATAAAAGTATCACGGGGAAGGCCGTGAGAGTTTGCCAAATGTGTGAGACGGGTTTGAAAAGCATCAGTTTCTGATTATTCCTAGTTGTGATTGTGGTTTGCTGGGAGGGGATTTGATGGCTGGAGTTGGGAATGCGAGTTGGTGTTGTGGGGGACTAATGGGAAGGCTAACACTGTTGTGAATGCTGGAGTGAACCCAGAGGTGTGGGCACACCCAGGGGAATATGGAAAACTGCATATGGAGCCTCTCCACGATATTCTGAGGCGGCCTGGACAACTGGTGTCTAAAAGGCAATACCCTCTTTCAAGGGAGGGAAAGAAGGGGTTACAGCCTGTTATTGAATCCCTGCTCAAGGCAGGTCTTTTGGAGCCGTGTGTGTCTCCCTGCAACACCCCTATCCTGCCGGTTAAGAAACCAGATGGAACCTACAGAATGGTTCAGGATTTAAGAATAATAAATGAAATCGTCAAATTAAGGCATCCCACAGCTCCGGATCCCTATACAATCCTGAATCAGATTACTTCTTCACATCAGTATTTGAAGTATTTGAATCAGTATTTATTCACATCAGTATTTGGATTTGAAGGATGCTTTATGGGGGTGTCCGATTACAGAAGATAGTAAACAGTATTTTGCCTTTGAGTGGGAACAGGAGGAAGGAGGGAAAATAATAAAACAATTGACATGGACAGTTTTCCCTCACGGATATACAGAGTCACCAGTTTTGTTGGGGCAAGCTTTGCAGAAAATATTGAGTTTACACCACCCTCAGGAGTTAACTTGATGCAGTATGTGGATGATTTGCTCTTATCAGGAGAACAGGAAAAGGTGGTGGAAGAGGCTACCGTAAAGCTGCTTAATTTTCTTGCTAAAAGAAAAAGGACTTAAGGGTGTCCAGAAAGAAAGCGCAGCTAGTAGAAAGGAAGGTCAAATATTTGGGACACATTCTGACCAAAGGGTTACGGTGTATTGATCCAGAAAGAATACAAGAGATTTTACAAGTACCATTACCCCAGACTAAAAAGAAGTTTGGCCAGTTTTTAGGGTTGGCAGGGTACTGCAGAACATGGATCAAGGATTTTTCTGTTGTGGCCAGACCCTTATATAACTTTTTAACCCAAGACAGTCCTAATGTCGTGGTATGGACACCAGAAGGAGACCAAAGGTGTAGAAAATTAAAGACAAATTGGTTAATGCCCTAGTCTTAGCTCTTCAAGACGAAGAAAAGGAATTTCAGCTATATGTGAATGTTAAACAAACACGGTCGTGCTAAAGGAATTTTGGTGCGAGAGCATGGGGGAGCAAGGAGGCCTGTTGCCTATTTTTCTAAGTTGTTAGACCCAGTGGCCAGAGGCTGGCTCCATTGTCTACAGAACTGTGCAGCCACAGCTCTGATGGTGGCTGAGGCCGGAAAGCTGACAAGGGGAGGGTATCTGATTCTTAAAGTTTCACATCAGATGAAAGCTTTGTTAACTGAGAGAGCATCTAAGTGGATGACAAGCGCTTGGTTATTACATTATGAATCTTGTTTAATGGAGCAGGAGGATTTAGAATTTAAAAGTGGAGAAGATTGTAATACAGCCTCCTGCTTGAACGGCCCTGAAGAAAGGGGGGTCCAGGAAGAAACCCATGACTGTATTCAGGTGATACAGATCTCCAGACATGAGCTAGGGAAGATTTACGAGGAGATACTCCCTGGCCTGAGGGAGAGAATGAGTTCATTGATGGGTCTTCAAGGGTGGTAGAAGGGAAACGATTTACAGGATATTCTATCGTGAATGGGAAGCAATTAAAATAAGGGGGGACATTACTGCCCACCTGGTCAGCTCAGACAGCAGAGCGGCCTGGGCTTGTGAGAGCCTGTGAATTATACTGGAACGAGACAGTGGATGTTTTTGCTGATTCTAAATATGCATATGGGGTGATACATGCATTTGGGAAACTGTGGGAAGAAAGAGGTTTATTAAAGATGTTTGCTCATAAGAACTTAATCTCTCGCCTATCGGAGGTGGTGAATTTACCAAAAAAGGGTGTCAATAATCCACACTGAGGGGCACCAGGCAGGCTTCTCGGAGGAGGCAATAGGAAACTGACTGGCTGATGAAGGAGCTCAGAAAGCTGCACTGTCGCTAGAAATCTCTAAGATCCTCCCCTTACTCCCAGTAACTGCACCGTTGCCAGAGAAACTGTCTTTTCCACCAGAGGAACTTGAGATAATTAAAAATAGTGGGGCAGAGGAAAGAGATAATTGGTTTACAAGGGATGGGAGGCAGTGGATACCAAAAGCTCTGGCCTTACAATTGTTAAAACAACTTCATGAAGGGAGTCATTGGGGCTCCCGAGAACTGGCAGAAGCCTTCCTCAAAATGTATGCTGCTGTGGGTCTTTTTACTCTGGCAAAGAGAGCTATTAAGGGTTGTTAGATTTGAAACCAATAACAAAGAAACTTGCCAGGGGAGGGAGGCGTTGGGCTGTACATCCCTTCCAGAGATGACAAGGGGATTTTACTGAAATGCTCAGAGTGGCAAGATTTAAATATCTTCTGGTAATAGTATGCCAATTAACAGGGTAGCCAGAAGCATTTCCAGCCGTTTCAGCAACTACAGGATCAGTTGTTAAAGTATTTTTGGAAGAAATAATTCCAAGATGGGATTGTGGAAGCAACAGACTCAGAAAGGGAACTTGCTTTAAAGGAAAAATTCTTCAAGGAGTTATAATTGCTTTAGGGATACAATGGAACTTCCATACTTCCTGGCATCCCCAGAGTTCATGTCATGTTGAGAGGATGAATGGAGAAATAAAGAAACGCCTTCTGGAGCTGGTGATAGAAACTAAGATACTGTGGGTATGGCTCCTGCCCCTGGCTTTGGCAAGAATGAGGGCCAGACCCAGGGGAGATACTCAATTATCTCCCTTTGAATTGATGTTTGGAATTCTTTATCCTTGTAATTCTCAGCCTAGTGGGGGGGGGGGGGGGGGGGGGTGGGGTTAGAGATTAGTGATGTATACTTGAAACAATATGTGGCCGGGATACTGTCTCTTGTGAAATCTCTTCACAGGAAGCTCAGCTGGCACAGACCCTGCCATTGGACTTCGCTGTTCACAACATCCAACCAGGAAATTGGGTCCTAGTTAAGGAGTGGAAAGAAGCACCACTGGTGGCTAAGTGGCATAGACCTTTCCAATTGTTGCTGACCACAGAAACAGGCGTCAAGACAGCCGAACACGGGTGGACACACCACACTCGTGTCAAGGTCTCTAAGGCTCCAGAGATTTGGACATCTCAGCTGGAGGAGAAGGATGGTCTCTAAGACCCCAGAGATTTGGACATCTCAGCTGGAGGATAAGGATGGGAAGCAGCAACTGACACTCTGCAGGAGTGGACTGGAGCAGTAGCCAGTTCGTGGACACTGGGGGAAACCCTGTGTGCCTCCCACAGACTGCTTGATGAAATAGTTTGTGTGGATCTCCAATCATTGGGGGCCAACCCTTGCTTTCATGGTTTTCTTTTTTTAAGCTGTTTCTGTGCCTTCACTCACCACAGGTGGTACGGAAGACAATGTGAAAGTGAAAACTAAGTAAAAAAATTAGACTGCACCATTAGAATGTTTCTCTTAATAATCTTACCTTTATATTGTCAGCTAGGCTGGGGGACCACTAGGTCCAGGAAGCAAGCTGTATTTTGACCCACCAACTGATGATAAAAATTAGGAAGGTCCCTTTGCCAACGGGACCTGGTCTTTAAAGGGGCATATTACTGGATTTGTGGCCAATATGCTTACTGCAGGTTACCCCCAACTGGTCAGGGATATGTTACGTGGGGTATATTAGGCCATTGTTCTTTCTACTACCACAAGTTCAGAGAAATCAGTGGGGAATCAAGGTATATGATAATCTAATTAGAGAAAAGTGGTCAATGGATGTATCCCTGGCTGGAAGGAGCACCCAAAAGTGGGGTGAAGAGGAATGACCACCTGAACAAATCATACAACACTATGGACCAGCCACTTGGAATCCTAATGAATGAGTATCAGGTGCCAGAGAACCCATTTATATTTTATGTCTCCTTTTTTGACAAAAATCTCTTGTGTTTGTGGATTAATTTTTTTGCCCAAGCCAGAGGAACAGAATTACTGCAAATACTGCTATTTCTGGTCAGTCTGAGGAGGATGACCTTGCCAGTCAGTCCTGCCCTGTTGCAGGAAACAATTTTCGAAACAGAGGCCAAGGCAGTGGCATAAAAAATGCTTTTCTCAAGACAAATCCTGCATTTACATCCAGAAACTACTGTAAATAATATTTACATCCAAGGCAGAAAAGATGTGCAGATATAGCATTGTAATTTGGCAAGAGATGGCTCTATAATCACCAAGAAGGATTTAAACAAGCAAACAAACAGAAAGGAAACCATACCATTAATGATATCAAATATCAACAGAGAGAAAAACTACACAGCCTCACTAGCAGTAGCAGCAGCTTTTCCACCTACAGAGCACCCAGGCAGTCACAGATGACTTTCACAGCTCAGCACACATTAAGGAGTCAGGCCAGAAGGCTGGGAGAGCTGGGTCCAGGTCTGTGTACCACCCTCTGCTGCATCACCTTGGATAAGTCACAGGCCATCCTTTTGCCCTAGGCACCAATACAAGTAAGGAGAAGCCTGAAATATGCACCACCACAATCACACCTCCCTCCCTCCTCCCAAAATAGTGCACATTTCTACCTGTGCCAAATGTCATACTTGGGAGGAAAAGTTTAGATCCTTCACCTTAAAAATCCTGCTAATTCCAGCTGAAGTTTTACCTTCTTCTTCCAGTTTCTCAAGATGGGCTGATGTGAGTTCTATTCATGTCTTGCCCAGGCCAGGGAGAGGGTCTGAAGATTGTTTTGAAGATGTTGTAGGGATAACTGAATGAAGAAAAAGAGGGAGTTGATTTTAATGGTCATCTTTCAAAGCACTGCCATGTGTTTGTCTTGCAAGTGTTTCAAATAGAGACCCCAGCACCTGCACTTCATTTGACCAGGTTTTTCCAGCTTGTAAGAGCAGGCCACTGGAAAAAAAAAATCAATAAAAGCTAAGCTTGAACTGCAGCCTCTAATACAATGAGGTTTAGATTGAGCTGTTGTCCAGTGTGTGTAGGTAAGAACGATTGTATTGTTCCCACATAGCCTTGCTGTCAGCATTATAAGATGCTTGCTGGGCTGACATTGGTACTTCACCCTGCTAAGCCTTAGACTGGGGCACATATTACAGTTATCCTTTATTATAGACTAGATATTCTTTATCACAGACCAGATCAGTCTCTGTGTGAACTAAGGGATGCCCCTGTTCACACCCACAAGTTTTGTGTGAAATTTCAGTGAAAGTTTAGCATAGCAAGTTTGTGGGTAACCTCTAAAGGACCTATGCCTGAAGTGCCCTAGATAAAACAGAAATTAGTATTAGGACTCTCCCAGGCTGCCTTAGGCTGTATTTTAACAACTACTGAGTATCGCCAAAAGTTTTGTTTTCTAATATGTTACCTATTTAGAAAAACACCCCCAACCCCCAGAGCCCTCCTATTCACGAACCAGGTGCTACTAAGAGCTCAGGAAGCAAACACTGGGTTTGGATGCTAGCATGTTTTAAATAAATTACATCTCTTTTGGATGTAAACAGTAACTATTTGTTGAAATGCTTTCTATTTTCTTGTTTTGACTGTAGGTTGAAGGTTCAAAGAGATTAAATTTTAGAACACCAAAAGTAGCCTTTGCTGTGGCTTCCTAAGCAGAAGGGGGATGTTAAGTACTGGAACACAAACAGGGAAGTGGTCCTCCACTTTAAATGGAAAAACTTCCTTCTTGTTAAATCCTAGCAAACGAAAGCCACCAGTTGCTTCAGCCTCTCTATGCTGGGATCACATTAAGGCACTTTGCGCAGGCTTCATGATCAGGCTGCTCTCACCTCCAAATCTCAGCCATCCCCACATCCTGACCTCTGTCACATCCCAACCTCCATCAGTCCAGCTTGCCATGTGGCTGTTTCACATGCAGCAGGAAGAGCAATGATCATCTTAGGTCTTTGATCATGTTTTGAGGTTTCTTTAACAGCTCTTGAAGTATTTCAATTTGCCAGAGGGTTGATACCCATGTTTTTAGGTGTTCTCTTGCTATAGGTCCCAAATCCATATGTAACATGTGGCTTGACTTTGTCAACTCTGATGTCTCACCACTGTGCTTCAGATTGCTGTCTCTCAGTGCCTGGAGGAACCCAATTGAAAAAACTTCCAAATCAGTTCTTAAGTTACAGCAGCTCCAAGAGGCACTATAAGGACCGCCCCCCCCCCTGTATGGGGGAGCTGCATTTAGGAGCCTTTAACACAAGGACAGCACCTGAGCACAGGCTACCTTAGCTGACACAGTCACCAGGGTGACAGGACGACAACATTTAACCAGTCTGCTCCTCTGAGCAGCTCATTTTGCACTTTACTTACAGTGGCAGCTGCCTTCAGTTCCAGCTTGAAGCACAGCCAGAGAGAGTTTGGGCTCTGCCCCAAACTGATAGTTCTCTAGAGAGTGATGCAGGAAAATACAGCCCAGGTCTGGCTAGATTGGGGCATACATTATAGAATATTTGTTGCATGCATATTGCATATGATCATCACCACTTATTAAAATCTTCATCAAGACTCGAGGTGCCATTGCTGGAAGCAGCCTCTTCCATCATCAGAGATGCTTTTGGGAGTGTGTGGAGCCAGAGGGGGAGCAGCTTCCGGGGGCCCACAGTTGCTGCCATCCTGTACAACACGGTCTCAAGCTGCCACTACACCCAAGGTGGGCTTGGCGAGCCAGAGCAGGATTTCTATCCCTGCCCCACTCCCACCACGGCTGTAGGCTGAGCAGAAATTCTCGGAGTGTCGCCAAAATGCTCTTCCCTGAGCAGCTTCCCTGGCCCCTCATGGGTCCAGGTACTTGTCCAAAGTCACCATGCTGTGCAGAAGTCTCGGGAACAGACCAGGACTACGTCTGCCCCGGAGGAAGCAGAGAGAATCTCTCCACCCAGCTGCAAGGCTGAGAAGTGTCACAGCTAGGTGTGTGCTTTCCCACTGTGCGAGTGTCCTCCTGCAGTCTCTGCCAGGCACCAGGAGGGGAAGACAGTCTGCTGTCGTCTTTTTTTGGTTGTTAGGTTGTTAATATCCGGTGTGATTTCCCTGAAGCCATATACCGAGCATGTAGCACTGCCATGCCCTGAATGCTGCCACTTCATCATCCTAAACCAGGGGATGTCATTAGTGATTTGCATGGCTGTGCCACTGCAAGGAGCACTCATCCATCTGCTCCTCCCTAAGTACCTCCTTAACACTCCAGGACATATCTTGGGTGGCTGGAAAGGCTCTGTTGTCTTTCCAGCTGTTCAGATCAGCATCTCCTTTGTTATTCTGAGGTTTTGCTAAGGGTTTGCATTGTGTTAAGTTTCAGGAAGCACAAAGAAACTGAAGATCTTTGTATGCCAGGCTCCTGCCTTAAAGCACTTAGTCTCCAGGGAAAAGAGGGTAGACAAAAGAGAAGAAAGAAGGTACAATATCTGAACAAAAAAATCAAGCCAGTGAGAGAATATATTATTCATTAAGTATATCTCCAGAACAAGTAACAGATGGAGTGTGGGAACAGAACTTACAGTGGTCTTAGGTACAGTTGTAAAAAAATTATATACCCATTTTCTCTCCTCTTTTTTGACATCTGTTTACTTCATTTAGGATAGGACTAGGCCTAGCTACCATTTTTGAAAATGCGTGTATTTATATGTTCCTACTGTTTTCACAGTTCATGATGGGATGTGCATGTGATCATGTGAGTAGATAATGTCCATGGAGAGAGCTGCAGAGGTTTAGTTCTAAAGCTGGTGGTAGATGGGGTCTTTCCTGAGATTTGTCTATTAAATGGGCTCATAACAGAGGCTGAGCTGCTCTGACCTGCGGTCATTTCTCTCTGATGGCACAGATGACAGAAATCCATCTGTATGCTGCCTTTCCCAACCTGCCAACTTTTCTCTTACTGCTACTTCTAATACTAGCCAAACCAGCTCAGAAGAGATTATAAGAAGACATCCTAAATATAAATTCTCACTGTGGGGCTCCTGGTGACTTTTGGAGGGTGCCTCCTGTCCCCGGATTGCTGGAGGACTCATAGGATGCTGTGCTAAATGCACTGGAACAGGAAGGAGCCAGGGAACAGGAGTTCAAGTTAAGGACCTGGGCCTCCAGCACAGAGATAATGATAACTAAGTCGCTATTGCCAAAGGGCAACCTCCTCCCAGAAGTACCACACTTCAGTGCACAAACATCTTTGGCTTCTGGCATAATTTATACCTGCTGAGCTTTCCTTTCCCATGCAAGCCCCCTCTTCAGGCTCTCATTTGGGCAAGGAAAGCAGTGAGGGGTAGAAAGCAGTAGATCTACTCCCTATTTCAAAGTGGGTGCTAAAACCCTTCTGCTCAAAACTGAGCAGGGAGACCAAATCCCCTCAGGCTCTAGCCTCCAAAATAACTTTTAACCCTCCTCACCACCCCAAGCAGAGGCAACTCCCCACTGTCACACAAAATTAAACTTTCTCTTTATTATCCAGTCTAATCTCTGTCTCCACAATATGATCCTGAGGTTTAATGTGATTATGATCCTCCATATCGCATAACAAATGCCCCCAGCTGCCAAGCTAAGCGGTTTAATGAGATATGTGTCAGTTATCAAATGAAAGGCAGAAGAAACACTGCAGACAAAGGCATTGAGTCCCATCCCCAGGATGTGGGGCATGGGCTACAAGGAAACATTCTTGAAACTAATGTTAAATCTCTTCTCTAAGAGGAGAGCACCTGACTTGCTGCAAGAGTTTTGATGGAGGACTGTGCTCTATCAGGCAGGGTGGCAGATGCTATGTGACTGGCAGCTGTGAGACGTAACCACAACGTTGTCTGGCCACAACAGTCTGAATATAAAACAGAGAAAATACAGTTTGTCTTTGGTCAGATGTTATTACATCTGCTCTAAACATAAAAGCCCAAGATGTATCACATGGCAAATCAATATAGTTGTTTGTTAATCCAAATGCAATCAGACACTTTTTTCTTCCTGCCTAGATAAGACCCACCCTTCCCCCTCAGAACTGCAGCCAAAACATAATTCCTTCTCAGTGGCTAATGGCATTCATAAATTACACTCAAGATCCATTGTTCATTTAATCCTTTTTGCTGCTATTAGCTCGAGTCACTGACCTGTTGCCTGTCCAGTCTATGGCATTCTAATGACACAGCTAGAAAACAGCCAAACTCTTCAGCTTAGTGATAAAAGTTGGATATGTGTTACAAAGAGGAATGGTGTCTACCATTAACTCAAGGGGAAGAAGTGTGGGGGAATTACAGGCCAGAGCTGGTGGTTGCCTGGGGAAGGCAAAGAGAAACAGGGAAGCAGACTCATTGATTCTGGCCTCAGCTCAGATCTTATGGAGATGATGAAGCTGTTGGCCCACGGCCTCAGTTCACTTCCAAGACAACTAGACCACGGCAAGCCTTTCAACCAGCCTAACCTGGTTTGCCAAGGAAATCACTGATGACAGTCACTCTTTCTTTGAAGCTGCAGTTGTTTTTTAAGGGAACTTGACCTCTGTGCGTTCTTTCCTCTTCAGCACAGGTGACATACTGCATGGATTAGTGTTATCAATGTGACATGCCATTACAGCACATACTGACGTGACTTCATCTGGAAGGCTGCAAACCAGCCTGGTTATCTGTTCAGAGATGAATTACACTCAGTACAGAGCAGGACTGGAACAGAGGTTTTATCAGAGGAAAAGAGACCACACTTTGGCACATCTAATCACACTCAGCTAAAGGCAAGGGAACTTGTGATAGTTGCGTGGACAGCAAACCCCATGGAGGGTGAGTAGCAGCTTGATATGTACTGGTACAAACCAGACTGCACTGGCTGTGAACACATCTGGGCTGAAAGTTCAAAGAAAGATCCTAATGATCTGTGTGGGTCTGAAATAATCTGCCTGCCTCAGGAGCCAGCAAAGTATCTACCTACCTTTGAAACTGCTCTCTTAATTTGGGGGAAGGGACCAGGAAGAGCAGCAGATGGATTCAGTGGCTGATGACATTCCTCCCAGCTCCATGTCCTCACCCTTTTAAAATGGGATCCCAGGAATTCAACACTGATGTTCATCTCCTTAGCAATTTTCACAATGGATTTTAAAAAATTTCCTCTGAGCTGTACTTTTGTTTTGGTTCACTACTAGCTTGAAACCGGACTTTCTTAAGCTCTCCTGAATTAATCAAACTTTTTCCCTGGAATGCATTAGCTAGTCCCCTGGACTTGCAATGCATGCAGCCTTGCCCTTCAGGTCTCCCAACTGCATTGGTGACAATACTGTCACCAGAAGGGGTTATGGCCTGCCCTCTGCTGCTGGGATGTACTGCAGAAGCAGATGGGTGTAAGGCTGCCTGCACTTGTGGAAGAAGAGGTTAGGCTATCCAAGTTGCTGGATAACAAATGGTACCCATCTCCTCCAAGGCAACAGGAAAAATGTGCTGGGCCAGATGCAACTAAGCCATGGCTTGGGATCAGGCTCTGGACTACCCTGCATGTAAAGTGGTGCCCTCCCAGGGTGAAACAGGTTCAGTTCATGCTTCTCGGAGCTGCTGGCCTGTGTTGCTGCCTGATTCCAAGAGTGGCTTCCCTAAGAATGGAAACAAAATTATACTAAGATTTTAATCCAGAAATCTTTAAGTGGCACAAGCCACAGTTGTGCAGCTGGTAATTATCACCACCCAGGGGAGCCTAGGAAGATGCCATTCTTTTTTCTGATTACTACAAAGCCTTTCAATCTGATTAATTCTTTCCTTAATGTATTTCCTTGTAATTTGTACTTGTGAAGATGCTAATGGTAAATTAGACAATCTTTCCTGTGAAAAATACATTCTGTACTCTCCATAGCTTGGTCTCTGGTGGCATCTGTGCATTCTTCATCACCCATCCAGGAGATGCTTTCAAAGCCAGGTGCTGATCCTGTGCTTTCTTTTAATTCAAAGATGTTGCTTGGAGCAGAACCTGTGACATGATGAAATTGTTGTCCATTTCTTTGTGCTGCAATGTTTTAGGCCAGAACAGACTCAAACACATTTGGTACCTGGAGCTGTTTAATTTCCTTTGAAATTGAGCATGTTATTCCAGCCAGAGAAGTCAGATCCCAAGGAGGTCAAGGGCACCACAGCCTCCTACAGTAATGGCACAGGTTGGCCTGGTAGAGTGAGTGGGATCTCTTACCATGATTTGAGCACTGGCTGCTGTGTCACTATCTCACGTGACATTGCAAGGCCCTCAGATGAGTATTGGGGGTGGGATATAATAATAAAAAAATATGTTTCTCCTCAAAACCAGAAATTCTAGCATTGGTAAGCAGAAAAATATTTAGTGTAAAGGCAGAATTATCCTGCCTATCACTGTCCACATCCCAGCTTTTCTCAGAGGCCAGGCTGCTCCCACTGGGAACATAGTTTGCAAGGTGATCTAACTTCATTGCTGGGCACCATTTCAAACGAAAGATGGAGTGTGAGTGAGGGTGAGTAGATGGTCCATAATGGCCTCTGTGTACACCTGAGTCCCATGAACTAAAAGAGAATTGATGTGCATTGAAAAATGACCATTCCTACCAGAGCCAAAGGAGTGGCATCAGAAAACTTGTTCCAAGAATTTATTTATTTTTTTTCTGGAGGATAGAGAAAAAAGAGGGAGACAGAGGAGCCTGAAGGGTAGGCACAAGTGGGAGTCATGGCCTAGCCCCACGAAAAGAGGGCAGGACCCTAATGGAGCTGGGCAGTGGTTGTTCCTGCAAGTTCCCTCCTTCCCAGAACCCTGCCTGTACTTTGCTTGTTGGTGGTTTCCCAGTCGAAGGCTGTTGGGAATTACTGCAAGACCATCAGAAACAGTAAATCCATATTCTGTCTAAGAGTGGCTTCCAGAGTTTAGAGACTTTTTACCCAAGTATTGCTATATTGCCATGGTCTCTTATATCATTTTTGGAACAGAATTCAGCATTAAATTAATCGAGCTCATTTGTCTCAGCTCGATGATAATAAGATGCTGATTTTAAGAGCAAGATCCTGGATCGGTGTTTGTGCTTCAGGGAGACATCGCCCTCTAGTGACTAGAAGGTAGGCTGTGTAAGAAGACTAAAAACGTGAATTTTGTACTGTTTTAAAGAGCAGAGCAACACATTCAATTCAAATTTCTGACAGATGGAGTGATGCTGACTGTGGTGAGGGCTGAGAATGCAGCAAATACTCCTGAAAGCAATGAAAAAGAGGGAGAGGGTAATCACATTCCTTCTAGATGTTCTGAACAAAGAACTTTTGATTAAACCTTTTTCAAGAAAGTCTGTATTTGTCCAGATGCTCACTTTTAAAAAAGAAGAAATATAAATATGAAATATAAAACATATTCTGTAGCCAAAACACAATGTAGTATCTCTTTTTGGAGGAAAATCTTGGGATGAGGCCATGATTTTGTGATTAGGCTTGGTGTATGAGTGAACAGCTATTTGCAGAAAGCTTACTGTGGTAAGAAATAAGATAAATATATTTGGTGAGTTTGTTTTTTTTTTAATAAGAGACCTCCTGCACAACTCTCCCACAGCCACAAAAACCTGCCTCACAACAAAACCCTACACACCCAAGCAGATCTGCACAAGATAAGATAGTATCTCAAAGATGTCTCTGAAAGGAATTAATTCTTGTATTCAACTACTTCCATGAACATGTTAGTGCTTTCCTGATAGCCTTTTCCCTTTGCCAGTGGCCAGCTGTGTCACATCTTGCTCTTCTGGAGAAAAAGCTGCAGGATTGTTCCTGTGTCTTTGAGGTCAACAGAAATGTACCTTCCATGTTCCAGTGGTGACAAGGATACTTTTGGCAGCAGCATATGCTAGCTGATGCATTTGCTTGTGTAAGCAAGAATAAAATAGAGCAGAAATGGATCATTCTTGTCTCAAAGCAGGGGTCCATAATTCTGTTATTATTTCCTGGCTTTGCTGAGTCATTCCTGGCTGTAAGAGGCTGCCACTCTGGCAGAACAGTGCAACATTCCATGTCATGGCTGTGCAGCACAGGGTGCATGCCCATGGTTTTGCTGTGAACCCCAGCAGCTGAGGACTGATACACAGCTACATCCAAGTTAAGGTATCACCACCAAAACATTTTTTTTTTCACTTAGCTATAAAGGGAGCTAAATTCTTCAACAGCCACAACTAAATCCCAAAAGGACCATACATCAGAGCAGTAAATATCAAATTTGGGATTAACAACTCTGAATATTTTGCACTGTCCTCTAACAGTTTGAACTGTTTTTGCCCTTCTCTAACTTCAGAAGCCAGCCCTTCAACCACAAGACAAAACCAAGATGAAACAGGAGACATCACTTCATTGCCACAGCTGCCTGACTCTGCCAGGCAGACTGGCATCTCCTTGCACTTTACTGAAACGGCTTAGCTCACAGGAAACAGGAAAGCCACACTTGAACAGGAGGTGACACTTGTGTCCCATTTAGGGAGCCTGGAGAACAAAGGTTTAGCAAGAGAAGTTTACTGTTTAAACTGGTTTACAACGCAGTTGCCCATATGGAAAGGCGACTTGGAAAGTATTCTGAGGATCCGAGCAAATAGAGTGCCAGTTTACATGGTTGGATCAGGTCTATACGTGGTGAGATCTGATGCGGGAGACACAGGACTATGACCAGACCAGGACCACACAGCTGGGATCCTTTCTGACCCACGTCTACTCTGCTCAAAAACCGCAGAAGACAGCTTACTCCAGAGGCAGAGGCTGCGCTGGAGATGCGTGGTTGTACTGCAGCTTGCCACAACGGGGAGATGCCGCACCACGGATGTGCCTCGTGCAGCTCCCTGGAGCACAGCATGCAAATCCCACCTCTGCCACCTGCCTTGGCAAAGGACTTATATACTTTCCTGCACAGATATGACAAAAAAACCCACCAAACCGAACCAAACCAAACCCAAAATCCCCTCTATCTTGGTTTAGTTTCAGCAATTTAATAACATCAAACCCAGCGTTCTTTATATTAATTCTAAAGCCCTGTTCTTTTGAGATACTAAAATCCATTTTCTTTTGAAACATCCACATGGGGGTCTTGGAGCTAAGAGCCTTTGAAAAATATTCTCCTTCTGCACAGCACCCAAAAATACGTGGGTGTTAATAACTAGGGAAAGACCTGCTCCTCGTCCAGTCTGCTGGATAGAGCCAGGGATGGGAGTGAAATCTGCCCTGCCAAAGCCTAATTGTATGATTGCATGGCACTAACACAACTTGCAAAGGCAAACATGAAAAAGGCATCTTTGAAGCAACTGGAATTAAAATGTAAGTGGAGGAGAGAAAAATGAAGAGGCAAAACCCACTGTTCTTCTTGCTTCCATTGAGCTTTTCAACACTAGCAGCGTGGTTAAATTCCTACTGGATCCTACTGGAGCAGGATCTCACTGAACTGAATTTCCTCTGAGAAAGCTTCCAGCTTCAAAACACCTCATAAGTGTTCCTCTGTCCCTCTGCAGAGCTGGCCTGTGAGGTAAGCAGGCAATTAAACCCGCTGTCCTTGTGAGAAAGGCGAGTGCAGCAGCAATACATGTCCTAGGTTACACAGGCAGAAGAGCGAGACTCCTTTGCTGTCTTTCAGCTTCGGTGCCACAAGACTGGAGACACAGAACAAGGCAGTTGCCTGCTCTGACTGACTCAGAAAGTTGCGTTTCACTAGCTGTAGCTTCCAGGCAGGCTGTCACTGTTGAAAGCAAATTAGATCAGCTGGGCATCAAGTGATACCTCCCATCAGTTTTCACCGCCCACCGCTGCCAGCTTGACACTTTTTTTTTGCGCTGCATGTGCCAACTGTCTCACAGAGCCAGCTGCAACATCTACTGGAAGGACATGGACAGCAACCACAGGTGGGGAGAGAAGCTGGGGAATTGACTTAGGGCTGGAGCAAGACCTACGCCTGCCTTAGTCCAGGCAGAAAACAGGTTTCTCCAAGAAGACTGTGAGCTTGCTGGCCACTAGGTCCAGGTCACTGGTGTTGGCATATTTGAGCAGATTGGTGTTCTTGAGAAAGTAATGCTTGAGGAAGTGCTGGCTTACACACTTGTGCAGCTTCTGTACCAGCCTCAGAAAGGCTTCAGGGAAGCAGCGCCAATCCTTGGTGCGTGGGTATTTTTCACACGTCCAGAATAGCACTGTCTGCAAGAAGCAGATGGGAGAGAAGATGTGTTAGAGGTTCTGTGGAGGGCTCACACAGCTTACTAAGGCACTTTTAGTGCTGGTAAATGGCTGACAGCCTTGGAAATCACAGAGACTTGCACTGCTTTCTCCCTGTGTTAACATTTCTGCAATGGAGGGATCCCAACTAAAATCTCCCCTGGGGACCAGGGAGAGCAGCTCGGAGGTGTCTGGTTAGGATCTCTCCCCAGAGGAGCCACTCTCCACTGACTGAGCCAGGAGCCCAAGGAAAATGATCTTGCTAAAATAACCTTGGCCTATTTGCCATTCTCCAGCAGGAGCCTCTGTAGAAATGCCAGGCATTTTAGGCTGTAGAAAATGACCTATTTTGCAAGGGTAGAAGTCAGTAGATGCAAGGAGGGACAGAGCATAATGAGATCAACATAATTATCTGTAAGCTTCAGCTGTATTTGTGCTGAAGATACACAAAGATCTGCATCATAAACATTTTGAGATCCCAAGAAGCTATTGCAGGTGCAAGGCTTGCTTTCTGGTCGAATGCTGCCTGTTTTTTTTCTGACATGTGATACTTATGGCTTGTCTCATGTTATATTCCTCCAAAATTATTTTTTGTAATTTAACATTTGAGAAATACATAGTTAAAATAACAAAATGCATATGATTATTGCTCTTACAGTATTATTTTTACACTGCCCATGCTGCATTTTCTCAGACCCTCCCATAACTGAGAATAATTTTCTCAAGGAACTTAGACCTACTGTACCAAAAACGTCATATTGGTTGCCTTGGTTAGCCTGAAATAACTTTTTAAAATATGAAATCACCTATTCTGTGTTCAACAGTTCTGCTAAGTTCTCTGAATACCAATTTTATTTTGCAAATTCAGCTACCCAAATAGAGACTCACAGACACTGTGAGAGGTGGCAGAACCATAGCCTTCAACTTGTCTGTTTCTACAGAGGTAGAATTTAATCTATAGTTGTACTGCTGACAAATTTCTCACAAATAGTTTTTCAAATGTGAAAAATATATTGTCCACAGCTGCAGTAACCATAAAGCCTTTTCTTGAATGTCACCAGGGAACAAAGCCATAGTGAGGAATTCAAGCTATAACTGAGAGCTGCTCCTTGAAGACTTGCAAAGCAGTTACCTTCTGACACACTAGAATTACTTCAGCAGGCAGCAGTTGCAATGAAAATTTCTGGAGGCAAGGAAAACAGTGCTGCTTTTTCAGTCAGGTGCCCAAACAGTTAATTTATCCCCAGCATTTATGTCCCTAACTGCCAGCTCTCTACCAACAGCATAGAGTTGGCTTTCAGAATGTACCTAGATATTTTTGAAATTCCAGGTCTTGAATTTCATTCCTATGCAGGTAAGCAAAAGGGCAGTTATGTGGTCATCTCTGGCTTTCAGAGCTTCTGGGATGCAGATTTCCTCTGCCACAGAGGATCTTGTCTAATCCTGATTGTTGGGTACCTCTGACAGGGGGAACCTGAGAATGTGAAGAAACCCACCACTAAGCCTCTGTTTCACTGGTGGTTTACCCACTGACTGTTTATCTCATTTTTCTTTTTTTTCCTGTTTTTCTTTTTAATGTAAGTAATTTTGAAAAATTCTTTCTATCTGGTAAACCAATCCCCTCTTGCTGTAAAAGCTGGAAGTACAATTACAGTAAAGAACTGAAGCGCTTCTAAATAGTTCCTTACTTTGATCAAGAGTCCGTGCAACAGCACTTCTTGCACATCTGCTCCTTCAGCCAGGGGAAAAGCATTGTTCCTAATGGTTAAACAGTTTTCCACTTTGTCTTACATATGACACTTTTCCCACCAGGTTGTTCTTACAGGCACTGAGGAGTTTTGCATTCAGATAAGCTATAATCAGCCTCACCATTTTTTTTTTTAATTCCATCTTTACTTACAGTAGTGCCATGACTGTAACAGCATTTGATGGTCACCAGCTTTTTCTTTAGGAGAAATCTTAGCATTACATCTGGTTTTGGACACCAAAAGATCAGTCAGTAACTACTGTAGGAACCTAATGGCTTGAGGCTTCAAGGTGAGAAAATACAGCCTCTCTCTGGCTACTCCAGGAGGATGGAGTCCCAGAAAGCTGGATTTTTCATCTATAATCTAACAAATGGTGTTGTCTGTGGCCCATCGGTGTCTGCAGCTGTCAGAGGTGGGGACACAGTCACAGCAGAGTCTTCTCTCTCTTCTTCATAAATCTTGTTTGAAACCATTTTGAAGCCTGAAATAGGTGCAGGGAGGATGGATGCCACCACCCCTTTAACCCTTTCTTCCCTTCCTACCCCAGGTGAAACACCACCAGAACTGTAGTTTGCACCTAATTCGTTAATAATGCTCACTTGCGACAGTTTTGTTAGGTGCATATCCACAAAGAAAAAAGGCACCTATCTTCCACCAGAGAGACAGATGGATATAGACGGCTGGGACAGTCAAGAAGCAGGAAGTAAGTGTGGATTACAGACAACATTACAATGTGAAGCCAAAACAGAGCAAAGGCTCTATTTATGTTGCTGCAATCATAATGTTCCTACAGGCCTTAGTTTCTTATTGAAGTTTGGAACACAAATTTAGTGAACTCCTTGCCACCATAAAGCAATGAAAAGGTAGGGCAGTTTTGACACTTACCTTAGAAGTTATACAGATGCTACACTGATTTACACAAGAACATTCTGACATTACTGGATGGAAGCCACTGCAACAGATCCCACGGCTGTATGTTGGTATCAGGGTGATGCCTACCTGAAGGTGATAAGCTGTGATGACAGGCTTATTTCCAGCACACCAGACGTCTTCCTTCATCTGCCTCATGACCCTGAAGCACTTCATGCGACAGCCACCATCTTCATCAAGTCCCTCCATGAGGATGTGCTCAGCACGGGAGAAGCACAGCTGCCAGTGATAATTAGAGCGGGCCAGGAGGTCAAAACCCAGCGACTGTGAACAACAAGGGAAGCGTGACAGCAGTTCAGAGGCAAACTTCTCCCAGCAATGCACAGAGAGGTTACAAAAGCATGTGTGACATCTCTTGAAACCTATTCTATACATGGTTAGCAAAGGCAGCAAACATGAGGTGTGCTCCCATCTTAATTCTTAGTTGAAACAATGCATTTTGCATTGTTTCCTTGTGTTCTGGTATCAGCTACTGCAGAGAGATCCTGTTCTAGAGCCATAAGGCACAGTACCAGCAGTGCCACTAAAGCAGAGGTGCAGCTCTGCAATCAATTTCCTGTGGAGCAGGTTGTGCATTAAAGGGGAGCAGGACTGGAAGGTGGAATGGGACCTGCAGGAACATGACAGCTGGGGCTCAGATGAAGTGCCAGAATCTAGCCATGGAAAGATGGGATTGAGCTGGAGGGAAAACTGAAAGACAGAAGTGCATTTGCTGAAGTCATACATGAGGCAGAACAAGAATGATGCACATCAACATCACACAATAAAAAGTTAACTCAGATTTTTTTATAGAATTCACCGCTGTAAGGGAGGGGAAATAAAATCCAAATAAAATCTTACAGAATATTTTGAAGCACTGCTTCACTCTTTTAGAGAATACATATTCTAACCCTGCTGCCATCACCATGCAGTTCTTCCTTTGGGAAAACGCCATCAGACACCTGAGAGGAAAATTCCATTCCAGAGTTAAGGGCGTTTTTTACACTGTTTACCTTGATGCATTGCACTTTTTCCTTAGAAGGCCAGCGCTTAAGGCAACGAGGCCACCGAGCTTTCTCGGGCCAGCAAGTTGGAATCTCCACAGTAGGGACCAGCTCCACCTCTACCTGGGATTCTGACGTCTCCACAGCCAACCGGATCACTGAGCTGAAACTCTCCAGCACTGTCACTTTACCTGTGAAAGAAGAAGAGAAGAAAATATAAATAAAAGGTCCTTTTTCACAAGCCAAGTAAGAGGGTGTCAAGGACCCTGCAGTTCTATTCGTCTATCTTAACACTTTCTCTTCAGTAACACACGAAGAATATAAGAGAAACCTAAATCTATGTAAGTCTATCCTGGGGGATGAGAACAGAAAGATGAAAGAACAAAGTTCTTAACTTTACACTCAATTTTCACACTTTTCCCCTCCTTTGTTGGTCCTCTTAAACCCTGGGATCAGCTTCTTAAAAATAAAGCTAGATAACTGGTGCAACCTAACATTTCTAATGGTATGCTACAAGGAGATCTCCTCACTATTGGAGAGGACCAGATGAACACATCCTATCTAAAGATGTTCTTCTTCCTTCAGAGAACCTGAGATCAGACCCTTGCAGATCACACTTACCACTGCCAGTCATTCAGAATGTTTTGTGGGGTATCTGTAAGGTTTGTTTCTGGAGATGCACTTGTACAGAAGACCATACCAGGATTTATAGTCTGTTGTGCAGAGCAGTCACACAGAAAAGGCTAACTGCTACATCACTGCAAATGCTGAGTGTTAAGAAGAGTTAGTTCCAAGATAATTTGGAAGAAAGAAATTTCCTCAGTGTGAAAGAAGAGTGGGTCCTCTCCAGGAATAACACACTCTAAGAGTACAGGAAAGGAAAGCTGCAACTAATGGACTTTGTGGGATGTTTCCTGTAGGTCCAGTTGAGTTCATAGAAGAAGTTTCTGTCCCAGTCACTCTGGCAGGATAACTGTCCCTTCAGCTCTGCCATCTGAGCCAATTGTGTGTTCATCCTCTGACCCACTGAAGTGAAAGCCTGTCCAGATGAACAGAAGCAGTTTAAAGAGCAGTGTGTTACCACCTCATTTTGATTGGCATGGGTCAAGGAGCAATTCATGAGGTGAATTATCTTGCAAAGAGTAGAGTCCATCCCAAGAAGAACTTCATAAACTTCAGAAAATCTATGTGCTATTTCCTTGCTGAGCCAAGCCTAGCATCAAAACAGGAACTGTTGTTTCCAAGCTCCCTACAAGGAACCCTAGCAGCTGAAAAATATTAGAGCAACCACTGTATCAGCATGTAAGTATGTTCATGGGATTTCCAAAAGCATTGGCAATGCTTATACCTATTTTTCCACTAATGAAAAGTGAGACACCTCAAAAACTGATTTTGCTGGTTCTGAAAGAATTAAAAAAACAGTGAAGCAAAAAAATCACTGAAGTTTTTCTGTAACTTTAGCCATACTGTGGGGATGAAGGGAAGCCCATTCTTCAGAGAAACAAATAAAAATGGCCATTGCTTCTCCTGACTTCATCTTAGCTCATTTCCTTCCAGTGGACCTTACAAAAAGGGCATCAGAATCATCAACCCAAACATCACTCTCTGGGGTCCTAGCAAGTACCTTTCCTGCAACACTCAACTTTCACTCAATACCTTGATGTGACTGCTGCCCAACACAATAACTTCCACATAAGTAAAGCCTCAGAAGCAAGGCTGTTCCAGCTGGCCCTTCTTTTGAACCTCTGTGGTGAAATTTCATTCCTATCCACCTTTCCATTCCTATAATAACAAGTAATTCCTGAAAAAAATGCCATTATCTAGCAGAACTTGACTTTAACATGTGAGATCAGTTGAGTGGAAATAGCTTCTATTGCTCAGAAATACAGAAGACCCATTAGGCTACTGATGAATAAAGTAATCCCGGAAACATGCTATGGGAAGAGACACCACAGGAGTAGCCTGGACACTGGGGAAAGAGCACTTGTCCAACATACTTTGCTTCAGTAGGAATTCTACATAGTTCCCACCATTCCATGGTGGAAAGCTGAGGGCAGCTAAGGTTTTCCCAGAGTATTATCTGCCCTATAAATATCTTCAAACATATTCTCCTCAGACTTATGCATCTTTCTGGTATCCAATTTTCTTATACTACCTTCCTTGATAATCTAAACATACTGCAGGTGCTGTATTAGAGAAAGATTTTTTTTTTTCCCAAACAAACTCCTAAATGTTCTAAAAATCTGGATGGCCGCTTAGTTGAACTGTGAGGGTGATGTTGTTGGAGACCCTACCCAAATTCCTAAGAAAGGAGTAACATCTTGAGTACAAAGAGCCCAAGAACTACTGAATTCTATCTTCAGTGCAGGTCTGTTTACATCATTGCAGTCGCTTGAAGGCTTCCTGGTTTTGAAGGGTTTTGCTCAGCTTCTGACCACATAAGCCAAACACTTTGTGAGCGTGATGGTTTCCCTTACACCTGTCCCCACCAAACTCACTGGAAAGGTTACAGGAGACGATCGACTTCTCCACCAGCTCCCGGAAGACAACAAGGACTTTCGCTGGAACCAGATCACCTTCGATGTTCACATCCTCTTCATGCCACTGCTGAAGGCTTTTTGAGAACTGTTCCACCTCCAGCCACTGATGCAATTCCTCAGGGTCCCGCACGGAGGAGAGGAGCTTGGCTCCATTCACGGTGTAATAGCGCCAGTGACGTACCTGGGATTCCCTGTAACCGGTCAGGCCACGCAGAGGAACTGTGATGAGGAATTGGCTGGGTGCTAAGACCTAGGAGAGTTCACAGAGGTTGAGAGAGGAGACAAGGGCAGATCCATGAACTAAAGTAAGGAAAACAGGGTTGAGGAAGTACTAGGTAAAACTGGGGGCTTTGAAAAGAAGGAGAAACCACGGTATGATGGGACTAACTGAACACAGCCAGGACCTGTCTAAGAGTTACTTTGGAGGCATGCAGACTACGAGGAAATTATCTTAGGTGTCTGATGTGAAGCTCTTAGAAGATAAGAGCTCACTGGCTGATTTGCCACCACACTTGCCATGCTTTCCCCCTTTTCTTGATATTTCAAGTCTGCAATTGCATGAGGTATAATAACCAGAAGCTTCCAAGGAGCAGGAACACATGAAAGAATATGTTTTGAGATCCAGTGAAGGGAAACCCAAATAGTGCTAGTTGTTATCTCAGAACTGTTACTTGAGATAAGCCCAGAGTCCAATACTAGTAATAACTATGGCAAAAAATGCACCTTCCTGATCTCTTTCAAAGTCCACTACAGACATTAGCAAAATAAGGCTATGACCCATTAATTTTACAAGTGTTTCACTCTGCTTGACAGGCCTTTAAAGGGACAGAGACATAAGGCAAATAGGCCTGAACCTACAGAGGCAGTGTCACCCTCAGAAATAAATCCAGGTCTTGGTAAGCTGTCATGCATGGAACTGCATGTCCTGATAAGCATGACAGAAACAGTGTAAGGATGGAGGCAGCAACCAATGGACAAGGAAGCCTTAAACAGGCTTGTTTGCAAGCCAGTTAATTTGTCTCACTTGGGGAACAACCATTTTCCAATAAAAGCCAATTCTGAGACAGTATTTGCAAGGAAAGAATAAGATGACTCAAACACCACAAAACACTATCTGTCTGGCCCTGGGCATAGCCAGACATGTCAAAGTGCTTTGGAAGCATCTGGCAGTTGTGGCTCCAGAAGGGGTGTTCAAATTCCTTCAGATATTTACCATGTTGGCTTAGAAGCTTTTCAAGTCCACTTGCTACCAAGCCTAACTTACACTGGCATTAGTAAGGTGAAGCTGTGGCATGAGCAGGATGTGAAGTGACAGCTACTGCTGTGAGGTGGTTACATCCATGGTGAACAAAACACACTTGTCACTCTCCTATAATAATCCAAAACACTCTAGTAGCCTTCCTCAGCTCAGCTCAGCTCAGCTCAGCTGATTTAAAGTATTACCACAGAGGTGCCAGGGTCCTGAGGGCACTAACAGGCTTTATTGTCCCTAAGAAGTCTTTCTGGAACTTCTACCCACACCTTCTGCCCATGGGTCTGGGACACCCATTTCAGGTTAGCCCTGGGCTCCAGTGAGTGGGAGAATGGCTTGACCTCAGACTGGACTTAGCCGCAGACTTTCCTGAGGATCCAGACTCTTGGCTGACCCAGCTGCCCTCCTTGTGTCTATCTCACTCAGGGACCATAGGACAGGGGCTGCCTTGCTACGCTCACCTCCTGTCTCTCTCTCTCTCTCTCTCTCTCTCTCTCTCTCTCTCTCTCTCTCTCACAGGGAGCAGCTGGTCTTCTCTGATTTGGAAAACAAAAGATGGCCAGCCAGAAGAACAGAAATAGCAACGAAAACACCAGGAAGCTGCTCTTTTGTCAAATATAAACCATAAAGGCAGGAGGATGCTGAAAGGATGACACTGCAGATCAAGCTGACCTGCACACATCAGGTTTGGTGGGGCTGAGAAATCCTGTGGGCTGTTCATAAACATAGTAGGCTCCATAAGGAAAAAATACAATGGCTGTCATGCAGTTACTGCTCTTCTCACTGCCTCAGCCACATTTGCAGGTAAACAACCATTCCCCACCATACCAAAATGTTGTATTGTATGCACTAGCATCCAATAGATCGTAAAGGGAAGAGCTGCACAAGTTATGTGAGTGCCTGCAAAGGCAAGTCACAAGGGTCCTCCACCTAGGGCTTACCAGAAAACAACAGAATACACAAGGCTGGAAATAGCACTGTAAAGCTAGGCAGTTGGTGTCTTTTTGGCCTAAACAAACCCCAGTCCCACCTGTGCTCTGCCACACGATGGTCTCACACACTATGTGCAGGCTGTGGGCCCCAGAAAGTCACAGGCTTGACCAAGAGTCTCCAGTTCTGGGGTGTCAAACTTGTGGCCAGTTCTGCTGTATTAAAATCCTGTCTAGAGTACACTGGGCAAATTAAATACAACCTAATTCTTGTGAACCTGGCTTGGCTGTTCCAGGGAGGCAGAAGCATTAGGTTAGAAAGAAAATTATTATGCTTTGAGAGAAAAAAAAAAGAGCAGGTCTCTTGTGCAGAGAACAAAACAGTCATGAAAGGATCAGTCTGCTGGTTGAAGTCATCTGGAGAAGAGGGTATGTGAGGAGGAAGCAAGCACAGGGATTCTCAGGCACCAGGAAGGCTTTGTACCTGGATGGATGGGTGGAATGGGCGCTTCCTCCGAAGCATAGCTGACCACTTGGCCAGTAAAGCTGGTTGATCCTGAGAGAAGCAGAAAGGAAAACAAGAAGTACACAGAACAGGGAGAAAGTATGTGCTAGGTCATTCATTCAAAGAGCAAAGCTGCAAGCTTCTTTAGATGCTCAGAGTTTGTAAAAGGAAAATCCCCCCCATTGCCCCCACCTTGATTAAACACTTAGCAATGCCATTGGGCAGTGCAGTACCAGTGATTAGTCTAGACCTCTTCATTATAACTTTACTGAAGCCTCCACAGCTTTTGCATCAGCCCTGCACCGTTGACAGCTCCAAAAATGGTAAGCCACAATAAAAAAAAAACCACTTAGAACTTCTAAAAATTAAATAATCTGTATCATTAATCTGAATTTTAATTCAGGTTTTTCATTAAAACATGACTTTTTGCTACAGGGGTCACTGGAAAACACTGAGTATCTAAAGACTTTTCTTAACTATTCTCCACTCAGCCCTTCATATTTAGAAGGGAGCTTGAGGTTTCTCAAGATATAGATCCCTCACCATGTTAAATTGATTCATTTTAGCCAGAAGCTGAAAGTTCTGAAAAATCACTGTAGATTTAACTGACAGAAAAAAAAGATGTTGCAAAATTAAACATAGAATAGTGAATATATTGACTTTCCTCGGACACAAGTGTCCTCTATGTTGAAGTATGTCAGCAATGGTATTAAAGTTTCCAATTTTTGGAAGTAGACAGCACAAACCAAAATAATTTCTCACCGACCCATTCTTTCATATCTCATACATACAGAACAGTTAGTCAGGTCCTCCTAGTGTTACGTCCACAGATTTGTACCACTGGGTTCAGTTAAGCATGAACAACAGATCTGCCGCTTTTAAGAAAATAATTTTGAGGATTTTTTCAAGCAGAACTTGTTCAGATCTGCATACTATAACACCAAGTTCCTGCTCATAATTGATTGCCTTGGTGGTTTTGTTCTGCTTTGCTTTCCAGAGCACCAATTTCATCCTGACCCTGGTCCTGTCAGACCTCATTAGCCAAGCAGATTTGTTCCAGCACAAGAGGTGGCTGGCAGACTCTGGCACTAAGGAACTTGTGGACCAGGATGTGGCCCTGCTTTACGTCACTGTGGCCATACTTATTGGCAAGACCACATGCTCTGGGATACAAAAAATTCCAGAAAAGCTATGAATCTGGATGTCTTTGTCCCCAGGCCAATAGTCACATTTCAGACTTGGTGATTATATTTTGCCTCCACCTCCATAACCTTCCAGCAGCTTCATACAAAGACTTCTTCCCTTTCAGTCCCAAAGAGCTGCAAAAGTTGCCTCATGCTTTTACATATTTGCTGTGTTTTGATCTGTAAATGGCTGTGGTTTAGGATAACAGTTGACATTAGTATTTCTACTAGTTCAGAGGAAAAATATTGTTTTCATCTGAAGTTGTCATTGCTGTGATTGTTTGTGTCTTTACTAGTTAGTTACTTTTGTTTAATGGAGTCACAAGAAATAATCAGCCTTCTACTGTCACAGCTGGGACAGGGCATTATTATTTTCACATCTGAAGGTCTAAAATGGGGAGGTATTTCACTTCTCCCACTAATAAGCATTTTTTTTCCCAATAAAAAAGAAATTCCAGTCCATGACAAAGAAAAAAACAAAAGAATAGCTTTTTCGGAAGGAGCTTTCTAATGTTCATAGCAGAGGGACTTCTAATTTTTCTATCTTTTTTTCTAGTGAGTTGACAGCTTTTGCACCTGTGAAAAATATGAGTCACAGCTCATGAAGGCATGAGCATTTTTTCTTACATTATTGCTGCATAAGTTTTTCTTTCTGTCTCCCAAAGAGCTTTGTTTCCTGCTTGTGGATTGACAGCTCTGGCGATAGGTGCTCTTTGTAAACACAGCAGCTCTAAGAAGATGCTCTGCCTGATTTACCCATCTCTCTTTGATGCTCCTCTGGCTGTGAGATGTCCATGAGTGAGTGCCAATGACCCAGTCACTAGAACTCCACAGTGAAGTGTCAATATATCGCTATGGTGTTTTGAGTGAGGCACCTGCCCATACAAACACTTACATAATGGAGAAATCACTTTCTGGTTGCCTACAGGCTGCCAGAGAGTGCATTAGAGCTCTTGTTCATACCTTAATGTTCTCATTGTGAATGCCAGAGTTGGAGATAGCCTGAAATCGCACTGCCTTGTAGCTGATTTCTGCAGTCAGCTGCTGAATGATTTTCTGCACCTCCTCCACTGCTTTGGAAACCAGGTAATGCCGCCGTTCCACCTGTCAGTTCCAGGAAAGATACTTCAAGTTACAGGTAATTGCAGTCTTTGTGTCCAGTGGGAAGCAGACAAATTAACTTAAAGCATCCTGAAGCATTTGCATCTGTGCTGCACTGGGAATAAAAATTTTTCCCTGTGTATTGCAACCAATTTACCATGAGACAGAGCTGTGAACACCAAAGGGTCAATATTCAAGACTATTGAGCATTAATTGATATTTCCATGCCAACACCTTTGGATGGAAGGAAAGGAGTTCATAACACAGATAAATTTGTTATCAACTACAGCTACAGTCCCAATTCTTTATCCATTTGATGCAGAATACCAGTTACTCCCCTGCATGTGGTAGCCATTCTCAAAGCCAGAATACGTTTCATTCCAAGAACTGACAGGACATCAAGAGTTACAGATCTGTCCATTAGTCAGGTGGTAGATGTATGTGGCATCATTTAGATGCCTACCTTATACTCTGAATGTATCTACACTCTCTTTATGGCTGAAGTACAGATGAGACTCTACTCCTAGATAGTGAGAAAGCATCTTTCCAAAGCTGGTCCCATTGGGAAGTAGATGTTTATGTGGCTTAAAGGGTGGTTCTTCAATTCAAGAAGTAGTAGTATAATGAATTATTGAAAATTATTTCAGTGAAATGTTTGAGTCTTAGAAAGACTGAGGTGAGGAGTGGACAACTCAGAAAAATATAAGATGAACCTGAAGATTCACTTATGACTAAAAATGAAGGGAGCATAAAGGGACTGTCACAATCTGAACAAGGAGATTCAACAGGAGGGACATGAAGGAACCATGTAAAGGACATTTAATGTTTCCCAAATATCCTTACACATTTACCAAAGTGAGGAGATTCAGCTACTGTTAATGAAGTTCATGAACATATTTGTCATTCCTTATACAACCAGTACTACTTATGCAAAGTGAAATATTAAGACTGTCTACTGTTCTTTTTTGGATCCTATCCTTCATCTCATTTGGTTGCAGCTTTTGCTTTCTTCTTGATTCTTCTTTTTCCTCACCATATTCTACTAAATCTTACTGTTTGCAGGCAAGAAAAAAAGAAACCAGAAACAGAGTTCATCACTTGGCTAAAGTGAATGATAAAGCATAATCGCCACAGTCAAACATAATTGCTACAGTCTTTTGTTATTATCAAACACCAAAAGGAAGCAAAAGCAAGTAAAAAATTCTGTACTGTGAGGGTGGTGAGGCCCTTCCACAGGTTGCCCAGAGAAGCTGTGGATGCCCCATTGCTGCAAGTATTCAAGGCTAGGCTGGATGGAGCTTTGAGCCCAGTCTAGTAGAAGGTGTCACAGTCCATGGCACGGAAATTGCACTATATGATCTTTAAAAGGGCATTCCAACCCAAATGAGCCTATGGCTTTCTAAAATTCCTGTGTCCTGTTTACTCATCATCCAAACAATGCTCTTTTCTCTTTAAAAAAATATAATTGACAAGTACTTTTTCAAAAGTCTTTTTTGATACCTTTATGTCAAATGTTGAACTATCAGCCAAAAAACACTCAAGTGTGTTGAAATGTGTCCCCAGGCCTTGGAAGGGGTCAAATAGATTCACTTCTTCATAACAAGAAACCATTCAATGCTCTAAAGTGGATTAGGGCTTGCCTCACATTCACTGACCAGTGAACAGCAATTGACTAGTACTGAACTTGAAGATAAGCAGAGTTTGAATACATTCCTCCTTCAGACAATGAAGTAAACAGTACTTTTACTAAGCCTGAATAGCTTTGGAAGTGGGAAATATGTCAGACAGCAGCATCATATTCCCTTCACTGGGTTCTCATCCACCCTTGACATCCTGTTTCTTTGCTATCTTAACTCCACCTAGTCCTTGTTGTTTATATAATGACCTTTAATTTCCCTAGTAATTCACCATCCTCCTCATTCCAATTAGTCTTTTTCTCTAAGAGTTGTTTTAACTACTTACATGTACTTAAAAAACCCCAAAACACTGAAAGATTTTAGGTGTACTATAGTGTAGCTATTTTCTCCACCTTATTTTTGTTCATCCAGAACAACCCTTTAGAACAGTCCAGTAAGCTTGTCTTGCTCAACAAGATACCTAATGGTTTCTCCAGCAAGCGAATGGTGAGTGGCAAAGAAAGTTGTCCATCTCTAAGAGCTTTTAGACAAAAAAAATAGTCTTTTTAAAATGGAAAAGTATAAAAAATATACAATCTCACAGTGGGTCAGCTCAAACAGAGACCTAGAGGGCCCTCTGTATGCATTGCTCATGCTCTGCTCTCTCTAAGGAGCACCTGCTGGAAACATTTTTTGCCACCTCCAGTATCCAGGGAGAATAATTCAACCCAGCCTGGCCTCATTTCATCAACTACTGACTAGGCTACAGCAGTTGTCATGAATTCTTTATAAGAGTACACACTCAAAAAAACAGCTGAGGGAGTACCATTAAACACCACTTTCAGTGTGTACTCCCCATCACTGGAGCAAGGATAGAAGAACAATGGGCATGTGACTGACAGAGAGTGCTCACTACAATTAGCTAACCATAATTAACTCCCTAATCATCCTGTTGGAAAATATAACCTTCCTATAAAAGAGAGGGCAAAAAAACCAGAAAACAGAACATGAGTCTGAAGAGCCAAGGCATCAGATACTTCTAGTACCAGCACAGACAGACTAGGAGAAGAGACATTGTAAGGTCTTTGTTGGACAGTCATTTCGGTCTGGCATTCCTCTTACCAGGTCTTAACTTGGGGAATTGTGCCAAAACAAATGCACAAAACCTGAATAACAATGTCAATTAAGGTTTTATTAAGGGGGAAGGAAGCAGGATTGGGATTTATTAGGAACTGTTAAGAACATTTGGGTTTTTTCTTATTTACCCAGCCGCATTCCATATGCATTCAAATTTTTCCTTTGATGAGAGGCTTAAGGATGAAATCTCTGGTATTATTGAGATTCATTGCACCAGGTGGTGGACCTATTTTCAAAAACAGCCAGCATTTGACAAGAACTGCCCTGAACTGCCTGAAGGTTAGGCAGCATCACTTGGACAAGAGGCTTGGGAGCAGGCAGAAACTAAGAGTCTACCAGAGCTGGAGGGCTGCTAGAAAACTGACTTTCAGTATAACCTAAATTACCAGCAACTATGAGCCTCACTTAACTACAGTCTGCTTCTGTTCCTTGTACCTATGGCTGTCATATGAGTATCTTCCTGTGCATGGCTTCCCTCTGTTCCCTCCTTTTGTAACTTTGCTTTTTAAATCTTAAGAGAAGCATTCACTGTTATAGCTCACTGAACAGATTCTCATGGAATCATTTTCCTGTGCACAACACTGCACGCCTGAAGAAAGCATATTTCTGTGAGAACTTTCATACTTGCCACCAAAACGTTTCCGCAGAGACAATTTCTTACCAGCCCCTTCATTGTACTAGAACAGGTAATCCTTTATGGAAAATAAAGCCTTACACTTTCTGATTTTGAAATTATTTGTCACTTTGGTATCTTGCTTTTTGTTGGGGAAAGCAGACCGTAAAACAAGATCTAGCTAAGTACTGCCATGAAACATGTCAGCTTCAAAAAATATTATGGCTCACTTAGAGCTTTTATTAAACAGTATCGTTTTACAGAGGATTTTATTCTGTTTTATTTCATTTCATAATGGGAGAAAAAATTGAGTGCTGGAATATCTTAGAAAATGAGATTCCAGTCTGCATGTGCTAATGAGACATGTTATTTTAATCATGGTATGTAGAGAAGTATCCTAAGATGAGGTGACAGACTGATGACTGAATTCTAACAATATCAGTCTGTCTCTGCAGTTCCTACATGAATCTTTCTTAGAGACAATGCCTGGTATCTGTCCTGTTTCGGTCAAGCCAAGACCACCAAACAGGGAGAGAGGCAAGGACCTTTCCTTAGATTTAAATGCTGGCAATTACAGATAGTCTCACATCTGGGATTCCAGATCAGGAACAAAAATTCAGGATACCTAGAAGGAGAGGACAAGCACCTTGAAAAATTAGGCTACCAGCAGATAAAGCTCTGCAACAGAAACCTAGAAATCTCATTAGAAATACAGTTCTCATGAAACTTCACCCAATCTTGTCTCAGAAGTGAAGACAGCAGGCGAGCAACTAACTGTCAAATTTGGCACCCTTCAGAATCAACACCTAGTGTGGGAGACAGAAAATCTGGTCAGATAAAGTCTTACCTTGCTCTGGATGTAGATTTCTACATCTTCATCTGTGAATGGTTTCATGGCAAGATGGTCTTTGCTGCTCTTTAAAGTGTAAATTCACTCTTCACTTGTTCACCTGCCTCTGGAAGTAGAGGAACACTCAGAGAGAGCTGCTCAGAGCCTTCTTGCCCTGTGAAGCTCAGGTCACCTAATACCTCTGTGGATGAATAAGAGGAGAGAGAAGCAAGGAAGTATGCCTATTTTCAATAATTTTCTTTTTCTGCTCTGAGCAACAATGGTGACATCCAGCTCATTCGGAAAATTAGCTACACTATTATTCTCCAATTCAATTGCTATTATTCATCTTACTACTTTTAAATGGTGGATCTTGCAAGCAGGAATACACAAAAATATCCCAGCAATTGCTTTGTCTCAGGGCAAATCTGGAAGTGCTTTTCAGATTGCTGTGCAGCTTCAGTACATTCATACACAGCATTATTCTCTGCATGCCACTAGTACGTCTCTGCCTCACCAGACCTTCACTACACCCTTTCTTAAATGCTCTCAGTTATTCCTTGTTGACTAACCCACTCTCTTTCCATCTGAAAATGCGTGGGTATTTTTACACTCAGGTCATTGACTAGGGCTGCAGTCTGCAGCCCCTGCTCCCTTCTCCTTTTATCTCCTCTCTCTCTCTGGCTGTATTGACAGTAAATATTGTGCAGCCCGTCCCCTCCTGTAGCTTGCTTCGCTTTCTTTACAGTAAACAGACAGAAAGCTGCCACTCATTTTCTGCCAGCAGCTCAGCTAACAACCCCATATGGATGATTCAGAGGCAAAAACAATTGATCAGGCCTCATTGATCCAGTGAAGCTTGGTGGCTTTTAGAAAGAAGGGTACATCAGCACATGGAAGGGAGTGACAGAGATGAAATCCCATGCTGATAAGCATTCCTTATTAAGGAAGGCACACTCAACTTTTGAGTAAAATCACTATTTCCCCCTGGAAAATGAACTTTGACATCCATTGACCGATTTACTGCCTCTGCAGCAGCTGGCAAAAGGCAGTATTTGTGTGGGCACTGGATACTACCTCAGGACAAGCACTGTTGCTAGCTGTCCTTCATTATGTCCTTCATTAAGTCAAATACAAAGTACATTAATTTAAGTAATTAACTGGAGCACAAATACCTGCAGGACATCTGCTTCTCCAGCACCTACAAAGCAAACCTTTTTCTGCCAGACAACTGCCTTCATCTTTTTGCTGAAGGACTACTTCCCAAAGATAGTGTAGGCATTTACTTCTCAAACCAGCTTCCACTGGAGTTGGGCACTAGAAAATATTTTCCTTGGTTCCCCAGTGTTTAGGGACTCATACCACATTCTTGCTCACTTCAAGACTTACTGGCTATCTTTCCCCTGAGGGGCCAGCGGTTTATGTGAGCTCTGCTAGGGAGGCCAAAAAAAAGGCAGGGTCTGAAAGAAGGCAAGTGGGACAACAGGTTTGAATGGAACTTGCAGGGGCAGGCTGGATGGGATTATATCCAAGCAGAGTGTACAAGAGAGGAGAATTAGCCTTTCAAATGGTCAGCTTCCATTAAAAGCATGTGTCTAAAACATTAAGTCCTTTTTGCCCCTTCAGACCATCAGCTGCACATACAGCAGACAATTTCCTTAACACTCTTGACACCACCACACATTACTTCAATACTCAGAACCTCAGACATCTATTATGTAGCACGGAAAGATTTAAGGGTCTCTCTTTCTTGCACCTATAAGGTCTCTCCTCATGACAGCTGTCCGGAGACATGGTGCTCGCAGAGAGGAAGTGGTTTTGGTAATTTTTATTTTATATAATAACAAACCTTATGCTCATAACCTTTATTATTATAATCCATCCACTATGTCCATTCTATAAGTAGCACACATTATGCTACCTATAGGATGGGAAGAGCACTATTTGCCTGATGGTAAACACTGCAACTGATAAAGGCCTTTACACCACCAGCAAAATACAGATTAGAGTGGTATAGGAAGCAGCAGCCAGTCTTGATAGTCTTGACCTAACAAGAACTTGTGTTTGTCACATGAGGACCAGACAGCACAGAACACAGCAGAAAGGAAAAGGCACATGGCCATGTGTGAAGAGGGAATGTTACTGTTGGAAGAACCTGCATCAGAAGGAAGGAGCAAAGAGAAAGAACAGTGCAGAAATTGGAACATCTTCATAGATAAAAGAGCATGTAGACACAAAGTGGGAAGAATCCAGGCTTCTCCAGTGAGGTCTACTGAGCTGATGTAGTGTTACTTCAGAGAAACTGCCATCAGATTGGTCCTTCTCAGGAACCTTCTACCATGACTGCTTGTTTAAAGTAAGACTAAGGTGGAGAAAATCTGAGATGGATCCAATTTCCAAAGGCTGATAAACACAGTCTCCTGAGAAAATATTTCCTCTGAGCCTACAACAGCTTAATTGCCCAGGCACACCAGCAAGAGGGAGTGAAGAATGGCTACATCTTTTTCCTCACTCTTCAAAAAGCAGAGATGGAGGGCATCAAGAGGTTGAAGCCAGGCTCTTCTCAGTGGTTTCAAGCATCGAGACATGAGGCAATGGGCAGAAATGGATTCACAGGAAGTTCCACCTGAATATGAGATAGAACTTCTTAAATGTGGAGCTGATTGAGCACTGGAACAGGTTGCCTAGAGAGGCTGTGGAATCCCCCTCACTGGAAATATTCCACAACTGTGTGTATGCAATCGTGTGCCATGTGCTTTGGGATGAATCTGCCTGAGCAGGGAGGTTGGACCAGATGACCCATTCTTTTGTGAAAAGCTCACAACAGCTTCATGGAGATAAAAGGCACTCTGCTGAAGCCAGACAACCATGTGAAGACAAACCACAGGTCTCTTCAGTTCTAGTTAGCTCACAATCCATCAGATATCATGGACATGAGCACTTTTGAGAACTTTTGAATTTGATTAATTTGGCAAATTAAACTCCCAAGTATACTTGTTTAAGGAGATTCCCATCCACACTGAGAATGGCTATCTTTTTGACACCTCTGAATCTCTTTCTTTTCTTGTGATTGTTAGAAGTGCCTTAAACCCCTGCTGGTGTCTGGGCATATTTCTGAGAGACAGTTTCTCCAAACAGTTCTTGCTGAAGCACTGCAACTTTCCTTCCCTCTTTGGTGGTGTCCCTGAGGAGGTTTTCAGCATCACATATCTAACTAGCCAACCACAGGCACCCAAATCCTGCTTGATGAGCATCCATTCATTTATACAGTTTCTCTCAAGCATTCTCTTGCCACACTTCAATACTTTGGTCTTCTCAAGTCACACTTCCCTGACTGCTGATCTGCATAAGAGCATATGAAATGACTCAGCTACATCACATCCTTTATATTATTTCAATTCCCACTTCACAGTACCTGGTAATGGGAGTTTAGATTGCGGCTAATTTCCTTTGTAACTGCATCTTCATTTACTTATCAGTACTCTTTGAAGAGGATTTAGAAATTTCATAGTATTTTCAAAAACACTAAGTCTGTGGCGTATCATTTTCATTCATGCTATTGGCAATATGCAGGACTGAATATGATTTTGGATCTGTGAAACCCTTGTAAAAGTATTCTGTGAGTATATGTGTTGAATGGTATTAGACTGGGTCTTGTATCTTTTGAAGATGCCAATTATTGATGCTTTGCATGCTTGCTTGGCTTTCCTTTCTTCACTTTCATAGATATGACAAAGACATTTCACATCTACAATCAAAAGTAACCTGAACTGTGAACTGCACAACAATAAATAAATCACCAACATCTTGTAAATAAGAGCAGTAATATTAACTGCACAAGGTTGTCCAATATTGTGCCTTTTTCTTAGCTGGGCAACTATTTAGAAAAACTATTCATATGGAACAGTGAGCATGTATTAAAAAGCTTCTGCTAAATCACACAAATGAGTCAGTCCAATGTACCACTTGTGACTCACAGATGATCCTGCAGTGGCAACAAATAAGCCCTGTTGAAGACACTGCCTTCCAGATGAAATACAATTCTGAATTTCTAGTTGCTAATGATGACCCATCTCTTCTTGCTCTAATTAACGGAGGCATTAAGTCTGTTGCATTAGCTGAAGCATGTACTTGGGTCAAGACAGACTACTAAACCGAATGATCCCAACAGATTTAATAATCTCTGACAGTTCTCTTGCCTTCTTAAACTGTTGTCCCATTTCTCCCCATTAGTGGATTAAGTGACTGTGCAAAATGAGTAATTGTAGCTTGAATCCCCTGCAACATTTATGCTACGTTAGTACTGTTCAGCCTCCATTCAGAGGACAGCAGCATAACATAATCAGGCTTTTTGGGGGCAAAAGCTCTGGGAATTTATTTAGGTTTTCTTCCACTTTTGTCTTTTAACAAGTTGATATGAGCAAAGGCAATACTGCAATGACAAAAGCCTGGGATTGGCTACAGGGAAAAGAAAGTCCTGCTAATTCACTGTGACAGTACCAGAATCACATATGGGTGCCAAACTGAAATGCTTTTCCACTCATTCCCTTCCGTTACCAATCAATACTTGGCAGGCTCAAAAATGCTCTGAATGCCTATGCTGCTTGTTCTTACTGCCACACGTTCTCACATTAGTCTTGGGCATGCACTTCATATCATGCAAGTTAAAGGTCTATATGCTTTCCAAACTAAGCACAGCACTGGATCAGGTCTGGCGGTTTATAAAACCTGGTATCTTTTTTCCATTTGTGGTCCATTCTGACACATCAGAAAAAGGCTGGTAAAAAGATAGCTTTTGCTAGAAATGAGTTCTCTTAACCTGGGAAGAAATTTGAAACACAAAATTATTTACAACCTGAACATTTTCAGGCTGCAGTGTAGTATTTCCAAAGAAATGAGGATGTGGGAAATTCTGAAAAATGCTGAGATTATAATACTGCTACTAACTACCGACCAGCCTCAACTAGGAAATTCATCAGAATCCAGTCCATTTTGCAGCTGCTGTTAAGCATAAAGCCACTGGGCAGCAAACACAAGTCATACAGCAGTGCTTCTAGTATTGCCAACATCACTGGGACTCAGTGTGGTGATGTGTTCAGGGTCTGGAAGTTTCCAAGTTTAAAATGGTCAGCTCAGAAGACGGCAGGAAAGGCAGGAGCTGGGAGCCCTGGCAGCATCAGCTCTGAGGCTTCCAGTAGAGTTTACTAAGATTGGGCAGGAAAACTGGCATTTTGAGTTCTGAACTCAGGTACTGAAAGTTTACTGAAATAGTGTAAGTCCCGTGCATCATAATTTAAACATAAAATATTCCATTAGATAATCTCCAAGCATTTCTAAGGATATTTTTCCTCTGTGTTTTATCCATCACTAAACTGCAGCTATTGTTCTGCTGTTTCAATCAGGATGTCCCACCATCTTGAAAATCTACCTGCAGCCAACATCCTGCAGCACTTTTATCTATATGCTGAGGTAAAAAGCTGGCATGTCATAAGGAAATACTTGATACCACCGATTTAAACACACGGTTAGAAAAACAGCATCTGGATAAAACATATTTGGCAGAGCACAGAGCAACTGGGAAAACTTTTAGCACTGGAAGTCTTTTCAGGTGAGAAAAAGCTGCCTCATTTTTGGTCTCAGCATAGGTTTTCTGGTTATTTTCAGGTGTCAAGAAAAGGACTTTAAATCTAGAGGCACAGTAACTTGGGACAGACAGACCAAGCCCAAGATTTAAAAGATCCAAACCAAGAAGTATGCTTGCAATGATGCTCTGTCAACAAGAGGGGCTGAATGAGATTGGATTACTGCATTTCCAGTAGCTGGCATTTTTTTTGTGACTGCTCTCAGAGCACAATGCTAGCTTCTATTATTTTTACACTTTGCTGTTGTGTCCAAATTGATCTGATTCAGAACTTATTGCTTGAGTCCATGACAGTTTGAAGCAAATTGAGTAAATTACCAGTGCTAAGTGAGAATAGTCACTCCAACACAAACGCACTAGGGAGAGAGCGACTCAGACTGGCATCCCTGTTTATGTGCTTCATCCAATCCCTGACTAATAAAAAAAAATGTACAAGAGTTCACTGGAGCCAGAGCTAGAAACTAGGTCTCATATATCACAGGCCAATAATAGTTACATACCCGTATGATCTATTGCCTTCTCTTATCAAAACACAATTACTGCAGAACAAACAGGTCAGCCTGAGCAAGGAAACAGGGAAGGGTCCCCAGGCCCAAAACAGTCTGGTCCCTGGGAGCTATTTTAGAGTGGTGGAAGAAATAGTTGTGTGGGAAGAGAATGAGATTTAAAAAAAAAAAAAAGCTAAATCAAAAAAGAAAACAATGACAACAAAAAAACCCCAAAAACAACAACAAAAAAAGAAACAAAAAACCCCCATCCTGTCCCACCCAAAACAAACAAAAACCCAGCAAAAGCCCCCAGCAAAGTGAAGACAGCTGACAAACACATTCTGTCTAAACTGCATGAAAAGCAAATGTGTTTCTGTATGATCTTGGTTTGCAGTATTGCTAATCTGCTATAAAAGCTGTCTGATCAAACTCCTAAGATTGCCACTCTACACACAAAGGTCAAAGATACCAAAATTCCAAGGTGATCCTTAAGATATGTCAACTTCGACACTGTGAGGTGTCCCAAGACTAACATGGCACTGTGGAGAGGATGGAAAGGAGAAGCTGAAGAGGCAACCAGGATTAAAGGAAGATTTTGCCAATATACCTGCAGAAGTGCCTCAAGAAAAGCATGGGGGAAGGCCTAGACAACTACATGCTTTTTGTGGGAAAAAAGCAGGGGAGGAGAGTCACTGAGACTCTGCAATGCATGGGCCCAGAGGGAAACAATTGCCACAAGTGAACAATTACTGTACAATGAGAGCAGCAGCAGAGGTGAGAAATAATTTGCTTTTTATTAGAAGTATGAGGTACGAACCACAATGCAGACCAAGATAATCAGCAAACTAGTGAGAACAAGCCTTGTCAGAACCTCTACAGAGACTTCAGTCAAGTATTTTCAGAGAATTTCTGGACAGATCAGATAATGACCTCCATAGCTACACACTCCAGCTTCAGTCACTAGAAGATGAGTTAACAGCCTCCAGTCCAAGCTATGTCTGGCTAATACATAGGCCATTCTTTTACTCTATAACTTCTGAAAATTTGTCATCCTCAAGAGCAGGCAGCAGGAAAAAGCAAGCAAGCAATTTAATTCTTAAGCAAACACTTCCTCCTTCATCTCAGACCCATAAAACTATACAGCGTCAAGCAAATTTCCATAATCATCTGCCCAGCCCTTTCCACTTTATTGGCTGTTTTGTGCAGTCAAAGCTAAACTGCCAAAGGGAGAGGGTCAATCGTTTGTGCTGCATCTGCTCCAGGCAGTGACAGGCCACGGGACAGATACTCAGGGCTAGAATTAGTTAAATGCAGATTAAGGGCACTGAAAACAGTAGTGGGGGAATAGAAACAAATAGTGGAATAAAACCACTGGCAATGTGCAGAGCAAGTTGCTTGGCCAGGCTAGGGCATGAAGGAGCAAGCCATCTCTCTGCTCCTTGGGTTTTTGTGGAAGGAGGGAAAAGGGCAGATGTGCTTCAAATGGAAAATGAGGTGAATAATGTCATCTGGTGGGAGAGGGAGAGTTTGGATCAGGAGGGAAGAACAACATTCACAGGAGCACACGTTATTCAGTTTATGCTACCAGGGACTCCATGAACTGCCCTCTAACAAAGCAAAGGCTGGCAGAGAAAACAACCAGATGGCAGTTTAGAAGAGAGCACAGATCCTTATTCCCCACAGTCAATTTTTCCAGATTCTGACAGTAGTTTCTTTGCCACTGGACAGGGAACAGGAAATGCAGTCAAGCTATTTATCACTTCATTGCCAGGTAACGAAGATAAATGTTCAAATTCTGCCATTCCTTGACGAGATGTTTTGGGAGGAACACTGAGGACAGGGATTATGTTTGTGAATTTGCATCCCACTTTAAGAAAGGGTGTATAAGAGACAACCACAGCTCATGGGAACTGCCCCAGTACACATTAGTAACACCATCACAAATATTTCGCTATGCTAAAGCCCCCAAAGTGTTTCCAGTCTTTCAACATCAATCAGCACAACTGAAGCCAGTGGTAAATTGATTCTCACATTCCACTGGTGCCAGTTTTTGTTAGAAATGATTTGTGATAGATATGGTGGAATATATTGATTAGTACTGACAGTCCCAGTTTCCCAGGCGCTTTGTAGCACTGCCTTTCCAAAATGACCTGCTTTCCACCTTGTCAATTTTCTTCTGCAGTGTCCATTAGAAATATCTATTCTATTCTGAGAGCTTCATGTCTCTCCAGAAAACAAAACAAACGGGTCAGACAAGTGAAAAAAATCAGTACAATAAAATAGATTTGTGGTGTTGCAAAAGAACTTGTTTTTATTGAGACATTTTGTGTCAGGGGAAGAAAAGGCACAAAATAAGTTACAAAGACATCGGATGAACTGCATGAGTCAGAGGCAGTATCAGAGTTGTTACAAATCACCTAAAAGTTGGCTTACTAACATAGGTTAGCCACTACAAAATTCTTAAAATATGTATTTAAAATTACTGAAATAATTCCAAAATTAAAAGAGAAAGTAAAGACCACCAATATTAACTTTTGACTAAATTTACCTGGGCTTACCCATTATCACCCTCTCTTAGTAGACAGAGAATAATATTTAGTATTATTGAATATGGAAAATATTTAGTATTACAGAATTATTTTAAAAACTCATTAACATATTAAAACATATTAAATTATGAACCTGACATTTACTTTTAATACCTCCAATAAAGTACAATACATACAAGTAAGGCAGTATGAATAGGAAATACATTAAGAAAACAGAATAGTAAGTGCAATTATTCTGAATATTTCAACATTTGTTATGGTCCCTCACCTATGGTGAAGAATATCTTAAAAAGATGGATCCAAAATAGAACAGAACATATGAACACAGAACATATGAATAGATCACCATAAAAGGTCTGTGGAAAATCTTAGGCTGTCTTCAGTTGTGACTTTTCAGATGAAGTATTCTACAAAAACAGACTTTCCAACAGTACAGCTCTGAGTTAACAACAGCATGCTAATACAGTTAAAGAAGAGAAAGTACTTCTGAAATATATCTGTCCTCATTTTAACATGGGAAGGCTTGTAACACTCACTATTCCTTTAATCCAAACTAAATATTTAACAGTACACACATCAACTCTATACAATTTCATTTTTGAACTGAATCTGCTCCCCCTGCCCCCATTACCAATCTCCTGTTACTCAACTCCCAACTGGCAAGGACTTTTGATTGTTAGTTCAAATTAAACAGGAATGAGAAAACAGTGCAAAAGTCTACAGGATATAGAGACTAGACAAAGATTCGTTTTCATGATGATGAAATGTGGAACAGCAAAAAAAGTAGTTTACCCCTTTGGCTGGTCCTCTGGTCAAGAGGAGGTCTCAGTTCTGTCTTCTGAAATCAGCAAGGATGTAAATGCACACAGACACAGACCTTGGCTATAAATGTCCATTTATGTCCTTAGGAGTTTCAGTTACTTGACCTAAGACAACAGCAACACAAAGGCAACACAGAAAGGCAACACAGTACCAACCACCTGTCAGCCCAAGCCCAGGATATGATTTGCAAGAAAACCCTGTAGAGTGGTGTACAAGCACGGCTGTCAGCGCTTCGGCAGTGAGGGGCTGCAGGGTGTCTTGTGAGGGGAGATGCCAGGGACTGCCAGTGCTGGTCCCAGACAGCTCAGCAGCAGCCAGCACAGGAATCACAGAATAGCTGAGGATGGAAGGCACCTCTGGAGCTCACCCGGATCAATCTCCCTGCTCAAGTAGAGCCACCTAGTAAAGCAGACTGCCTAGGACCACGTCCCCCATGACTCCAGACTATCTGCACACATGGAGACTCCACAACCTCTCCAGGCAACCTGTGCCAGTGCTCCATCTCCCTGACATTAAAAAGGTGCTTCCCTATGTTCAGATGGATCCTCCTGTGTTTCAGGTAGAGCCCATTGCCTCTCGGGCCAGTGAGCACTGACCCACTGCACTCCAACACTGCCAGAGGAGCTGCTGGCACATGGACAAAAGCATCTTTAAGACAGGGCTGTAAATGCCAAGAAAAAGAGATTACAGTGCTACAACAGGACGAGGAAAAAGAATAAGCCCATGCCAGCACAAGAGAAACTGAGACACAGCTAAGCAGGAGAAAACCAAAGAAAAATCAGCCCAAGCAGAGGCTGAGAGTAGACTCAAAAGGAGCTACAAATCTAAAGATACTGAGGCTGGTGATGAAACCCAGGGGAGAGGAGCAGAACAAGAAACAAAGAACAGCGAATAAACAGAAGCAGAACAGACTGATCACAGTCTCCTGCACTGCCTGTTGCCTTGCTGAAGGGACTGAGCATGACAAGCAGCCAAGGAATTGGAGGATGGCATGGGGAAAGAGAAGGAAGACTGGTGTCTGGAGAAAAGCAGCAGTATTTTCCCTAAGTGTTTTCATTATTTTTAATTCCAATACCAAAGCAGTAATAAAAAACTCTAACTAGCAATAAATTAAACTGATTAAAGTCTCCTGACTCAAAACTTACTGCCCCTGAAAAGTCATGTCTTCAGCTGACAATAGTATAAAATTAAGGGCTTTCTGTCCCTTTCAAAGGGAAATAATATACACAGAAAAACCATGTTCTAAGTGTGCAGTTATGATGCTCCTTGGCAGTTTTAAGTCTTTTAACTAAATTTAAGAGGCCTTTGACAAAACCTTTAAAAGAGAAGGATGACTTGAGTACTTTAAGTCATGGATTCCTACACAAACAAAAAAAAGGAATTATTCTGTAGTTTCCCCGAAATCAATTAAATACAAAAGTAACAAAAAAAAAAGCTCAACATAAAGAGGTAGCTTACAAAATCAAAATAGTATTTGATTCAGGAAGCAAAGGTAATGCAATAAAACCATTCATATGAAAAGTATACCTCCCATTTCCACATTACTCAAATTTTAACAAGAAAAAAATAAAATTTGGGTTGGATTTTGAGGAGTGAAAGGGATCAAATACTAGAAACCAGTATTTTAGGTGCATACTTGAAATCACAGCATACACAACTCTCATCACAAATCACCTAGCAGTTGTTTGCTCTGCAACAATTTTCATCAGCACCTGCAAAACTGATTTTTCCTACAGACTAATATCAGAAATGTGTGTCTCCCAACCAGGCTTCCATAATTTAAAAACATTTTGTTTGAAAAATGTACCAGATACCTCTCCCAGGATATTTTCAAGTAAATACAACTTTCAATACTGGCAAAGGTTTTCTTACCACTGTACTTTTTGCCTGGCTCCTGACAAAACAGGTATAATATGAGTACCTCAGGTGTGTTGGTGGGAAGCAGTAACATGCATGATGAAGACAGACTTCCTCTAGAAACCTTTAGTGAATGAGCACGGGCAAGTATTTAAATATACTCTATCCTACAGTCTTGCTGTAAACACCCTGTGGTCCCCCTTTATTCTGTATGAATAGCAAAGAATGACTTGAAAGAAATAATCTTTCTTCTGGGCCTAATCAGCCCTTGCTGTACAAAGTTTTACCCACCTGCTTTTTTGCTGACAAACATGCAGTGATGACAAGGCTGACTAGCAGTGAATATTAGTTGTAACAGGGGTTTAAAATCCATACATTATTATTTAGCAATGCTTTAAACAGAGTGTGCATTTTATAAAAATCTGCTAGACCATGAAACTCATGGCAAACTTCATGAAACTCTAGGCAAACTGTTTACTAGCAATGCTAATTTGTAAGACTGATGAATGAACTAACAAATTCCAGTGTGCAGTTTTTGACCAGGTTTTATCAGTCTTAGAGTAAACTTTGACATTTGCAACTCAGAATCAAACAGGTTCTGCCCATTTCTCTGTAATGGCTACACGGTATAAAATTCTGAATGTTCTACAGAACAAGCACTTTAATCCTTCATTTAATTTCTTTGGTTACTCAGAAACAAAAGCTACTTAAGTGAACTGAGCAATGAAAGACAAGCAAACAAAGGTCCCTATAGTCTCAGGGATGCTTGTAAATACCAGTTCTGGCAGGCTGCATGGATAAATTCTAAATCTAGGCAGCTAGAACTAGTTTAGGAGTATTGCTTTCCAGCAAAAACTGTCTTTGGCACTTACATAATCCAATTCTATGATGCTACTTTACACATAGTCCCATATAAAACTGACTGGGGAAATTAAAGACTACTTTTGTAAAACAGGCACTTCAAATTAGAACCAAAAAAAATCTGTTCCCTATTAGGCAATACAGGAGCATTTTTCAGAATGACAGAAACAGAAAATAGTACCAAAATTAAGACAAGAAAGTTCAGTAAATTCAGGCTATCTGGGAAAAAGTTTTACCCAGCTCTACTAGCTTTAAGTAACAGTAGCACCTAGAAAATCTGAAGGCTACAACAGACTAGACAAAATTAAAAATACATTAAAATACACAGCATGGAAAAATAATGTATAAATTTATTCACCCTCCAATTCCACATTTAGATCTGCCAGAGAGGTTTTCTTACACAGGTGTCTTTCTACCACGTATCTTGCAGTAAGATACAACGAGTGAGTGAGACTCAAAATATAGCTATAACCTAAGTCTCTGGTTTGGTAAACAGCTGAATATAGACATTTCTGATACAAGCATTGTGTCAGGCCAGACTAACTCCCACCATCAAATGACAGCACCGCTCTTGGGCTTTTCTGACATCTTTACTGCAAGGCTCACAGTTTGCAGTCACAGATTCAGCTGTGTCAAAGAGCATGACCAGAGAAACTCTCACAGGGTGGGAAAAATGATAAATAGTACAACAACCTTCAGCTAAAACAAAATACTATTAACCCAATCTGCATTCAGTGATTATTATCTGCATTCAGAAGACTCAGGAACAAGAGTTATAGCTCAAATGCCCCCTTTAACACACTTCATGAAAAAATTAATCACTTTTCCCTTTTCCTCAGTGCAAGAAAAACATTCTCTTGCAAACTGTTTTTATATGCTTAGGTGAAATACACTGTAAAATGTATGGCACAGCTGCATCCGCCATGGTTTTGTAAATGATATCCTACTAACCTCAGAACATCCACACAGTTTGGAAACACTGGCATGGACTGCACACTTTGAGCTGATGAGCATGTGGCTCCCATCCTTTAAGCCTTAACTATGACTACGCTGGACACAAACTACAACCTTCTCCACATGTCTCTGGAGAGGTTCTTCACTCAGCACACTGACTTGAACAGAGAGTCATGTCTGGCTCTCCTTTAACACATGGCTTCTAAATTTCTGGTATGTCAGGGGTCTCTGAACAGCACTTTCTCAATTCCTAAACACAGAGCACTAGCTTTGTTTTCAGGAAAATTTAAAAAAACATAAACTTGTCTAATCACTTTTATATTGTATTCTCTTCAGCCTACCAAAAGATCCAGGCAGTAAAATCCTTTTAGAAGGCTGAAGCATAATTTCACAAGAGGTTGTATGACAAACACAACAAATAATTCTAACATTCCTATCCTAAAGGAAAGCTGGGAAATTAAGCCATAATGACTAGTAATACAACAATCTCCAAAACAGGGATTTTCAATTTTAATTATTCTGGTGCAATGCCATTTCATAAAGAAGCTGAGTCCAAAAGAAAAGAGGCAGGCCACGTTTTATTTTGATCCAAATAAATGCTTAATCACTGAAGAGGCAGTGCTGGACACAGTGGACATTAAAAAGGAAATTATGAAACCGATATCCTCAATATGACATCCTGGAACCAATACTAGCTCTGAAAGCAAAAGCTTCAAGTCAAGACAAGGAGAAAGAAGGCTATTTCTGTCCAAGAGCTGCTACTTTGTGCTTTATTTACCTTTGCACTAAAGTCTTTCAGTTGAATCCTCAGAGTTTTGTTGGTTTTTTTTTTTTCCCTACTTCTTCCAGCTCATTCTCCTCTGTGCTGCCTCACATGACCTGTCACTCTCCTCCACTCTTAGCTGTATTTACTTATCACTTTTGAGCTCCCCAGGTAGGTGAGGTATGTTTGGGATTCTGCTGAGACCTGACTAAATCAGCACCACAGGAAAGGCTCTTTTCTCTCTAGCATAATCCCACTAAGTGGGCTACCTGAAAAAAAACAAAAAAACAAAAAAAACACAGCCCAAGGAATCCAGACAAGAAATTCCATCTTGGGAAAAGTGATATCTTAGAGCCTGCAAAACATGAAAACAGCTAACAGGACTGTCTACTCGAGCAAAAACATGGCAGAAGAATATTATACTGCACTAAACTATAGCAAGAACCTTGGTCTCAGACTCCTAGCACTACAACATGCAGTAAACTGTGCTGTAATTCAGTGCTGCATCATCCTCTGCTTTCCAACAGCTCCTCATGGCAAACTTACTACCCAGACACAAAGATACAATTATCTCAATACTGTAAAGCATTACATATCATGGGGTAAGAAGAAAATTGATCCGACAGGCTTCTGTACCAGAAGGCCAGCTCATACTAAAAATGAACAGTTGCAGAAAAGAAATTTTATGGACCTAAAGGATTTGAACTTCAGAACACAAAGTTGGAGAGAAAAGTCTTATGCTACATTAATGAGCTCCTCCTGCTGGAATTCTCTGCTCTAAACTTTCTGAATTAACTGATATGGGAAAGTAACAATGGAAGACTTAAAATTTCTTTTTAAATATTCCCTTCAAAATTCCAAATGTGAAAACATGGGACATATTTAAGGTTAAAAAAAGAGCAGAAATTCCTATGCCAACAATTCACTAATTATGTCTTCACTCTTGTTTTTGCAATTTTACGTATGTATACCAATGATACTAAAAGTGCATTAGTGAAGAGGTAAATTTAATTTTTAGTTGAAGACTAACAAAATCAAGTCATGTAATGAGTAATCTTCTCCACCTGAACCACTGCAGCATTCTACTGTTAATGAAAATTGTATTGACAGTCTTGTGGCTACTACACAGGGTTGCCAGGAGAAGAAAATTACAGTTCCTTGACTTATTCCACCCAACGCCCAAAGAGGGACAGAGGCAACAAACACCTAAAAACAACTGTTGGCTCTTGGCAACATTTTAGTACTGCCAGGCTTACTGTTGTTTGGCACCAGCAATAAAAAGTTATTTTCCCAGCTGTCCATAAATTAAAGTGTGAGTAAAAAATTTTAAAATATTTGAATAGATTCAACTTTTCCAACTATTTCTGAGTACCCTATTTGGTGAAATTCTCCTATACACAAAAGGGCAAAATAAGGCAGAAAGACTACCCATTTGGGTTAAAAGTGTCACATCTACAACAACTACTCATCAGTCTGGGGAGGAAATAAAAAAAAGCAAAGACCATGAGTGAGAATTCTTCCAGTGACACTCACAATACAGGCAAAAACCACAATACTGATAGGCTGTCCATAGAGACTGAAGTTCCCAACTTTGCTCAGTTAACACCTGGATCATTTTCAGATCCAACTGGATTGCTGCATGTGTGAAACTGCAGACTCTGGGCTGACCTCTGCACCAACCAGGGCAGCTGCACCTTGCTCAGCATTACACTTCCCAGTGAACAAAGTTCAAGCAGCTAGCTGCAAACTTCAAATGCTGTTTACTTTCACTTCTTTCCAGAGTAAAAGAACTTCTCAGTTTAACCAGGAAATATTCAGCAGACAGCTTTTTGATATTTTTAGACCCACCTTTTTTAATTCCAAGTTCTGCAAAAAATGGCTCGTGAACCTGAAAATATATTTGCTGCCATTGTGCGGCACTTTGCTAGGAACTCGAAGTTGGAAGACTAACATCTTATGGAAACCAATCTTAACAAAGAGAAAGCCACAGATTAGAGGATGAAGATGACAATGTAATCAAGAAAACGGAATCTTTGTAAGGCCTCATGTTTGTAGTTTGAACATATGAAATGTTCATGTTTCATATTTTAGGATTCCATATCCCTCTAATGAAGCACTTACCGAAAGTTCAGTGAAAACAGGAAAGTGAAGTTGTTTTCCTTAACAAGGTGACGTAACCAAGTGCTTGAGCAAGCACTGGTTAAAAAACATCAAATAACCAAAAAGATCCAAAGAGATTTGCTTTCATTTTAAAGGAAAACCATAGTTACATACAAGATTTTAAAATAAACACTAGCAGCTTCCTGACAACACCCAAAATATAAGAGCACCCCACAGCTCCTCTTACCATTCAAGAGTTAAGTCTTTCCAGAAACAAAGATCCAGATAGGTCCAGAAAAGTGAACTATACATTCTAACACACCACACACACATGGTATGTGATAAATACCTCACTTTTATCACACCCAGGAAATGATATTCATCACAGATTTCACTCTACAGAGAAGTTGCTGAGCTTCAATAGTTATGGCAAAGTGAGGACAAGGTAAAAGTAGCTGAAGCTATGAACAGCCATGCTGAGATGTGGGGAACATGTGGCAAACATATGCACAAGACAGACCAAGAAAAAGCTTTGTGTATGAAATGAAGGAAAAAAGTCAGTAATGTTCCTTATGTTCACAGGCTTTGTGGCTGCTCTTTTGTGTCCTTCCTCCCAGCCTTCCATTATCACTAACTTAAAGCCCAGCTCATGACTAACCCGCTGCACCTCTAACTCTGCACAGGTGTGCACACAGAGAAACCTTTTGTTCACAGCTGCCTTTTCTCTACCAAATATCCAAAAGCCATTTTAACATACAATTTCAGCAATTTGTTCCCACTGGAGTAGCACACAACACATTCTCTGACCACTTTCACCCTTATGCCAAGTTTACCAATTTGTACTGAAACAAAATCCACCACCTTGAAAATAAAATGCTAACACATGTGCACTGATGATCTGTCCAAATCTGTCTAAGCCTAGGTTATTTCCTGGGTTTCTGAAATACATCATCACACTCTTGCTGTCTCACCTGACTTGGAATGCAGTCCATGCACTGTCATTCAGAATCACAAGAATTGAAACAGCTGCCTCGTATGGAGAGTATCAGTGATGTCATCAGTCTGAACAGTACTCAAATTCCTCTCCTAGTAAGGAAAAACACAGGCACTTGCCCAGTTACATTGCCTGGCAACCAAGGTCCACAGTACTCGTCATACAGCTGGACTGACTGGGCAAGAAGAGGCATAAAATAGGTCAGTGTTTCTTCTTTTCATTACTTGATCATATGAGTCTCTTCATCAGCATCATAGAATTCCTCATCTTCACTTCCACTCCCTGTAGAGCTGTCTTTGTCCCCAGACTACAAGCAAAAGGGAAGCAGTTCATTAGACTGCAGCCACTGAATCAATCTCAACATACATGAGCATGAACCATTACACTTCTACAGAATGCTGGTATAGAAAAAGTAAGAAAACACAGGGGAAATCACTGCATTAAAACTTTGTAAAAAACATTATGTGAATTCAGATTTAAATTCTTCATTCTTCAAAGTATCCTTAAGAGACATGGGGTTGTAGCGGATAGACTTTTTTCTGCTCCACCAGTACACTAGAGAACATATGTAGGAGAGACTGGCTAGAGTGGTTCTGAAGTGATAATCTACTGAACTTTCTTAAACTTAGTCTAAGGTGCCTGCTCTGTGGAGAATTACTGGAAACACAATAGCTCACCACAGCTCAGAACACACACATTACTTGTTTAGGTAAACTTCTCCATCCAGAATTAACACTTTTCCTTGGGTAGCACAGATATTTTAATGTGCAAGTTGAATTAAAACGATACCCCTGCAATACCAAATAAAAGTGTTATGGAAAAGGGAAAAACCATTACCACGCTGTATGTTCAGAAGGCAAAATCCTTATTATAGCACACCTACTCCAGCCAGAGTCCTTCTCACAACATAATTTATACCATATATCCAAAATAAGGTCAGCGATTATGCTAACTGATTTTTATTTGGCCAGTGTATAATTTTTCCATGGAACTGACACAAATGCTTCCAGTTAAAAATGTTCTGCTGCTAGTATAAATTCCATTTAGTTGGACTATTTAGGATTTTTCATTCATCCTAAGACCTCTGCCTGTCTAGTCATATGCTAAGAATAGTGAGACAGAGGGTGAAAAATAGAGAAATGGAAATAGTGCTCCTGACTGACAGTACCATGCAAGCAAAATCTGTAGCTTTAGATCTCTCTCCAGAGGAGATTTGCTACAGCAATGTGTGCTAACTGCAAAGGAATTTCAAGCAGTTTGAGCACTACGACCTGTCAGAAGATGTAAAGGGAATCATGTTAGGCTTTTTTTTCCTAGACTTCTAAAACTATTTGAGGAAAGTCAGGCTATCATTGGATGCTGTCCAACTTGAATATCACATTCATGTATGTTAACAGGAACAAAACCTCCATTCTGGGCAATCAGAATAAGTTATCTTGAAAATGGTACAAAAGGACAATGGATTACACAGGGGGAATTCAGGCCCAAATAAATAGCCAAATTATAATATTATATATATTATAATACAAATTATATAAATAAAATGTATACATTATAATTTATGAATTTATATAAATTATATATAAATATATAAATTATATATATATATAGCCAAATAAATCCTAAATCTTTTTTACAACAGCTTCATAAGACCTCTCATTGCCTTGTTAAGGCCTGAACCAATGACTTTTTCATTTGGATTCATTTTAATCCATCTGGGCAAAACATTCCTGAAGAACATCCGGAACAATATTCCCTCTCGTGGGTCCTGTTCAGGCTGGGAATTTTAAGAAGCCTACAGAGGCACAAACAAAGAAGACTTAAACCAGAGAGGACTGACTGACATAAGCAAATCAATTTGTGGAAATACTATCAGACAATACTTGTCACCTCAAAGGGTAATACCGACTGGAGTTGGTTAAAGAAGAAAATTAAAATGTGACTTCTCATCTCTAATCTGTAATACCTGCACTGCTTGCAAAAATTGCTTTCGTTGGTAAACCATCTGAACAATTAAGATGTAATAATCATGTAATTACCAAAATAACAGCTGATGTAAATGTATATGATGGATTTGTGGAGTCAGCAAGAATGTGGTGCCATAACATATTATCCAGTATGGTTGAAAATATTTATAAAATAAGCATGTAAAGTATCTAAAGTATAAAATTAATGGTTACAGGGCTGCCTTTTTCAGCCTTTCTTCAAGGATGCTTTTGTTACTAAACAGTGCTGTCCCATCAATAACTATTACAGCTAAACTTGGTAAACAAGGCAACATATTGAAGTTTCTGATAGAAAGCAAATGTCCCTATTCTAGAAGTACATGATTTCTGTGAAAATAAGTATGACTACCTGTGATTCTCAGAGAGCTCAACCAACTACTATTCAAATGAAAGTAAAGGCGTTAAAAGTATCCTGTCTCATCTCTCAGCCTAATGGGCCAATAAACATTTTTTGTTACGAGTTTCCCTTCAAGTCTTCTGACTGGTTATTCCATTTCTGTAAATCCCGTGATACTTAAAAGTTTTGGGATCAGGATTTAAACTTTAAAACTTATCCAAATTCAAACACCCACTTCCAGCTCTCTAGCTACTTTTTTCTAATCCCACTTCATTCACAGAGGAGTAACCATGTCAAAAAAACCTCCACATGACTGGAAGATATAGACACCTAGAGAGGCATCCATGATTTTAACAAAATAAAGTGATCTGAAAAATACAATTCAAGGAAACCTAATTGAAAAACATCCTGCTGCCCCATCTATTTATGCTTGTACCTGGGAGTTTTGTAGTTCCAATGTTTTCAATGAATCTCATTTCCCAGAGTGAACAGTGGGAGAGATCTCAGAGTTTAGTCTGGTGTTAACCCATTCAGAGCCTGTTTAGGACAGATCTGGTAACTGGCATTGCAGAACAGCTGGGGCAAGTCAGAAGTAGTGTCTTGCCTTTGAGAGCATCCCTTCACAAACAGGCTTCTGGTTTTGTTAACATCTAAGGCTTCTCAAGCTTCAGTGTCCAGCTTTGGCTGAAGTACACTGCAGCAGTCAGTCTTAGAGATTAGAGATGCACAGACATCACCTCATTCCAAAGGGAAATGTTGTAAGCTTGTGGCCTTGAAGGGATGAATTAATCCAGCTATATTTCAGCCTGAATTTCCAGAAAACATTTCAGACATGATGGTAGGGTTGCTACATTATCTTCTCCTTGGGGTCTATCCCCCACAGGCCAAGAATCACTATCCTAATCTATATAGAGTGGCAGATTCATGCTGACAGCTGAAATAAACATAACAAAAAGTACTAGGGAAAAAAATTAGTATACCTGTAAGCCATCTAGGCTTTGCAGTGACATAGCTTCATCACCCAGCCTCCAGTAGGAGCACACCTGCAGGTCTGAAATAGTTTCTAGCAAAGGGCTGTTTAAGGTCTCTGGCAACAATAAACTTAAGAGCCCAGACAACAGACCAGTTGCTCCAAACACAATGTAAGGCAGAGACCACTGTACAGATTTCTGGAAAAAATAACAGAGTTAGGTTGAGATTGGTTCCTTGTAGTTCGTGTTGCATATTAAAGGGTCTAGCCTTTACAACCATTCCCTCTGGCATTGTTTGTGTTCCTACTTAGCACAAAAGTCACTGACCCTTCTGCCGTGGTTTTTTTTGTTTGGTTAGTTGGGTTTTCTACCAGTATTGTCAATTGTATTTTGTCAATACTATTAGAAACCCACAGATTTTGTCATGAACATTAAAAGAAACACTTGCTGAATTTGAACTCAATTCTTGCCTCTAACATACGTTCTTTTTAACAAAAGCAACATCCCTTTGTAGTAGGGAAAAGATAACCCAGAAACACAGACATGCTGCTGGGATATCTCTTGAGATCATTTATGCCAATCACCTACTTTAAGCACAATTACAGCCTCAATTAGTTCAGATCAATCACTGCTTCACATAATCAAATATCAAAGAAACTCCAAGGATGGTGATATCCCCTCCAAGTAGACTGTTCCAGGCTGCATTAAGCCTCTCAAAAACATTATTTTCTAAATTTTTTATCTAACCCCCAAGCCAAAGCTTGTGATAAAAATATGCTAACAATGTGGGATAGTGCCAAAAGCCTTACAAAAGCCTTCCTTGCTCTCCTCCCTTTCCTCATTAATATTGCCTTCTGCGATCAATGGCTGACTATCAAATCAAGTTGGCTACAAGGAATGGTCCTTAATAAATCCATGATCACTGATCCCAATTACCTTTCTTGCCTTTACATGCTTATGAACAGACTCTGGGAGGCCATGTCTCAATCCTCCCACAGACTGAGTTAGAGGTGCTCAGCCTGTAATACCCAGGTTCTACTTTCTGGTACTGAAGAGACAAAGGATTAGCCTTTTTCCTTCCCCAGCTACCAGTGATCCTTCACTACAATAGTGGTTCATCACCGATGATGAACACTTGCTTCACTATCAAAACCATTCTTACGGAATCTTACCCCATGGAATGGAAAGCTTTCAGCTCTAAGTGTTCTTGGACCTATTGCTCCTCCTACTGTTTGCTGGCCTATTAGTCAAGCTTTGTCTCTCAAGACTGAGCACAAGTATTTCAGCTTATTCTATGCCCATCCCATTCATCAAAAGGTGTTTTCACTGAATTTCCTCCAGCTGACAGAATCCCTATTTACAGGGATTATAGCTACCTAGGAATTATATAACTAGCTCCTTGCTAGTTTTAACTTCAACTGAGCTTTGACATTCCTGGCATCACCTGTGACAGCAATGTTTATACTCCTCTGATACCTGTCCCTGTTTTCACAGTAAAGAAGGCTTATTTTAAAAATGGGAACAAGTTTAGCTGTTTGTTTCAAAAACTCACATTGTAGAGAGCAATGCTAAATTGAGGAAAATAACAGGCTGTGATCAAATAAAATACCAACTTTCCCCTCTTACCTCAGCAGTTAACTTCTCCCATTTTTACTATTATGAGATCTCCAGACAAAAGACACTGAAAATGTGTTAAAATACTGGCAAAAATTATAAAATACAAAAATAATTGATTGTTTTCTCAAATCAGGGTTCATTTGTTATTTAACCAGAACTACTTTCATTTTCATAGAATCCCTTCAAACATTATGATCTAAGACTTGTATCTTATGCAGTATCAAATGTCTGGCACACACAATATAATATATGCCCCAACTGCTACATAAAAGCTGCCTATTAAATCCACCTGGTAGACTGGCAGCAGTCTTGACTTTGCCTGTTCTTCCCAGAGGTGCTCACACTCTCACCTGCCCAGCACTTTGTTCTGCAGATTCAAAGGCTCCCTGTGCTCACCTGCCCTTTTGCTAACCTTCTGCCTCACATGTAAATGGCAAATGGCAGAGAGGAAAATCACCTGAGATGAAATGTCACATTAAAGGAATTGTCACTGGGCCTAAGCAAACAGCTGGGAAGAACTGGCGCACGTTTTACCTGCATACACATAACACTCTAAGCTCAGGAAAATAACGGTATCATCCCTATATTTTGTTTTTCAGAATCTTGCCTTGCCAGTGTATCAGATCTCCACATCACCTTCATTTACTAAAAGATGAACTGCTTTGCTGATATTTATAATCCATGGATATTTAATGAAGTGCACTGACAGTAAAACAAACTTTTTCTCAAAAATATGAGTTATTGAGCCCATATGCTTAATTTTGATGCAGTAGCTCTTTTAAACACATGGATCTTTTGCTGTTGCTTGTGCATGGTTTAAAATTTGATATCACCATCTTGGTGATTTGAAATGATTATATTTTAAGGTCCATTAGCTAGGTCCCACAATTCCTACAGAGCTAAAATGCCTTCTAAATTAAATAATGTTGAGGTCTTGTCTAATCACACAGATGATACTACAATGCCTTTGGCCTACCATGACACTGTTAAGATTTATTAGGCAATTTATGTATCTTAATTTATATACGAAAATTTTACCAAACATTCCCATCTCTGTAAGCCTCTGATACACCAGAGCCACAAAACAGAAGTATACGTAACAGAAGTTCAAACAAACCAATGAAGGGACAAAAGGCGCAATGATTCCACCGACACGAGAAAACATGGAGCAGGCACCCATTCCAACATTCCTATGAAAAAAATAAAAAAATCATTAATTCTTTTGAAAAGTGTTATTGAACAAGGAAAAAGACTCATCAATCATGACCCTGAGTACATTAACTGGCAAAGAAGAGTCAAATGTACTGAAAGCATCCCAAGATAGGATTGAAGCATGTTTTTGAGATTAAAATAAAGCAAAAATCCCCTTTATATTCAGAATTTTTACATACACACTTAGGCAAAACAAGTGTGTTTCCAGTTCATGCATCTTGCCTCTGTCTGAAACTCTGCCTGAATTCATTTATTCAAATCCTACTTATAATCAGATTTACTCACTCATGAAAAAAAAAACCAAAAAACCACAGTATAGTTTCACTGGCAGCTGACCATCATATGCACCCACATGCCAGAAGCTTCCTTCTGCTCTGTCAGCACAAGCAGGGGGTATTTTTGCTGATAGCGAGTGAAACCTTACTGGTTGCTCACACACAGCCTGTGAAGCATCAAGTTACATTTACAAAGCTTATTGATCAGTCATCATCCATGTTCCTGATTAAGCATGTATGATGATCGAGTTGTCTGATTTTATAAAGCACTCATTAAAAGAAATATCAGCAATGCTATAGCCATCCTCAATAGTAAAAGGGGAGTTGTAAGCAGGCCAAGCAGCTAAAGGTCTATTTTACTGTTACATAAAAATATGGTTAGTCTGAAGAGAACACTGAAAATGTGATGAAGAGGGAGTGATAAGATGATAAGGGAAGAAATGTCAGATGTAAAACTACATCTAATCATTATATGTAACTGAACAATTTATATTAAAAATTACAGGGAATAGAAAACAAATAAGAGCATAAAAGATGATTATGTAAGAGAAACAGAAAAATGAAGACTTAAAATTAACTTGTGTTACCTTATGACCGTGGGATAAAGTTCTGATGTGTAGATGTAGACAATGTTAAAAGCAGCACTGATTGCAAGTTTTCCCAGCAAAGACAGAGAGCGACTATTCACCACTGCAAACACTCCTGTATCTGAGAGAGAAAATGTGACCCTTGTAAGGCTTTTTGGGCACTCCAATACACCTCTGATCATTTCAATCACACAACAGTATGGTGGGAAATGGAATCTAGTAAAGAATCTAAAAGCTGAAGGTATAACTCAGTATTTTTAGTCTACCACTAATTAAATGCTAAATTAGTTCTATCAGAAAGTTGAAGAAGAGTATAACATATTTTCCAAAAGTGAGCACACTTTTTTTTAACAAGAGTCCTATCCATTGTCATTTCTACAGTATGACAGTATTCTTCTAACATTATTACTTTGAAAGGAACATGCTGTAAAGAATCATACCAAATTTCCCATCCAGTGTAGTTTGTCAGAACAGCCAGTGCTTATTTGCTTATAACAGGCAAATCAGAGCTTGTGCCTAGTGAAGACAGGCACCTCCTTCTGGCCAGTGAGCCCATTCACTTCTCAAGGCACTTCACCTGTGCCTGACTGGGGCAGTTCAGTACCCAGCTGATTTCCTGGGGTCTCACAGTTTTGTCCTCTCTTTTCACATCTTACATTTGGAATGATATGCAAAAAATACTTGATGACTTGTACCAGCAAAACCAGAGTATTTCCAAGTGTCCATGCTCTAGCTCCTGGAATAATTCTGAAAACTTGAGTTGCACCCCTTTTAAAAAAAGTTTTATCTATTAGACCCACTGCCATCTAGAGCAAATTCTGTACTGTCATATATATTTAATTTCTTGAATTAATCTTCAAGTGTTTGAAACATTCTCTCACTTTATGAAAGATAATATATATCCATAGATCTTACAAGCAAGGTGAATTTATCTATTCGGTTTTGAAAAGAAAAATTATTATGTGATCTGAAAATTAAAATTAGTGCATCTTTACACAAAAGATGCTTAATTTCACATTTCTTAAAGACCTCCTCAGTTCAGAAGTTTATCAGAATGCTCTCTGAGCTCTAAGTTACGTGGCCACATTACCATTACCACAACCACACTACTTTTGAACATTACAAAGTAGTATGGGAAAGATGGAAACTTGCTCCATCACTCAGTTCTTCAGATCTTCTGACATTGATCTTCTGCTTGGAGAGATACATCCAAGTTGCATGGGTACTACTTACACTAACCTATGATCTAGCTATTGGAGATACCACAAAAAATATCATTCATTTGGATTATGTTAAAAACACTGGAAAGTAGTAACTAATGTGAACAGAAGTAAAAGGCAGAACCCAAAGGCAAAAATTCAAATCAAAACCTTAATAACAAGTTTTTTCTGAGGTCTTAGGAAGATTACCGCTTATTCTTTTATTGATTTGACTTCTCTGGCTCCAAAAATTCACTCACGTGTGGTATGAGCCTAATCTTCCAGCAGCCTTCAAACTGTTATGCTGTAGGATGCTGTTTTTACCAATTCTGACCACATACTCCAAAAACAAACAAAAAAATACTTACCCCTCTTCTTAGGCAGAAACATGACAATAAGACAAGCTAATCCTCCCAGGAACAGAAATGCACTCAATGTTCGCTTCCGACCAAACCTGATATGCAAAGACAACAAAGGTTTCTATTCTGCATTAGGCTGGTGGGTTGCAAAGCAATGAATCCTCTGAATTCACACAGACTCTTTATTTGCAGCTGGGAATTCTGAATACCATCTTCCACCAACACTTCCTCTCACACCATTTTTAAACAAGCTTCTGATGCACACCTAAGAAAACAAGCGCCAACTTTATACAGCAGCTGACAATTTCCAGGATTTGGGGTTGCTTCCCATTGTGTGTGACATTTGTAAACCTCCTCAGGAGACACAGAGGAGAGACTGGGAAGAAATTCTAAAAGAACTGAGAGGCTCTGTCCAGAGTATCGTAGTTCAGGCAAAGGCTGAATGTCTGTTCTGCTCACACAGCAGCTCACACGGGTACTGCTATTGCAGGAGACCACACGACAGCCCCAGCAGAGTGGAGCCGGGATAGCTCTGTCTCAGCAGCGAGGATGGGATCACCGGGCAGCGGTGGGAAGGACGCTATCTAGTGTTAGCCTGGAGGCAGCGCAGGCTCCTCCGAGCTATATCCACCCCACCTAAGCCAGAGAGACGGCTCACCTCTAGGCGAGCGACTCAAAACAAGCTAAACTGCTACTGGAAATAGAGAGAAATCAATGACACTTTCACACTGAAGTAGGAAGCCCCACTCAACAGATACAAGCTAGGAGATGTGATAGCAGAAAACCTGTACTTGAAAAAAGCTACAAGGAAATCCTGAATGGGTTAATAAATTCCATACTTACCATTTTTGGTTAATCAAGTAAATACAGACTGGGTACGCTGGGATTTCTATCAAGCCTGACAGGGCTAAATTGGCATAAATACTTCCACCTAAGTCACCCACATTAAGGGTAAGACCGTAGTAAACCAAGCTGCAGACAAACCTGCAAAAGACAGGAGGGAAAAAAAGTAAAATCAGAGCTGACACTTAGCCTGCCAAACTAAAGCACTGCTCTGGCACAACACATTAAAAACTATATTTAGTATTTCAGCAGATAGGTCTAAAATGTTTCTCTGTAATCATATGATGCCTTCTAGGCAAATAAATGATTTTGTCTTCACAAAGACCCAATTCCTGACTTACTACTGAGTAAAATTTAAGACTACACTTATAAACAGTGTGCATAAAGTATAAAGTTAAAACACCATCATGATTATATTATTTAATTTCAGAAATGTCTTTGTCTCTTTCATTTTTATCAGGTTACACTTTCATCCACAGTTTTTCCAATTGTTTATAAACCAAATTTCTCAAGCAGTTCAAACAACATTTCGACCTTCTTTTAGTTTCTACACTCTGGTCTGGTTTTATTCACTGATTCTCCAACTCTGTTCAACTTTTCTTTTGTAACCTTATATTAACCCCTGTAAAGGGAATTGTCTTTACAGAGAGGAAAGAAATTGGCTGCTAATTCATTCTGCAGCATATCAGCAATTCTCATTTAAGGAACAGAAAAACTATTTACTCTGCAGTAAGCACTTGGAAAAGCAACACAAAAACAGCTCAGTGCTGTATGCTGCCAAAAACATTTATTTTGTTCTTAACTGATACATCTTTCCCAAACATACAGGTTATAAAAGCAACTATATGAGCAGCAATGCTCAAGGACCTGCATATCATGTCATACATAAGGTTTTTTGAAGTAGCAGCGAAAGACCTCAGGACTAGCAAGGTATCTGAAAAAAAAAAAAACAAACCAGGCACTTTTGGAGTTAAATTTCTGCTAGTGACTAGAGGGAGCATCACAGGCTCCTGCTCCTCACTACAGCAACAGCCAGAACTTCCTCTTAAGAACTGTTGCCTAGGATGCCTACTCATTAGACAAGGTAGGCCACCCACCTGGTAATGGGCTCCTTACACACAAAACAAGGAATAATCCATGTGAAGATATACTGACAGCTCTGGGCCTAAGAGGAGGACACTGTGACTAATCTCAGCAGCCTTGTGGGTCAGAACTGAAGGGGTAGTTCTCCACTGTTTTGAGACTCAAAACACAAGATAGAAATGCAGATATACAACACCTCAGAACTGGACTGCAAAAATGGCTTTGTGCTAGAAATGCACTAAGGAAATACTGTAATAGATACTTAAATACCATAAAGGATCCTTTTTAGGTACAGTGTCCCCAACAATCTGTAGGACGAGGCAATTCTCAGCACCACATTCTCTGAAAGACTTAAAGAGGTCACAGTAGCACAGCTGGGCCTACAAAGTATTTCCAGTACCAGGTGAACATCATGATCAAGGTGCGTCCCAGGAGAATCCTGTATCGGAACAGGTCCAGAAAGCTGCCAGCCTCTCTGGAGCTCCTCTCTGCTGGGAGTTTTAATGAAAAAGTGCATTTCTGCTTGCGGTTCCTCTTTGCAATGAGGTAGAGGGCATCTTCTGCCTCGTTCAGACGGCCCTGGGAATACAGCCAGCGGGGGGACTCAGGAATGAATCTGAAACACACACACACAGCCCTTTAGGGATTGTCTTCTCGATGAGGCTGGACTTGTCTAAATGAATAAGGCTGAAATGCACTTCAGTATAATGAAGAGTTTTCAAACAGCCCTGCAGGCATAAAATTCACCTACTGAGACAGAAACAAAGCATGTTGAAAGGAAATGTAAGCCATACATAATTTTGATACCAAGAAATTACACTGAGTGTTTACATATATATATACACACATAGAAAGAACAACATTACAAGTTACAGTATGATTAGGATCCCATCTATGGAAATTCAGAATTAAGGAGGCACACAAGTAGCACAGGATGCTTTTGTATGGCCCACTAGTTCCATTTCTTATTTTCCACAAGACCAACTTCCACTTCCCATTTTTCAGCTTTTTGCCAAATTCTGTCCTGTAGACAAGGCAGAAACTATGCAAACACTCATGCTCCTCACGTGCACTGTTCACTTGACAGGTCTGTAACTCCAATGCTTGTGTCTATTACACAAATCTTCTATTATTTTCAGATTTCCAGAACTAATTTTAAATTTAGTCTTTTGCCAGAAGCTTTATAAGATTTTTTCCTCAGATTAAAAATTATATTTTCCCACCAAGTTTAAAAGAATGTGATTCTGTTTTCACCAAAAAAAAAAAGAGCTTAGAAAGGAACATATTTTCTTCCCAAGGATAAAATTCTGATAGTATTTTTTACATTGAGTAATTTTAAAGCAATGTGGCAGGGAGGCAGTGTTAAATTTGGAATTTAAAAAAAACCTCTTTTCTTACAAGAAAGACAGGCTTTTGAGCACAGCTCTGAAGTCACAAGCATAACTCACTTTAAAAAGTTGTACCTATAAATCTGAAAGTTATTTTTTTTTCCCAAGGGTCCCTATCACCACAAGGTTTTGAAATACCCAAAGTGTCATCTCTGCCTTTCACCACATGAACAGCCTCAAAGGCCCTTTCCTGAGTTCTGATGCTTCCTTTGAATGGGTGTGTGGATTTTTTGAGGAGCAAAAGCTTTATTCAAAGAGTTACTGAAGTGAAACAGAGGTTGGAAAGGCAAAGACCTCTAATTTAAACAGCAGCTAAAGTAATTTTGCTCTTTTAGTTACTGAGATTTAGATATCAGAAAACATGTAAGAAAAGATGACCACACTGCATCGCAGAGCTTTCAGAGCTGAAATTCACAAAGACGCTACTATCTCCAAAAAGATCACTTTTGAAAAATTAAAGGGAGCTGCCCATTTTTTCTTTTGCATATCACTTTTAAGACTGCTCAGGCAAGCAATTTTGATGCTGTTCCTTCTGCGTAAACACAAGAGAACCATCATGACACCACATAAATAACCATTCCTGTATCTTTTAGCATATATTTACAGTGCCTTGTAGCACACCAGTTTAGGTCATCTACATACACCTAAAGAACAGGATATGCTTCTCTACCACCCTAGAGACTGTTCCCATCTACAGTAATACTGCACACACAGTACAGTGTAGACTTAGAGGCTCAAACATTGCAGCACTCCTATTTGAAGAAACCACAGATCATGTGGGGAGGGAAGGGGGTGTACAAGTTGAGAGAAATACCTTATTTACACAATTTCATGCCACCCTAAAAAGGCAACTTGACTTAGTAGTTTGGGTACTTGGTTTGTTGGATTTATTTTTTTTTTTTACATCTTTCTTTATGGAACTTGGTTTAAAAAACAACTTACAGAGAGAGAAGAAAGATGACCGCTCCTTCCAGATTAACCACAACAGCCAGAGTCCTCCAGGAACGAATGAAATACCCTAACAAAGCAAACTGGGCAATTCCCACAGCAAAGAACAAGCCACCAATAGAACCTAACATACAATTAAAAACATAATAAAACATTATCACTTCTGTAAGAAACATTAGCAAATCTCAACAAATGTGATCAGACAAGAACTAACTTTTCATTAGCAAAAATTCATTCAGCAATTCAGGCAGAACCACAGCTCTTTGACCAAAGAACACCCTGTCCTTCATTCATGCAGACCAGAAGTATTACATCTAATTGAAAAGATCAATAAAAGCCTCAAAAGTGCTCTTCTACATCCTCCACACCAAACAAAGCCCTGTGAGCAATGAAGTCTTTTAATTCCAAATATAAGTATGTGTATGTATGCAGAATAAGTATGCACCTTTGTATGTGTAAAAAAAATACTACAAAACATTGAAAAACTGGTAGTTTTAGGAATGTGTAGTATTCATATGCAGCTCACATAATTTGTGAGACACCCTATTTTAAAACAGTTTCAGCACAGCACTTCTTGGGCTTTGTAAATCAGACCCTGGAGCAGTACAGTTTACACATATTTCTGAAGGATAGGTCCAACACTAGCAATCAGGACAGTTAAGGGGGTCTGTATCTTCTAAATTCTAAGGATAATTACTAAATGGGATAACATTTTAAATAACATATAAGCAACAGTTTTGTCATCCTCCTATGATATAAAAGCACTTTCGATCTCTTTTTAAGAACTGCTAGGAAGTTTCCTTCTTTGCAGGAAGGAAAGAATTTATATTTAACATATGAACGCTTGGCTCTGTTTAGCAGAGTCCAACATTCTGATTAATAGAGCTTAGCTGTGACAAAGTTGGATGAGTATTTAGCAGGTAACATTCATGGGAAATGTCTCAGATGGATCTTTGTCAACTTGAGTGATGGAGAGATCTGAATGGCCCCCAAGTCATCTACCCTGCTTTTCTAAGGTCTGTATTAAACAAGCAGAGTTCAAAGACTGTGATCACAGATATGCTCAAGTGGAGCTAAATTTGCAACTGCTTCGTGTGCCTCAAGTGGTGTGTGAGATTGAAATCTATGAATTCTGACAACAAAGGCAGTTTACCTGCTAATGCCCAGTAGGTTGTACCCACACACTCATTCAGTAGAACAAAGGCTACCAGTGACATCCCACCATTCATCATCCCTACCAAGAATCGGGAAATGGCGAAGAATTCATACGAGGGTGAGAATCCATTTGCAACAGCAAACAAGATGTCAAGTGCAAAACCTGGAAAATAAGGCAAAAAGTTTCATTTTAGAAGGGTACTTAAAGAAACAGAAGCATTTACTGGTATCTTTACTTGATGCCCACTGGCATTTGTCCTAAGCCACCACAACCAACACCACCACAAGAAGTTCGGAAAGAAATTTAAATACCTAGAGCCAGTATCAAAAAGGAGGAGACACAAAAGGAGTGGTTTTTTGATCCATAGTTTGCAGTTTGAACCTTTAAATTCTGTTCATAGCAGACAATTTTTTTATACACTCAGAACCATTGTCTGACTCCTGTCAAAGATGGCTTTATATTAATCCCTGATACAGAAGCCACAGGTTAAATATACAAAAAAATATCTCTCCTCATTTTTAGAGAGCAGTGTACAGAAACCAGAGAAGAAAAATATCACTGGGGACAATACATGGCGGGTCTGCATGCAGACCACCTTTATGTACTTTCAACAAGTGTTGCTCCTTAAAATAAAAACAAAAAGCATAAAACATTTCTTTAAACTCCACATGCACATCCATTGACACACAACTTTATACAAAAACATGCAGTTTAAAATGTTTTTTGATCCAGGGACAGTTAGAAAGCTTATGAGCTTCAAAACAGTATGAGGATCACAAATATATAAAAATTTAATCATGCAGACAGGGGATAAAAGTTGCCACAAATTCCTAACAGGTTATACAGGTAAGAATGCTGTTACAGAACTACTACTAATTGCAATTTGCAAAGATCCCATGAGCACAACGCTGCATGAGTGAAAACCTTTAAAACACGACTCACAAACCCAGAACACCTCGAGAAATTCAAATGGTGACTAAACAGTGAAATATTAATTTCTTGTCTCAACTTCTACAGCACAAGTATATTGGAATGCCAAAACAAACCAAACAAAAGCACAGCATATTATTTACAGCTGTGTATCAAACTCTCAGCAGAAACTTGGCTGTTGCCACTGATCTTCAGGGACATGACATCTTCATGTCATTCATTTTGTTGAGGGGTTACCTGTGAGATAGACTTTCTTCCTCCCGAAGCGATCGGACAGCTGGCCAAAGGAGATGGCTCCAACAAACACACCACTGAAGTAGAAAGAACTGGCAGCATTGACTTTGTATGATGCATTGCCAATTAAAAACCACTGGATGGAGGGGAAGACAAAAACAGAAACAACAAACCAGCAAAAAGGCAAATTAATCAGAATCCAAACAGTTCACCAACAGCTAATAGCTGGGTGGGTTGTTACATATTTTAAAGAAGATCAAATGCTTCATGAATCTCCAAAGCATCATATTCAGCAAATCACCAGTCCCCACTGCTGTCCCCCAAACTCACTGCAGGATACTAACAATTGCAGTTCTCCCAAATCAAATGCAGTCTTTGATTCTGAAATGAAAACCAGATTCCCCACAATACTCTAATTTTTGCAGCTTTCTCCCACTTTCCCTTTTTCTGCCTTCTTTCGCATAAAGCTGTTAACCTAAATAGACTCGGTTCTACCTACTGACTTGTGTCACTGCAGTGTGCAGAACACACATTTTGAAAAAATAGTTGTGGTTTATGTCTGAAGATACTCCTGCACATGCCCCTCTTTATAAACTGTCTTGTCCCTGAGCAATACTTTGGTAGCATTAGACAGGTTAGTAAGGTTTTCTGCACATCTCATTTTTTTTAGTGTACTTTATCATTTCCAGTTCTTTTCAATCCCAAATACAAAGTTGATCTTGATATGTTTGATTCCTACAGACTTAATGTCTCAAGTTGAACCTGACAAAATTCTTTGCCCCACACAAGTGCAGAATGAAAATATGCCACACTCTGAGTGTTCAAAAATTATTTCCTTTTGCATTCTAAACACTTCACATCTTCTGTTCTTTTCTTTTTCTATTCCTTTTGCACCTTGAGATAATGTTTCCTTTTAATGACAACCAACTTTTCATCCTGTGCTGGTAAGATGGTGATTATGTCATTATCCCTGCAATAACTCTCTAATCTTCTCCTCGTAATCTCTTCTTCCTCTACCAAAATCTCATTAAATATCCTTTCTAGCAAAGCTTGCATTATTTCAAAGCTCAGTTATAAACTACCTCAGCATGAGAATAGAGCCATGCAATTAAACCTCCCAAAGATTAGGATGCTAACAAAACATCATTCATAAGCTCCAAGAAAATAACTTGCTTACTTTCTATATCTGCTTCATTTTGAATTGTTACTTTAACAGGGAGAGGGTTACTGATAATAGTAGGAAGTACGTCCATAAAGTGCAGAGACTGACAAAATTCAACTGAAACTAACCACATGACCATAAATCAGCTTTGAAGCTTTTGCAGACTTTAAAAATAGTTCCCAGAAAAATACATTTGTAAAATAATTGAATACAAGATTAATTTTATCCTGAAATAACAGGGTCAGTTTGTTTTATAATAGCTACACGAATCATGCCCTAACTTTTGGTATAAAAATTTTAAAAGCTGCCAACATGAAAATTGTTGACATAAGATGCTTTCTGAATCATTCAGTGATCAGGGAATAATTTGGTTGCAAAGTAAAATTTGTTCTCAACATTTATCTCAACCTCTAAGCCCTTTAGAGAGCTCAAGGCTTTTCTCTTCTATGTAAAAACATGCTCCATATATGCTTATTCACAAATCAAGCTTCTTACAGAGTATTTTTCAGTGTAAATTTGTAATGGCCATGTTATCAGTGATGCCACAAGGTTAAGCACTGACACAGCCTCTTTAAATGTAGGAATAAACATCTTTACCATCAATCATGAGATTAGATTAATAATGAATTAGTGGTGAAATATTCTCCAGATATGTATGTTCTCTCTCAAAATGTTTGTGCTTAGCACATAACCTTCAACTATGCCAAACATTCAGCTAACAGATTCACGAAAACTGCATTTTAATAGAGGTAAACAGAGGAGGGAAAAAGATTTTATCCAAATGGGCCTCTACTGAAACATACACTAAAGAATTAGAAAGCAGAATCTACACAAGTTGCCTTGGGGTTGGTGATTTTTGCTTTTTTTTTTTTTTGGTTTGGGAGTGCTTTTAGGGATTTTATTGCTCAAGCAGGTTTTATTTTTTACCTCACTACTAATTTATGCAACAAAAATGTATAAAGATATGTATAAAATCTATGTCATACGCTAGGCTCTACAAGAATGTTTAAGAGAGTAAAAGATTGGGCAAGTTTAAAAACAAAACAAAACAGCCAAACAAAAAAACCCAGAGAAAATTAAAAAACTTTACTGAGTTTTAAATAATGCTTAAGAAATCTACTATAGATTAAAATTTTAATTTAAATTATATCAGAAGTACTTATATCCTCTTCATTGCCAGAATAAGAAGCAATGCCTTTTGTACACAACGGCTTGGTACTACTCCAAAGCTGGCCATTGTTATTAACATGCTCCTAACCAATAAACTGCTTTACATGAGTAATTTAGATAGCATAAATATCTCTGGACAATAGCCATGAACTATCAAGGGGCACTACACTTGACTCCACAGTTCAGCTCTATATTCAGGCCTTGTAACCAATGCACTCAGGGCCATTGTAAAGAACGATTTGACATTAACAGATACTGACAGACCCAGGAAGGGCAGGTGCTGCACACATCAGTGCAGAGTCTGGAATCATTCCTACAGGGACTGTGGCTAGACCATGAAAGAAGTCACTTTAAAAACAGAGGCCATGCCAATAAAGCCAAAGCTTGTTTTGGAATAGAATGTGAGTGAGCTGCTTTGTCCACCTGACCCCCCCACTGCCCATTTTCTTGCATCTAGAGTCACAAAGACTGCAGGAGTCACTTCCTCCAGTGCTTGCTAATTGCATGATGGATGTGCTACATGCACTGGAGCTCAGCAAGGGGATGGCCAGAAAGAGCTTGGAGTCCATAAAGGATTTTGAGCAAATTAGTAAAATGAATGTCATGGTTCCAGCTCAAATGTGGAACCAGGCTGCAGGATGCAATATATAACCTCCACATGGAAATGGTGGGTGGAACAGAACATTGGTCAAGATCTGCATAGAAATATAAAGCTAGCTCAGTAAAGACACAAGCACATCACCTGTGTGGTAACTGTAGCAGCACATTTCATTTACTAATCAAAACATGCACTACTGTGCAAGAAAAAAGCAGTATAAGGAGACCCCCAAAACCATCTTAGTAGGATTTACTACTCACACACGAGGCTGCAAAACACATCTCAGATTTACCTCAGAGACTATGGATGTGAAGCTGCTGCCGAAGTGTATGTGCTTATGCACCTCACTGCCATTGGCAGTCAGAAGCCATTCCCCAAAAGCTCTCTGCTCGCTCACGGAATGGTTGCCATGGCTCTGATTAGCTGAGAGTCCTTGGAGATCCCAGTGGTAGGGAGGAGTTGCACCCACCAATGCGATGAGGATGGCCTCAGTGGCCACATAGAGCTGGCATGAAAGACAAAAAACATCAGAGATGCTCAGCTTGAATCCAAGCAATGTCTCCTCCACAGCCAGATCAAATCAGTATTAAAAATATCCCTATTTTTATATTTGCCTTCTACCGCTATGAAATGTCACATCTACATGACATTTTGTCTACACAACATGTCTGCTTTCATTTGGTAGCCCCTGTCTACCAAACAGCACACACTGAAGAACCGCAGCTTTAACAAAGTGGTTCTTGCACTTTTTATGCAAGGGATATTTGAGAGAAAAGAAGTCCCCCTCTTAACATCTTTCCCTCAGTCAGACAGCCTCAAACTCACACCCATAGCAGGCACAGATAATGGATGGAGGAAAAGTTATTAGATGTATTAAGGAGAAGAAACCCCCTCTTCTTTAATGTAAGTATACTACTCTTACGTCCTCTCCCACCTGTGTTGTTCACTCCTCTAATCTGGTAATTTGGACTAGATCACCTCCTCATGGTTTCATATCTAATCTTTCCCAGTGCTGACAAAATTAATTCTTTGCTGGCTTTCTACCTTCTGTTGGACCTGTTTTACTCTTAGAGACAGAGACAACCATGTTTACACACACACATGTATTTTTAATATACCTACACAATATGCCTACACAAATAGGCACAAGGCCTAAACAGTGATCAACAGCCGCTTTTGTTTAGGAAAGAATAAATAAAACTTCTGGAAACCTGGACATTTCAAGCCTGGTCTAGAGCTGGATTGCTGCTGCTTGCTCAGAAGAACATTCATAGGTCACATTACAACTACAGCTTAAAACCCCATTGTTTGAGACCTGTATGAACACAGAAGTGGCACAAATCCTGCAAGAGAAGATGGATCATAAAGTCTTCAGAGAGACAAAAGGCATTGCTAGTTATAACCCCACACACTCTCCAAATAAAACAGCTTCATCTCAAGCCCTCACTGAGGAACTGTAACTCGGCACAGTGGTTCCTAACAAAACAAACAAACCCCTTCCTCCATAAAAAACCCTCATTCATGCCTCTCCATGCTTCAGACCCTACTTAGGTATCCCCTGAACAGTCCTTGCTCTGCTCCCAGCATCTCCTCCCCACGTTCTTGGGAAGAATATACCCATAGGTTGTGTGTTCTCTCAGAAGGCCACATCACAAATAATTCACAAAACTAGGAGAACCATAGGTAAAAAAAAGCAGCCTGAGGACCTCCAAATTCTGATGCAAGCAACACCAGACATTAGTGCTCTCTTCTGTACAACAGCTGAGCAGCTGGAGCTATACCCAGATCTAAATAAGAATTATTACTAAACTAAAACAGAGCCCCAAATTATTACCTGAAAGCAATTTTTCACATCAGCTCCTCTTTGTATTCTACATGATAAACTGCTACTTTAGCGGCAGGAGGTAAATATTTTTTTAAAAAAATACTTCTCTTTTTATTTTCCATTAAAATTATCAAATATCAGAAGAAATTTGGAAAAATACAGTTAACTTATTATTTAAGCTAAAGAACTTCTAGATCAACAACAATGAAAAGTAAAAGAACTCATATGGGAAAGAAGGCAATGACTAAGATCACATGAGAAAAGAGGTTTTAAAAAGCTGAGTGGCCATGTTGCTAGGGATGTGTGGATACAGTACTCTCAAGAACAGCTTGAAATTACTGAGAAAAGAGAATTACAGGTGAATTATGATGTGTGGTGCATCCCTCTGACTCACTCAGACAGTTACGTGTCAGGACTAAGTGATAACACCCTTGCTTTTGCTTTGTGAAATAATAGACATACTTTTGAAGTAGATCAAGAAATTAAATCCTCAAGGCATTTGGTTTCAAGAAGGAAAACATAACACTTTACATTTCTGCACCAGGTAAAACCAGCTACAGAAAACTGAATAGAAAAATAAGTGATTGCAGGCACATGGAGAAACCCTATAGGGTTTTTTCAATAAAAAACACCCCCAACAATCAGCCTTCAGCATCCTAGTGGGTGCGGCAACCAAGGATATCACGAAGATACAAACACTTTCAATTAATTTGTGCAATCAGGAAACCATATGAAGGTGGAGATGTGTTTTGATATTATTAAATAGTATTGTTTTATACTCAAGTTCACTGAGTCACTGCTGACACAAAACTCTCCTTCCTAGTGAGCACCTGCCTTGTAATTTGGGTAAGAGGTACAGTAAACTCCATTAATTTCATTGTGGAAACAAAAAGCCCACAAAACACCCCTCAAAATTCATTGATAATTCTGAAGGTCAGAAACATTTTCTAGAAATTATTTTAAAAACATGATGAAGGAAACCCTAGACTTAATTACAAAATAAAGTTTTCATTTAAGTAAGAGTTGTGTTAATGAATCTGAAGATTCCTCCCTTAAGAATTCTAAATGCTTGCACTTAACAGTAACACAGTTGTGCAGACTAGTGAACAACATAAAACAGTAACAAATCAAATAGAAATATAACCCAAGTCAAATATATGTCATTTAGTGCATAGTTCCTGCTCCTAAAACATTTTCATTGGCTCTATATGGATGTTAACAGTTCCCTACCAAATTCCCAGCACTGATCTGTATTAATTAATTCCAAGCACAGAGGGACAAGGCACCAGCTCCCAGTCATTGATGATGAGATGCTCAGAGTTCTGTTAGGTGAGGTTTCTCCTGTTTGCTAATACTCTCTTTAGGTTAAAATTTTATAGTCTGTCTAAATTAGAAGCCTGTGGTGGAAGAGAATTTATTAAAAGTCAATGCCTTAAAAATCTGTAAACTTTCACATTCCCTGCTAAGTAGAAGGGATTTTAGTTAGCCAGTTAAAGCTATTTCACTAACAGATTCTGAAATTAACATAAAATTAACGTCAATAGAAGTCCCTGCCATGTCTTGACCAGCTTTCCAGATGTTCATTTCCATAATAAATTACATCCAAGTAAGATGTAGAATTTATAAGACTAGCAAGGAAGGGGGAGAATTCATTTAAAGTTTCATTTGTGTATAGTGAAAATAAACACAAAAATAATTTAAGAAACTCTTTTAGACCTCATAATTTACCCATTATGAAACACAAATGAAAAAACAAAAGCAAGGCTTCAATTCTAAGAAGAGGAGCTTTCAACCTTTTTTAGTCATCTCATCAGCAACTCCCAACTAGCCTGGTCATTTTAGACAAGTATCAGCTGAAGCACTCATTGCAGAACAAAATAATGAGTAAGACAGTAGCTTCTGATCTTTTAAATACAGAAACATTAAAACTGCACCCTGAGGAAAGACAGAAATTAAGGAAGAGCAATGAATGATCTTGCTGTTGTAGAAGCTTTTGTTAAAGAGATGGGTACAGTTCAGGATTAGAGTAATTTCTTCTGAACCCATGACAAGCAGCTGAGAAGCTGGAGGGCAATCTAATTTTTGAAAATCTGATGATCTCATCTGCTCTAAGTCATCTCCAAAGGGTGATTTGGCTTTAAATTCACATTATTGTTTTATCCTCCATAACTCCTACGTAGAAAAGCCCTGCAACATCTTCTTGCTGCAAAGTTATTATTTACTGCTGACAACATATTCCTCCATGAAAGCATCCTTCCCCTCCTGTTGGCACAGTAGGAGGGAGAACACTGCAAGGCAAAAGGAAAAGCTGTTACAGTTAAAACGAAGAATCACCATGTGCAGAAGAACATGGCATCTCAGTTACTTACCTAGCCCACATCCACTCTGACAGGAACTACCTCCCATGCAGAATGTAACCAATGTTGGTTATTACCCATTATTTATCAATGACAGGAAGGACACTTATTTTCAAAGAACTTAGGGTTTCTGAAGAGAAACAGAGAAAACCTACACAGTTTAGTTTTTAAGCCTGAAGCTGCTGGCCTCCAGAACCCACAGAAAAAAACCTTCATTCTAGGAAATCTTTAGTATCTATAATGAAGACAAACACTGCATAGTAATCCACAACTGTTAGAGCCTCGCCTCCTACAGGTTTATGGAAAATGCCCCTCTATCTTCTCCCTCCTGTTCTAAATAATCTAAACACACACCTCTCAGCTCTGTTTCATGCCCAGTGTTATTGTGTGGGCAGTGGCAGCAGCAGGGGTTTGTTGTTCCTGCTCAGCGTGGGTGCCCAGGAGTCAGGTGACTGCTGCAATTCATAGACAAGGGCTGCTTTACTTCTCACAGGTAAACACTGGCATCTGAAGAGCAAATACCTTCACTGTACAAGCCTTCTGCAACATCTGTCCAAATGACTCCTGTGTACACACCTTTGCCTGACCGGGCCACGAGAACACAGCACCCTCACTCACAGCACAGGCTGACAGGTCTCTGAACATGAATAATGAAGTTGGAAGTGTTATTTTTCTGCCTCTAAAAACTCAAGGCAAAAAGAAAGCTCACAGACTGGTAAGTTAAAGAACCAATGCAATACAAATGAAACAAAATTACAAAAAGCACTATTAATACTACCTCTGCTTCAACATGAATATTTAAGGAAATCAAATTACGTTAATGTGCAATCAAGTGCCACAACTCCTCAGTCAAATACCAGGTACATAGTTTCGTCCATATCACATCCAAAGTGCCACTTCACTCTTTCCTGAGGAAAAGGACTTAGAAAAGAAAAAACAAGTAAGTGCTGTAAATTCTTATTCCAATTCATTAATATAATGCAAAGCAGCCCAGGAGTGTACCATCCCAATGGTACTATAGGGTAACATGAAAAAAGTCAGCAACTGCTGGCAAAAAAAGCAGGAACTGTGGGCTGACAAGTATGAGGCAGGGTTTAGTCTCCTGCTTCCACAGGCATGATTATTCTTTTGTCTGCATTTCATGTTTGCCCCTCTTTCTCTCTGCACTTTCTAGCGTGTGTTGGCTACAAACTTATCTGAGTCACAGGAAGTATTTTAAGAGATCAAAGTCCTCATCTTTGCATGACGTTTTAAGACACTGCCAAGGAATACTGGGTGAGCATCTTGGTCTCAGAGAAGCAGTTCTGCTAAGACTATAAGAAAAGCATATTTTTGGCTAAAGCATTTAGCTTGGTAATTTTACTGATTACTTCAAAAGTTTATGTTTAAGCATCCAGACTAAAAGACAATGCTGACATTTGTATAAGCTACTTTCATTTATTTATTCATTTTAATGACCTGCCTGAGGGTAAGCAATTAAATCCACTTGTATTTTGATTACGGGGTTTTTTAAACTGAAAAATGTCTTCTGTCTACTACTATTTCAGACTAACATGATGCTACAGAACTGAAAAAAATACATTTTCCCGATTTCATCATGGAACTTGTTAAACCACTGATTTTCAGCTTACAGCCTAGAGGCCTCAGAATTCTCTAAATTATTTCTTAAAAGTGCACAGAAAAGTAATTAAAAATTACAAAACTTTTTCAGCACTCTTAAATTCTCTGTAAAAGGGCATAACTTCTTCAGGAGGAAGTCTGCCAGGGGTCTACAAATTGAAAGATATTAAAGAACTCTGGTATTTTTATGTTTTTAAGACACCAGTAACTAAACATCACACTACAAAGTTTTACAAGCTACACGAACAACTGTCTCCATCTTTCCTTATACCAGGATCTCAAAAACTTCATGGAGCCTTCCAAGGCAAATTCTTGACACCCTTTCACCCTGAGCCCACCACAACTAGAAAAATGACCAGGTGAATACAATGTTTAACCAGGGTAAACTGCAAGCTTAGTCAGAGATCATACTGTAAACAGACAAGATCTAGAAAACAAACGTTATTGCTCCAGAGGGACTCCAGTCCCACTGGGCTAACACTTGGAAAAAACAAAGAGGTATTGTTTAATGCAAACAGTACACAAGAAACACTGTCTTAAAGAAGTAGTTATATTAACTACTCCAGTTAAAATAACAAAGACATTTGAGAACACAAAGCTTTATCTATGTCAGAAATAAAGAGAAACTATCTCATGCCAAATGGGAAACAACTATTCTGAGTTCAATTACACACCTACTAATTCTCTCACCCAAGAGAAAAGGAATTTAGAGTCTCTAAAATGGAGACGTGTCAGTGAGGAGTGCCTTGATATTGCTAGTGGAAAAACACAGGTAATCTATTGCCTATAAAACATGAGAAGTTAGCGACTCTGTGTACACCAGGGCAGGAAAGAAGGAAGGGGAGATAATGTATCATAATACAAATATTTTGAACTCACGGTGTTTGCTACCCAGCAGAATTATGCCTGTTAACTCCCAGGCTGCTCTTCCAAGGGTGCTTAGAGGACAGATTGGCTAGATGGATTGCAGTTTGCAAAGCTGAAAGGCAAATAGCAGAAGATGGGATTGCTTCAGCTCCCACTGAGTCCAAATACCACCCCATTGCTCCAAATATTCTGTGTAATAACTACTTTATTATTAATAATCTGAAAACACCTCCCCATATCTTTCACCCACAGCCCACACAAAGATGACGATTACTACTGACAGTGCCTGCATGCACCTTCCATTCCCTGTTGTTAAAGAGACTTCACAAAAATCAAGGCATTCAGACACAGCTCCAGTAAAGAGCCCCAGAGAGAGTTCCTTCTGACAACTTCACCTTACACACCATGTAGCCACCTTTCTGTTTTTTGGTTGGTTTTTTTTGTTTTGTGTTTTTTTTTTTTAAGTTGGGTTTTAGTTTGCTTTTGGGGTTGCTTTTTTTTTTTTTAATAGGCAGACCACTCTTCTACCTTCCCTCTGCTGGTAAGCCTTCAGAATGTCTGCTCTGTGCCTCTCCCAAAACTCCTGTTTCTTGCTATGCCCATCAGCAGTAGTTCTGTTAAGGTCTTTACAATAGCACATTGAACAGGTATCTTTTTGCACTGAACTGCACAGAAGCTGAAGCCAGCCTTGTAAGTTAAATTGCAGAAGCTGAGTAGAGGTGCTTATACACTTCTAGAACATGTGGTTTAGTGTCAGAGTGAATGTTGTGACCATCAGAAGAG